>NC_092824.1:11537500-11855000 GCF_023375885.2 Dermacentor andersoni | reverse complement strand
GCTGCGAGATCGGCGTGGTGTTCGGAGGAAGAAATACCATCCTGATAGCTTTCAGGTGTGGGATGTCACCATGCGCTGGGCAATTATCAACAACGAAGAGTACATTCCTTCCTGTGGACGCGAACTTGCGGTCAAGCTGCCGAACGTAATCTTCAGATATTGCGCCTGTGACCCAGGCTTTCTTGTTGTGCCGATAGATAAGCTCATCCCTTGGCGGCAACCGTGCATATTTAAAGCAGCGAGGCTTCCCACTCTTTCCAACTACGAGTAGTGGCAGCTTGTGTTTACCGATCATGTTCGCGCCGAACAGAACAGTAATTCTTTCCTTGCCCTGCTTTTGACCCTTGACCGGGGTGTCCTTCGCTGCGAACTTTTTTGTGGGCAACATCTTGTAAAAAGGGCTGCCTAGTCAAGGTTGTACACATCGTCTCCACCGTACTCGCTAAGTAATGGAGCCAACGTGTGTTTCTTCCAGTCGTCGACGACGCTCTCGTTTGCGCTACCGCTCTGGCCTCAGACAGCTGCGAAGGTCAAATTATTGTGCTCTTTAAACCAGCTGAACCATCCGTTGCTACACTTGAACTCTTCGTGCCCAAGTTGTAGGGCCAATTCTTCTCCCACAGTATCATTCCACTGACGAGAAGGTGGGTTGCGTTTGCTTTCCACAGCCAGCGAAGTAAAGCCGATTCCACATCTTGATACGTGGGAGCCCGCCCGTACTCGTGACCGCTTTGAAGAATATGTCTTGATGTAGGCCTCCAGTACCTTGGACTTGTTCTTCAATATTGTGGACAATGTCGAGAGGGGCAGGCTGTGCTTTTCAGCCAACTTGGTCTTGGAACATGTGTCCTTAACCGCTTCATCGATCAAGCAGAACTTCTGCTGCAGCGTTAAAGCCTTATACTTTGGCATCTTCCCTCACTGGCACTTCTTCACACTTCAGAAAAAAAAAAGAACACCACGCCAGCTGTAACACCCCTATCCACTGCACACAAAGAAACGGCGCAGACCGGCATTGCGCGCATACCATGGAGTGCTTTTTGTGCTAGCAGTACTACGGGTCGGGCGCTTCGTCTATATATAATTGCGATTGCTACATGGCGTTGCCTCACGGCTCCGAATGGCGGTTGTTTCGTCGGGTTTGTGGTGAAATGAGGATCGGAAATTGCCGCATAGCACCCCATATCTTTGAATTAATCAGGTTGGCTTAGGCCGCCGGTTCGAATCATCCGGTCAAATTTACATTGGCAAATACGAGACCGCAGGAAACCTTTGAATTATCCAGGAATTCGAATTAACCGAGTTCGAATTAACGAGGTTTTACTGTAATTTGTGCATCCCGGCATGTCTAGCAATCCTGGCATACATGGAAAACCCTAAGTACAGGGGAAAACCCAAGAAGGCTTTAAACACATGCAAATGCCATGAAATGGTCAGGAAAAGTGTCAAAAAAGATTGTTAGGAGAAATAACTGAGTGACGTTGGTGACATTTCGTGTGTTGGCCTCTCAAATAAGCTGTACTCCAGCCCAAAAACAGTTTTTCGTCAAGTTACATTTCTACTACCAGGAAGATGCAGTGCTTGGAAGAAAAATTGCAGCTGAACCCACTTCACAACGAATTTCAACGTCAATGCAATTAACGTTGAATCACTGTAGTAACACACTGTATTGGTAAAGTCTTCACTTCTGTTTAGTCGACTTATTTAATGTTCCATTACTGACACAACGCTCCTCACTCAATGCAAGATCCAGTCCCAATCTGTTCACCTCACTTTCTCCACACTTGGCTGCTTTTGATGCCAACATTTTCACCTCTCCGTAGTGGACTTCTTCAATTTTCTGTTGCCGACTTCTTACTTCTTTCATCCTGTTCTGCTTGTCTTGGAAAATTGACCAAGAGTGTTCATGTACCTCGTGTCACATGCCCAGTGGCCCAAGTTGATGTGAAAGAGGTCAGATGCAGACAGTATACTGCAAAGTGGGTGAAGATCCCAAAGAATGCTAATTACATTACAATGTATTAATACACTAGCCAAGGTTGCGTAATACAAAGTTGTCAGGCTTTACAGTGAAGCTGTTAAAGGCTAATTCCCCCAAGATCGTGTCCTTGTGTAGACACAAAACTCCCCCCCCCCCCCATACGTGGGCCGATCCCAAAGATAGTGCAATGCCAGGCCGACCCGTGGTGGACGTGAAGCAGGCATTAAGCACTCTCCATAAGTCAGCTGATCCGAAAGATAGTGAAATACCGGGCCGACCCATGGTGGAGGTGAAGCAGGTGTTAAGCACTCCCCATACGTGGGCCGATCCCAAAGATAGTGAAATATCAAGCTGACTCGCGGCGAAGCAGGCGTTAAGCATTCCCCATATGTGGACCAATCCCAAACATAGTGAAATACCAGGCCGACCCGCGGCGAAGGTGAAGCAGACGTTAAGCACTCCCCATACGTGGCCAGATCCCGAAGATAGTGCAATGCCGGGCCGCGTATTTACAATTGCTAGTAGGTACAGAGGGGCGTGGCACTTGCAGAGATGCCAGATGTTTGCGTGCATGTGCAAGTATGAGCGGGTGCAAGAGAGAAAATGTGGGGACTATTGCTCCTTGAATATGACTCTGCCTAGGTAATGCGGAGGACTTTCTTAGTGCATGTTGTATGCGTTTGTCCCTAGGCGTGCTGGCAGAAGTTGCGGTGCACAGTAGTGCTGAACTTAGCGTCGCAAGTTGGCGTCTGGACATAATTATATTTATTCAGTTGTGTTTTTTACTAATTGAAACAATGTGTCATTATTTCGCATTATTGGCGGTGCCTCCAGGACACCAAAGCGGCAACGGGGACATCAAAGCTAGAACCCGGACTGGTCCGTGGGTTGTGGCTTGCCGAGGCCGAAGCCCACGGGCCGCCCTGCTTCCAGCTTAGATCCCCCCACCACCCTTGGGTGCCCCAGAGATCCTGTGCCGCCTGCTTTATTATAACCTCAGGTGCTCTCCTGAGGCCTCCGTTTGCAGTTTACATGTGCCCTCCTGGAGCAGTGCTTGTAAAAAATGCAATCTATCGTTGCGGTGAAAAAAGCGACCCGCGACTTATACAGCACCAGTCAGAACCTTGCCCCTTCAGACACAGCGATCACCAAATGGGGCGTCTGTGCCCACTGCCTCACCGCGCGGGCAGCCAGCGGTGGAGCGTAAACAAACTTGACCCCACTCCGCAAAGCCAGCATGTCTAGCAGACAAAAACATACAACATGCGCTAAGAAACCTCCTCCATATATAGTCACATATTCAAGGAGCAAAAGCCTCCAGATTTTCTCTCTCATGCCTGCTCTTACTCGTGCCTGCGCAGAAACATCGAGCGCTGCGAGAAACGCCCTACCCCACTGTACCTACTAGCAATAGTAAAAATGGTGCCAGGCCGACCCACGGCGGAACTGAAGCAGGCGTTAAGCACTCACGTGGACCGATCCCAAAGATAGCGAAATACCGGGCCAACCCGCAGTGGAGGTGAAGCACGCGTTAAGCACTCCCCATACGTGGGCCGATCCCGAAGATAGTTAAATACCGGGCCGACCCGCAGTGGAGGTGAAGCAGGCGTTAAGCACTCCCCATACGTGGGCCGATCCCAAAGATAGTGAAATACCGGGCCGACCCGCAGTGGAGGTGAAGCAGGCGTTAAGCACTCCCCATACGTGGGCCAATCCCGAAGATAGTGAAATACCTGGTTGACCCGCGGCGGAGGTAAAATAGGCGTTAAGCACTTCTCCTATGTGGGCCAATCCCGAAAATAGTGCAATGCCGGGCCGAGCCGCGGCGGAAATGAAGTAGGCGTTAAGCACTCTCCATACGTGGGCCAATCCTGAAGCATAACTGCAAGTCGGCCTAGTTGGAACAGATTAATTATTTAAAAACTTTTTGTGTGCAAACAAACAGGATAAACAGGGTTTCTTGATAAAGAAAATTCACTGTTGTTATCACATCAATAACGTATTTTCATCGTAAGTGCTTGTTACATGCGCTTTGATGTTTTTATGTTGACCGGGTGGCTTTGGTCCACGGCATTTTATCTCAAGAGTTACATGCGCTATAGGCGTGCTCTGTTTGACTAGATCACGCAGATCTGTGGGTATTTAAGCAGGAAGTTCTTCGAAAATAAAACCAGTTGTTAGAAAGCACTCGTCCTTGTGTTGCTCCTCTTCTTTGTCCCACAAAAAGTTTTTAAATAACCTATCCTGAACTTAGTGAAAAACCGGGCCAACCCGCAGTGGAGGTGAAAGAGGCGTTAAGCACTCCCCATACGTGGGCTGATCCCGAAGACAATGAAATACGGGCCGACTCACGGGAGAGGTGAAGCAGGCATTAAGGGGCCCACATACACAGCTTTGCTGGTCATCCTTCTTCACAGAGTGGAAGGGCCCTGAGTTTCTTTTCTTTTTTTTTTGTGAGCTCTAATTGAGGACATTCTCCTGTTAAACAACACTGTTGATGACTTACAGAAAATGATTGGGTGCTGAGCTGGAGAAGCTTAAGCATAATTTTAAAGGTTGATATGTAGAATACTAAAGTAAGAAAGCGAGGGTTCCTTTTTGATAGTCAGCCTGTCGAAGCTGTACAAGTATAAATTTGTCCATTCAAGTTATCACAAGGGACCCGGCTCAAAAGAAAGAAACTGCCAGATAAGTAAGAAGGGTATAGGCTTGGGCTGGTTGGTAATACATAGTTACACTGGAAGCATAGCGTGGAAAAGACAATTGACAAAGACTAGACAGGACAAGTGCTATAAGCACCTATTAGCACTTGTCCTGTCTAGTCTTGGTCGATTGTCCTTTCCACGCTATGCTTCCAGTGAGACAAGTAAGAATGGGTTGCAGTGCATTTGGCAGGCAGTTCCATGCTAAATAATAAAAGGCAGCTTGTTGGTATTCTTCAAAATAAAGTATAACATAATTACTGTATTCTGTCAGTATGATCAAAATTCAATACAACACACACAGATATAATGAAATATTGCATACAGTGAAGTAAAGCTCAAATTGAAAGCTAGAATAAGTGTCTAACAAATATATGCTTCAAATGTATATCAGGCATAATGAATGTACCAAATGTATTTTCATGTTGGATGTGACTTGGTTACAACGAGGTTCGATTGTACTACCCTTTTGGGGCCAATCCTTGAAGGATGACAAGGAATGGAGAACTGGTTGAGTTGGGATATGCTTGTTATCATACTTTATTTTCCTCTGTATAAGCTGCACCCTTGCATAAGATGCAACCCCGCAAGAATAGTCATTTTTATAGAACAGATTATATACAAGGGTTATTCAAAAAGTAAGGACCGTTTGCTTATATTTAGATATTTACACATCAGAATAAAGTTTTAGTTGTGCAGCGCCATCTGTTAATTCTTCGCGAAGGTAGTGAAGCCATTACTTTGGCCCAGTAGTCTGCTTATCAGGGAATGCAGACGACAATGTTCATGAAAATCATTGCTCCCGCCTGTTGTGAAGTGTGAGCTGTAATTCGATTTTTGCTTGCAAAAAGATCATCAGCTTCTCAAATTCATGGGGAGTTGTGCCTAGCTTATAGGCCTACAGTGATGAGCGAAGGAAAGGTCAGAAAATGGTGTGGAGACTTCAAAAATGACCACACAAATGTGCACGATGAAGAGCGGGGTGGCAGGCCCAGCATTCAGACCAATGAAATTGTTCAACAAGTGGACCGGGAATTGCGATTAGATCGACAACTGACAGTTAGTGGTCTGGCTATTAAATTTCCTCTTGTTTGATGCACTACAATTTACACGATTGTAACTGAAAAGCTCGGACATCACAAAGTGTTTGCAAGGTGGGTACCAAAAATGCTTCCTAACCAACTCAAACAGCAAAGAATGTAAAGTGGACGATCATTCTTGAAACACTACCAACAAGGCAGAGATGAGTTGTTTTCGCACATTGTCACAGGCAACGAGACTTGGATACCCTACGCCACTGCACAAACAAAACAACAGTCAATGCAGTGGCACCACTCTTCTTCACCAAAACCAAAAAATATTCAAGCAACCTTCTTACTCGAGTTAGAAGATGATGGCTACCATCTTCTGGGATGAAAAGGGTGTTCTTTTGGTTGATTTCATGGAACGTGGGATCACAGTTATACAGCTGACATATACTGCTCACCAAACTGAGATGTGCAATCAAAAATTGACGGCGCGGGAAGCTGTTGTCTGGACTTGTCCTCCTCCATGACAATGCACGTCCTCACACCGCTGCCCTAACCAATAAGAAGATTCAAGATTTTGGTTGGGAACTTTTTGATCTCCCACCCTACAGTCCCGACTGTGCACCAAGTTACTATTTCTCCATCTTGCACTTGAAACAGTGGCTTGGGGGACAACGAGTAGAAGACAACAAGAAACTGAAGACTGTCATCAACTGGTTCAATTCCCAGGTGGAGAACTTCTATGCAGAGGGACTAAAGAAACTGATGCAGCAGTATGAAAAGTGCTTAGAAGTTAACAGTGATCATGCAGAAAAGTGAAGTAGGTTTGTGCTACACTAAACTCGCGAATAAAAACTATTACCAATGAATATATACATTTTTTTAGGACCAAACACCCCTTACTTTTTGAATAGCTCATATTAGGCACACCTTTGTGTAAGACGCGCATCTCATATAAAGCTGTTGTACAAAATGTAGCTGTTGCGTTTCTTTGGAAGTGACATGTCACTGTGGCAGAATGAACATCACCAGAATGCAAATAGCACACACGGAACAACGCCACAACACAACACTAAGACAAATATGGTGACCACATCAACGGATAGCACAGATAGCAGAGCTGCTGGTGTCACCCTCTGCTGCCATTTTCACGAACCACTATAGTGGTAATTTATGGAGCATTACGCCAGATGGAACACGGTCTCTGTCAAGTGTACATCTCTGCCAAGACCGATGTGTGTGACAAAGACTTTTGCCTTTGTCATTAGTGTAGCCATGTGGCATCTCCTATCTTCATTAGGGTAAATTTCATATTATAGATGCACCATTGTATAAAATGCACTGTGAAACTGTTTAGAAAGAAACTGTGCCTTATACGCTGGAAAATACAGTAACAGTGCAAAAATGTGGATAAGAAAAAGGAGAAAGGACCCAAGTACTGACGTGGCACTCCATTGTGATGGCAGGATGAGAGAGAAATGGTCTGGGGGTGCGCAGCTTAAGCTTCCATCTTTCTAGGAGGTGCAGCATACAACTGACAAGCACCATAGTTAGTGAGAAAAATTGTGCATGTTTGCCTTTCTTTAAAAGACTTTAAAGATCCAAAGAGCTGAAAGATTGTTTTGCCTTTATTTTATGCCTCTGCGCCTTCTCATGCTTGCAGAAGACAAACTGTGCCACCTGTGTGCTGGTCATTACACAGGCGAGACGTTTACTTATGTGCTCACGCATAAAAAGCCATGACTCCTTGCTTTCATCTATGTTGAGATGTGGAATAACACTCGTACTCCTCTGCAGCTTTCTAATGTTGGCAGGCTTTAGTCACTTCAGCACAGAAAACCATACGAAGGGTTGCTGTGTCAGACCAGTGAGGTGCAAAGGGCAAATGTATGGCAAAGAGGAAGTAGCTGGCTGACTGTGATACAGGCATGTTTTCAGTGTTGGATGAGCCATATGCTGCTGTCACAGTAAAAGGTGTGCAGCTTCTTTGGATTACCACGCAATAAAATGAACTAACACCAGCCAACAGCCTTTCAGAACTTTGCACATATATTGCCATAACACTTCTGATGCTTTTGACGACTTCCTACTTGGCTCCAACTGCCTGCGGCTTATTTTTGACAGGTTTCAGGTTGCTTTAAGTACTATGTTTGGATCAACCTCTGTATAGTAAGTCCAACAACCTTTCATACCTGTCTTTGCCTTATACTATGTGTACCTGACATGTAAGGAACGCATGTGTGACGATGATAAGGTTGATCAGACCGTCTTCATTTATTCAGGGGTTTCATGGCAAGGCATAGACTCCAAGGAAAAATGAAGGCAGCGGTGCCTCAGTTGTGGCTGCTCTGTTCCAGAGCCCATTTGGTTCTGTTGCGCCTGTCTGACATTCTCTACGAGCAGATGGTAGTGAGGCTAACACACATGCGCATAACACAAGCCTACCTTACACGTAGTATGTGCTCCACCATTCTTGTTTTTGATATTGTCACATTTTAGTAACAATAAAAAACTAAATGGTTCCAGAAGTATTAACTAAGAATCTAAGTGATTCTCTGGTGAACTTGTGCCTATAGAGACAAGCAACGCTTAAATCTCAATGATAGCAGTGAGTACAATTGGCAATCACTAAATCTGAACTGACAGGCCAATTTTGTTCACTATTTAGACATGTATCACTGCACCTCCCAGAGTAATTGCTGGCGCTCGCATGCATTCACGAATGCACAACATTATTTGCATTGTGAACATAATTTAATTAGACAAGACTCTTTTGCCTACAGAATTGACAAAGTTCAAGGAATTTCAGACACAGTACATTTTTGGTGGTCCGAGTGCTAACTTGATAATCTAATGAAAAATGATCACTGACAAAACTAAAACACCATATGTCTGACAATGTTGTCTAGTGATAATCATCAGCCATATTCAGGCTTTAAACTTATGTTCTGCATTACACATATGTTCTAATGCTTAGAACAGAAAATTAAGACAGTATGGACTGTAAAGTGTGTGTCTTGACTTCTGTCTCATCTCAAGTTTTTGTGCTAAGCACTAGAAAAGATGTCATACCAACAAGGTCGATAGTCCACCATTGTTCAACTTGTGCTCTTTTTTTTGTATCAATGTAGCGTGGAGGTGGGCTGGCTGCTGGGTTCACCCAACAGTGACCTCAAGTGGGAGGTGTACTCAAAGTATGCTGGGCCGACGGCAAAAGGTGGCAGCCTTCCCTCCGAGGTCACCTATCTCTCCACCATCCACCGGAGGGACAAGCCGTTCGGTGCATACAGGCTGCAGGTGAGAAGTTCCATGGAGCCATGTCTGACGTGGGAACTCAGGCACAACATCACCTCGGAGCCATGGTTGTACACGTCGAATGTCACCTACGCTTGCGACCCGCTGACGTATGGAACAGATGTGGCCAAGTCACACATGAACGTCACAGTTTTCTCAAAATCGCCGATTTGGGAACTACTGAATATGGACCTGAACCGTGAGTTTCTTCGAATTTTACCATTACACCACATGCTTATCACTCAGACATACCGTACTTTATAGCCTGCAGACTACACTTGTTTAAAAACTGACATTTTTAATCGTATGGGCAATTTCCAGGCACTAACTGTGCATGATTTCTTTTTTATCAATGATATTTTAAAAAATGCAACCCAACTTTGCCTGCAACATTTTATATGTTAATTGACAATGAAATCAACTCCATTCAGTGATAATATCTGCACACAAAAGATATTTTCAGCCACTACTCGCAGCTCTTTACAAGAAAGTGAATGCTGTGTACGATAATTAAAGTGGCTGATATTTCAGCACTTCATGCTTCTAAGCCCAAATTTGCTCCTGTGAGTTATAAATTAGATGCAGACTATAGTCTGGAAAGTTTTGTATAGCTGACATCAGTCCATTTTATCAGACACCTAGAGGGTGAACACCGTGCATGTGTGCGTGTGTTTGTGTGTGTGTGTGTGTGGCTGCAAAAAATAATCATGCAAGTAGGTTCAGCAAATATGGTGATTATGTTTGGCCAGAATTTTGAGTACCTTCTGCTTCAGAAGTCTGAACCACTTCTTATTGAAGCGGAGAAAGGCATTTGAAGTGAAAATAGGCTATTTCAGGAATACTACATCCACTTTCATTTCCATTTATTTATCATTTCTTTGTTTCAATTAAGCACAATTAATTTTCTCTATGCTGTCCTTGGTGTGTTGGCTTCTTATGATATGACTAATAAACATCGGGCCGGAGAACATATTGTGGGGCCAGTTGGTTCATAGCTTTCAAAAGATGACGTGCCAACAGAGACAACACACTAATGAAGAAAGAACAGTGACAGGACAAGACGCTACTTGCAACTGTTTATTGAGGTCAAAAGCACCTGAATATACAGCCTGGGGAGAGGGGGAAGAAAAAAAAGGGAGCACTGAACATGTGAATGCGTACGCACAAGAACACAGAAGATGTATAGGAAGGAAATCACAAGATTAACCAAAATCTAAAACCCATCTCTAAACATGCTCTCATTTCTGTAAATATTCAGTGACGGGGTGCTCACACAGGCGTCCCCTCTTTTCCTAATCTGGTTGGCTTCCAACAGTTCACGTGCCACAGTATCTTTGCTTTTAAACATGACTGTCGTATCATGAAGCCTTGTTTCACATATTCTCTTATTCTCACACCCGCAGGCCTTGCAATGAAACGACAGGTTTGAGCCATAACCATGTTTCAGCAAAAGCTTGTGCTCCCGCAGGCGGCGTTCATTAATACATTGGCCAGTTTGGCCAATATACTCTTTCCCACACTTCAGCGGTGTGCAGTATACGACCCCTTTTTCACACTTCACAAAAGGGTTTGCATGTTTAATTGAACACTCTACCATGACTCTACTTTCTTAGTCATCAGATCCAATCAGGTGGCACAAAGTAGCAAGTTTCCAGGCCACGAAAAAAACCACAGTAATTTCATATTCCACGGCAATGTATTTAAGATTATGTGCCCATTTGTGAGACTGCGGTATCACCACTGGTTTAGCTTTCTTTTCCAATGTTTGACCTTCTTCAGCACTTTTTTTTTTCTTTCATATTTCACCTTTTTCAACAACGCCTCTTAAACTGCGCTCAAACCCAAATAAGGAAAGCCAGCATTCCTTAACTTCAAAAATCTGTTTGTAAAAGCTTTCGTGTGCCTTATGACAGCACGATTTTTTAAGGGCGGATTTAAGGCACATAGTGGCAATCGCACGTTTAACAGCCCTAGAGTGTGTTGACTCATATGGCAACAATTCCTTACGGGCACGGGGTCGATACATCCAGCAGGCACCTTTGTCAGTAAGGGTTATGTCAATATCTAAAAACTGCAAGCTGTTATTCTTGACTAGTTCAAAAGTAAAATCTAAACCTTGGCCTTGCTGTTTAAGATCAGATAAAGTGCCCTGCACAGTATATGAGTAAGTCATGGGAGATCGTTTCATCAGTAAAATTAAAAGATCGTCTACATACCTAAAAACCTTGAGCACTTTGCCTCTGTCAAGCACCTGGGATAGCGCACCTTGGATAGCGCTAATTTGCAGTTGAAGAAAAATTAGTTCTATTCCGGGTCACGGTGTTAGAAGTATTTTAGGTGGACGAACGGCGCCTCCTGAAAGGGGGAACTTCGGTCCGCGTCTTGTGCAGAAGGCCCGAGATGGCGCCACAGTACTCGTGGCTGATGCGAGGTGTCATGCGTGGTCGCTTCGGGGCCGTGAACACCGCTCGAAACAAATAAAAGAACTCAGCCTTCACGCTATGACGAGCGCAAAAAGGTAAAAACGGCGAACAAATACGAGATTTTGGTGATACAGCCATAGATATCTGTTCAATATGTCAATTCACCACCTCGAATGTTCGCGATAGGGGGATGTCTTCGCATTCGGAAATGTGAAATCGTGCATTTAGGCATATGGCAGTGAATAAGTCGCGTTAAAATATGACAGAAGTTAGTTTTGTTTGTCGAAGTAATGTTTACCTAGTTAGACAAAAATAACGTATTAGCCGCAGTATTACAGCAGCAAAACATACTGCCGATTGCTGTCTCGGACATTCGAAGCAATTAGCGGTCATTGGTTACGCATAAAACGTGTGTGATGAATACAACCTTTGTTAACGCTAGCTTGTTGCACTTAAAGCAGTGAATTTTAGCGAAGGGAGTAGTACGAAAACACACGTGAAAAACACTCGTGAAAAATATTAGTAGTATTGAAAACACACGTGAAAAACAAAAACTATGACTTCAACTTTTGAGATTTGTTGCTCTCATTCTTTTTGAGTTGCTTGCAATATTGCCGCATCCGCACTCCTACATAGTAGTGGACAGCTTGTGCCATGATGTCTACTTTATGGTCCCGACATGGAAATGACAGGTTGTAATTATCTAACACAAAGTCAATAGTTAAGTCATACGCTTGCTTATCGCCAGTGTGCTTCTGAAATTTTCTTTCAGTTTCTTTCAAAACATGAAATAGGGCAGTGTTTCGGTGCGTCAGTCCTCCTCTTGTTTTCAAAACTACAAGAGCTGCTTCAGCTCTTGACAGATCACCTGTTGCAGTCAATCCAAGCTTGCACAGTGAACAATTTGTGTTTTTTAGGACTTTCCTGCGCAGAAACCCACATAGATAGTAAATTATGCAGTCGGTGATGCTGTCTGATGCAGGTACAGACTCAAATACATCCTCATACTCAATGTCATCTTGCACGAATCCGTCAAGCCTACTCTTCAGCTCATCCAGCCGTGATTGACTGGGCACATCCTCCTCAAAAGCTGACGTCAAATCAGACAAGCTAAGGAGACGTGGCTCTTCACTGGGCAGTAACTGGCAATTTCCGTACTTGGGTGCCTTTACGAGACTGTAAATGGATAGCATGCTGTATAATTGCAAAAACGTCGGCAAGCAGGGATGTTCATTTTGGCCCCCAGCTTGGCGTATGACACCAAGAAACTTTTCCAGAACGTCTTGGTTAAACTTTACAGTTAACACATATTTGAAATCACATTTCTTTAACAAGTAGTTTGAGAGCTGAATTGTCGACAGAATAGTCACTCGCAAGCCCTCAGCTGTAGTTTGTGAGAGAAAATTTTGAGGGTGAATTCGTCCTGCCTTGACCTCTTCCTCCCAATCATTAAGCCACTGTAGAGAGGATTCCAGCACTTCAAGATCCTTTCCGCCTAATTTAAGACCTTCCTTAGTGTGTCTGCGATTCATGGCATCAAAAAGGTTGTTAATTCGCACTGTGAAATCGACGGCGCCTTTGACATTTTCAAGGCCCGGTGTACCTTTGTTAGAATAGAACTCTAAACCTTTCGCAACACTAATACTAATTTCACGGCTTGCTCACACGAATAGCACAGCTTGTCGTCGCACAAGAAGAATGAAAAAAGGGGCCAACGTGGCACCAACTGCTTCGACTTGACGGCGACCGCTCATCCACAAATGCGCAACAGGAGCCGGCTCGGCCGATTTCTCAGCCACGCGACCACTCCTGCCATCTGGTGGCGTGATGGAGCGGAGGTACCGAAGTTCAACGCAGCGAGTGCACGGCGGCGGCGCTCCGTTGTTCCACCTGTACTTCTAACACCGTGGTCCGGGTCTTGAACCTGGGACCAGCGCCTTTCTGGGGCAGCAGCTCTACCATCTGAGCTAACCAGGCGGCTATGAGATAGCAGGGTGAAGTCAAGTTTTGTCAACGACTCTCTCCACCTTGCAGGTTTCCGCAGGAATATTATGTCAAAACTCTTGCCTTTGCTTCAAGTTGTTGATAAGTTTGACTTTGCCCTGCCATCTGCTAGCTGCCTGATTAGCTCAGATTGTGGAGCAGCTGCCCTGGAAAGGCGGTGGTCTTGGGTTCGATTACCGGACCAGGATGAATTTTTCTTCAACTGCAATGCTGTTTTTTCGAGGAACCCGTATGGGTTTCCTTTGTTGAAATTGCTATGATTTGGTGGATGTCTCATTCTCACTTAATTAATTACTTCTCTCCACCTTGCGGCTTTCCACAGACTATTACATCGAAAGCCTGTTTATTAAACATTGTCAGTAAATATACACAGTAACGGTAGGAAGAAGCGCATTGTTCCAAACGCCCTTCTTGATTGATGTCAGCTACTGGCCAATAGCAGCCACCTATGGGAATCTGCTATATTACAAAACCAAAAAAGAGTGAGGAGCAGGCTTCTGTTGAAAAGATCAAGAAAAAGGTGACTTCATGCTCTGCTTGCGAGCTCCATGCGCCGCGCACGACTGCAAAACTAGGCAGAGATGTTCACAGCCGTGTATGCGTGTTCACAGCAGTGAACACAGAGTGTTCACAGGCTATGTTTTTTCACCAAGCCTGAAGGGTGGTTCAGGACACCTTTGAAGTAATGCTGCATCACTTCAAACATAAAAAACAATAATTTTGGATGTACATGCTATATTGATTAGATAATCATTTAGATGGGTTACTTTTTAAATAGAGTATCTTATAACCATAGTGAATAACAACTAAGTAGCTTTCCTTTAAAGATGTACTATATAATTTCTTACCTTTAGCTACAACTTTAAATGCAAGGATGAGTCTAAATTATCCGCACTCCTGTTCTCTGAAAAATTCTAATCACTACACAGTCTTAAATGCTCCTTCTGTGCTTTGTTGACAGAGGTCTTCGAGCTTGGCACATCTGGCTACGAATCTATGAATTTGACATCTGCCTTTGGTAAAGTGGTTGTGACTGGTCAGTGGGATGAGCACTCTTTGGTGAAAGAGTCGAGGTTTACTGACAAGGTGAGCATTGTTATTTGTGTTTAGGAAGTCACTTATAACCTAGAAGCGCATGACATTGGGAGGAGCATAACGTGCACGTTCAACCATTGTAGTCGAGTGTTTTGACAAAAAATTGTCTGACGAGGGAACACCAATGTTAAACGAAAGCACACACTTGCCAATGTAAAAATAAAACATATATTGATGTTTCAACACCCATATCACAACACCTTGATCACAACAACGAAATGCACAGCTGCCACGGTTTATATATATATGCACTTGGTGACATAGCGTTTTTTGAATAAATGTCAGGAAGAGGGCTCCTCATTCTATTTATGGCATTCAAAGTAAAAAGCGGATGTGTAACGTCTAGAGACCAGACATTTAGGCAATGAGGAATGCTGTTTTAGACGCCTGCAACAGCCACTAACGCTGTCATTTAAAGCATACATAGGCACGAAGTACTGGCCTTTAAGCTGTGGGGATGCGCGACTCTCACGCATCCCCTGATATGTTGTTTTCCCGCACGGCTCGCGTGGCCTGGCGCCCGCGGCGGTCGGAGTGGTTGAGGCGCAGTACGAGAGATGGCACGAGTGTTGCGCTGCTAATAAAGCTGCTAACGCCGGCGACAGGCGGGGTTACTGGGGCGCCGAAAGACAAGGCGCTTCCTCTTTGGTTCGGGACAGCAAGTAGTGCGGATGTGCCGTGCCGCGCGTGCGCCGATCCATGCTTCTGCGAGACCGTCTCGCGTGACCGCCTTCGAACGCGCCACCGTTGGCGTGACCGTACACGCGCGAACGACCAGGCGTTGGGATCCAGCATGGGGCGAACATATTCGCTCGCTATCCGGTCGCGGTGAGGCGGACTTCTAGATTTGTCGCGCGCCCATCAACATGTTTTGGGGATAGCAACTCGGCTAGCAGGCACTGATCTATGGAAGGTGCAATAAATGCCCTTGTGAGTGTTTGCACTACACTGTACTGTCGTTCCTTTGTCCCAAGAGCACGGAGGAGAACCCCACAAGGCATCTGTACGCTCAGTTATAAAGAACTTCCACTGTGCATCTCAGGAAAAATTATGATTTCCAAGGAACACAGCTCACTAAATCCCTCTTTGTGAAATTCATTTTGTTTTTTGGATAAAACAGAACAGGGCAAGTTGCATAGGCTACAATTTTAACCGTAATCTAGCATGACTAAACGCGAGGTGAAATATTGTGAAAGCAGTGGCAAAGAAGCACCATCTCGAGATTTTTGGGGTTAATTTTGTGCCTTTCTTTCACTGAGTATTAGTTTAGTTTGTATGCATAAAAGAAATACTCAACATCCACAGAAGTTAGCAGCACGTACTTGTACTTTGGAACATTCAATGATCCGCTGCCCTTTGGAATTTCAAAGTTGCTGACTGGCAAACATACTGTAAGTTACTTTAGTACCGAAACACTGTGCTTTTGTCCGAGGATTATACTTTCTAGCTAACTCTATTAAGAAAAGGTTTATTGGGGATGGTAGCAAACCTTTCCTTAACATACAAAATGAGCCTCACATTCCAAACCATGGTTGCGCCTGAGCATTCAAGTTTCTTGATGATGTCGGTTAAAAATGTGAAGTGAGCAAAGAGGTACACTAAACCACTTTCTATTGTATCTTAGCCTAGAGCAGCTTGAGCCTTCCTCACAGCAATGCTGCAAAGCTGTTAATAACAGCCTTTGCACTGGCAAAATGTTTGTGGTAGTAATCGGCTGCATTAAGCCAAGTTCACCAGCGGGTGATAACATCATAAACAAACTGAGGCTGTGACAAAACACAAAACAAGCCATTTTTAGGCTTCAACATTGAAATATGCATTTATAAGCACAATGCAAGTATCGCTAGAATGTTTCTAGACACATATTTTTTTGCTTATATTGCCACATGGTGTGGCGCAACAAGAGACTGAAGAAGAGGAGAACGAGGTTCATCTCGGCATCGCGCGTCGCCGCTTGCTTTTTCGTAAAGTGCAACCGCCTGTATCTTGATTCAGCTTGTATACTCCGGCAGGGTATACGCGACAATTTGGTAGAGCTTGCTGGGTACGCTCAACTTATGCAGGAGACCCCACTGGGCAGCAAGAACCTTGCCCTACAGTTGGAGTTGACTCCAGTTCACCGCACAAGCCGGCGAATCCGAGGCCTCGCCCCAGAATTTGGGAACCTCCAGGAAAAAGTGATGACTGCGACCACTGCGACTTCTACGGAACGGGTGACACCAACTTACCTAACGCTGCTGAACCCCCAAGTGCCGACGGCTTCTCATGGCGACACATTTGAAGACGTGGAAGACTGCCTGGCGGAGTTCGAGCACGTGGCTGCGTTTAACGAGTGGGACAACAACGTTAAACTCAGGAACGTCTACTTCGGCCTCCAGGATGGTGCTCGCACGTGGTTTATGAACCACGAAAGTGCCTTGTCATCCTGGCCTGAGTTCCAGCGCAAGCTCCTGGAGACTTACTCCAGTCCCGATCGCCAAGAAAAAGCAGAACGGGCCCTTCAGTCACGTGTCCAAAAGCCCAACGAGAGCGTCACAATCTACGTGGAGGACATGACACGTCTCTTTCAGCGTGCCGATCCGAGCATGTCGGAAGAGAAGAAGGTGTGTCATCTGATGAGAGGCGTAAAGGAGCAGCTCTTTGGCAGTCTTGTTCGGAATACGCCCAAGACTGTTGCCGAGTTCCTCACTGAAGCCACCGCGATGGAGAAGACCCTTCAGCAACGGTCGAACTTGTACAACCGACAAGTAAATGCCGCCTGCACTCCGGATACGCTGGTAGGCTTAGGGTGCGACGTCGCCTTGCTTTGCGAGCTGATTCGCTCAGTGGTTCGCAATGAGCTGCAGAAGCACCACGGCACGTCGCCACCTCCAGTCAGCTCCCTCGCCAGCGTCGTACGCAACGAAGTACAGCAGGCACTGCATCTCTTTCCAGCAGTGAAGCACCACCTCTGCCAAGCGAATCCCGGCGCAAGACGTACGCCGAAACATTACTGAACCCTGTCCAAGCTTTCGCACCTACTTATGTGGCGCCGCCAGTCGCGTTGCAATCGGCGCAAGCCGCTCCGACAACTCTGCTACCATATTTCGACGATCGCCGAACACCCACGAGGAAATCAGAGGTTTGGCAAGCACCCGATCGACGACCGTTGTGCTACCACTGTGGCAAAGCTGGTCATGTGTATCGGGAGTGCCTCTACCGACGACTCGGACTGCGGGGTTTTTCTATCGATTCACCTCGACCTAGGTTCGGCCAAAGGCCACCCAACATTGCACAATTCCTCGAACAGCAGCGCAGACCGGGCCCATCGTAGGGGCAGTCACGCTCACCCTCACCGCAGCGATATTTCCCTGCTCACTATACCACCTCGAGGATGATGCAAGGGCGATCACCAAGTCCACGCCGGGAAAACTGATGTCAGCGACCTTCCGAGGCGGGGCCGCTGATACTCAATGCGCTCAAGACCTCGCATCGTGCTGACCGCAGAATAACGAAAACATGATGACGCCAGAACCAGTTTCTGCGAACAAGGTTTCACTGGACATACCTGTGTTGATCGACGGCAAAACAGTGAGTGCACTTGTAGATATCGGCGCTGATTACTCTATTCTTAGTGGAAAACTGGCGAGCGTTCTGAAAAAAGTTACGTTGCCCTGGAACGGGGCACCAGTTCGTACGGCAGGTGGCCACGTCGTCACACCGCTTGGCCTATGCACGGCCAGAGTAGAGATTCGCGGTGCTGCTTTTCTCGCCAGTTGTCTGGTTCTACGTGAGTGTTCCTGCAATTTAATCCTTGGGATGGACTTTCTCCGGGAACATGGTGCAATTATTGACCTCCGCGAGCGCTGCATCACTTTCTCGACACAAAGGGCAACACAGACCGACGCCATTGGGCACAGATCCGCACTTCGCGTTTCGGACGAGAGCATCACGATACCGCCGCGTGCGAGTGTTATGGTTCCGGTCAAGTCCGATGAACTACAAGACGGTGAAGCCATTGTCGAAGGCAACATTTCTATGTTGATGGCACAAGGTATTTGTGTAGCGCGAAGCCTTGTGGAACTTCGTGAAAGCCAGACAACGGTCCTCATTACCAACTTTACCTTTGAGCATCGGCACATTTTTCGTGGCACTGCCATCGCTTACGCCGAACCCTCAACGGACATCGTTGAGTGCTTTGCTTCTGAGGTGGACACAGACGACGGTTCGCTCAGAGACATTGATGTAAACTCCGAGCTTACGGACGACCAAAAGAGCGCACTGCAGGAACTTTTGAACGAATTCAGCGTGTGCTTCGCTCGGGCTACTAAGGTGGGCCAAACGCCAATCACGAAGCGCCGAATAACTACATCCGCCGACGCACGTCCCATCAAGCAACAGCCTTATCATGTCTCGCCGAAAGAACGTGAGGCAATTCAAGCCCAGGTCAAGGAGATGCTAGATGATGGTGTCATTCAGCCTTCGCACAGTCCGTGGTCCTCCCCGGTCGTTCTAGTCAAGAAAAAAGATGGAATGCTTCATTTCTGAGTTGATTATCAACGCCTCAACGATGTTACCAAGAAGGACATGTACTCACTACCACGTATCGGTGACTCTTTAGACAGGTTGCGGTGAGCTAAGTATTTTTCATCTCTCGATCTAAAGAGCGGTTACTGGCAAATTGAGATCAATGAACGAGACCACGAAAAAACTGCTTTCGTCACTCTAGATGGCCTTTACGAATTCAGAGTACTTCCTTTCGGTCTCTGTTCGGCACCAGCAACTTTCCAGCGAATGATGGACACCGTTCTCGCCGGTCTGAAGTGGCAAAGCTGCCTCGTCTACCTTGACAACATGGTTGTTTTTTCGGCGACATTTGACGACCACCTGAAACGACTGCGGCAAGTTCTCGAAGCCATCCAATCGGCTAACCTCACCCTTAAGCCTCAGAAGTGTCATTTCGGCTACAAGGAGCTGATGTTTCTCGGACACGTGGTCAGCGCGAAAGGCGTTAGCCCCGATTCCGTGAAAACTGCCGCTGTAGCCTCGTTTCCAACACCGACCGACGAGAAAGGTGTCCGACGCTTCCTGGGCCTTTGCACATACTACCGGTGTTTCATCGAAAATTTTTCGAAGATGGCGGAGCTGCTGACTCGCCTCACGAGGGACGATGTATCGTTCGTCTGGTCCTCAGAACAAGAGACTGCTTTCACCAAGTTTCAACAGCGTCTGGTGTCAGTGCCAGTTTTGGAGGCGGACACGGAAGTTCATACAGACGCCAGTAACAAAACGATGACTGACATGCTGTCTATGTAGGTAGACGTACAGCACAAGACGTGGGACGAGATACTCCCTTACGTAATGTTTGCCTATAATACTGCTACGCAAGAAACAACACGCTTTATGCCATTTTACCTCGTTTACGGCCGTGAAGTGCAGACTATGTTAGAAGCAATGCTGCCGTGCGACAAGATCGATCATCTGGACCTCGCCCAAGATGCCGAACTTTTCGTGCAACGCGCGGAAGAAGCCCGTCAGCTTGCCCGAGTGCACATAAAGCAACAACAGAGCATCGATGCGTACCGTTACAATCTCCGCCATCGACATGTCGAGTTCCAACCTGGTGATCAAGTTTTGGTCTGGGCTCCCGTGCGCCACAAAGGACTATTCGAGAAGCTTTTGAGTCGCTACTTCGGACCTTACAGAGTGTTGCAGCGGATTAGTGACGTGAACTACGAAGTCCTTCCTGACGGAAGTCAGCCTCCCCGACGTCGACAACCGCAATCTGAGATTGTGCACGTTGTGTGGTTGAAACCGTACTATAGCCCCTAATATTCGACGTTTTCAGCCGCTTCGGTTAGTTTTGTGGTTGCTCGTCCATCAGTGCCTTGTGACTATATCGCACACCGCAGTGATTGTGACTATAGCCTATGTGTTCGTCCTAGACCATCTCGGCGCTCTCAGGTCAAGCCTGTGCATGCTTTCCTTCGTTTTTTTTTTGAAGAGGGGGTAATGCCACATGGTGTGGCGCAACAAGAGACTGAAGAAGAGGAGAACGAGGTTCATCTCGGCATCGCGCGTCACCGCTTGCTTTTTTGTAAAGTGCAACCGCCTGTATCTTGATTCAGCTTGTATACTCCAGCAGGGTGTACGCGACAATATGTTAAATAGGCATGATAAAGACGCAAGAAAAAAAAATAGAGATTTTGCCTGAAGTTCTAGTCTCTAGTAATGACTGAAAAAGGAGCCAGGATGACATCATTATGGTGTTCGATCATTGCATCATGCTAATGCCAGTGCCATACATGTTACAGATGTAGTGCCGTGGTGCATACCATGTGATTAGACTGCAGAGCATGTTCTTAAAAATTCATGTCTACACCAGGTCTTTGTAAAGTTCAGTTACTATGCATTGAGCAGATTTTGAAAGCTTTCTTGCATTGCACCAGTGATTGCATAAGTTAATGTCAATGGCACTTTAAAAAAAGACGGTATTTGTGCTAAGTACATTGGGTATTGAATGACAGAGTGACAGCATTTTAGCGTTTTAAAGGCAATCAAACTACATTCTACATGGCACCTGTGGTCTTGCAGGGTGTGCCACATCCTCCGTCACAGCTAAGGTTTTGATGGCACAGATATAGAAAGCTTGCTGCCTGCCCAGTGCAGTGCTTCTTATACAGTGCAAATGGGGTGCAACATGCCAGTGCTGAAAGTGCCGAAATATTGTAGTTCAAATGATGAGGATTCTACTGCAATGATTGACATGATAGCAACTGATGTAGACACCTGATGTTAATGCTTTAAGAAGAATATTAGAAGAATATTAACCTGCCATGGTGACATAGTAGCTATGGCATTGACACTGCTAAGCCCAAGGGTGAAGCCAAATCCTGGCTGCTGCGGCCGCATTCCAATGGGAGCGAAATGCAAAAATGCCCTTGTACTGTACATCGGGTGCAGGTTAGAGAAACCCAGGTGGTCAAAATTATGAGGCCCACTACAGTGGGCCTCGTAATCATATTGTAGTTTTAGCACATGATAACCCAGAATTTAATTCACTGGCCTTCAGCTGAATACAAAAAAGTGCCACTTCGCCAGCAAAACCATTAAAGTACTCGGACACTTTGTCAGCAAGGAGGGCCTTCGACCTGACCCCGATAAGATTACTGCTGTCTTCCGCTTTCCCAGGCCTCAATGCACCAAAGACTTGCGTAGCTTCCTTGGTCTAGCTTCATATTTCCAGCGCTTCATACGTAACTTTGCCACTATTGCGGCACCGCTCTATCAACTCCTTCCTTCTGGAGCTCCATACGTATGGTCTGGAGCTCCATACGTATGGTCGGACGAATGCCAAACTGCTTTTGACGCCCTCAAGCGTGCCCTCACGTCCGAACCTGTGCTTTGTCATTTCGACAGTACCGCACCCACTCTTCTACATACTGACGCCAGCAGCCATGGTATCGGTGCTGTTCTTCTGCAACGTCAGCAAAATTCCGAAGAACATGCGGTTGCATGCGCAAGTCGCATGCTAACTGCAGTAGAGACAAATTATATGATTACCAAGCAAGAGTGTCTTGCCATTGTTTGGTCCGTCCAAAAATTTCGGCCTTATCTGCACGGCCGCCACTTTACGGTCGTTACTGATCACCATGATCCCCACAATTGGGACATCATTCTACCATTCATCACTTTCGCATACAACACATCCGTCCAATGCACTACGGGGTACTTGCCCTTTTTCCTTGTGTATGGTCGTCAATTGATCCCTATCCTCGGCGTTTCTTTCTTTGGTGTCCCCTTGCCTTGTCCACATCAATGTGTGAGCAGTTCATTTCACGCATTGCCCGGTGTCGCCAGCATGCCCACCTCAACACCGACGTCCGTCAACAAGACCACAAAACTCGCTATGATGCGTCCCACCGTGTCGTTTCCTTTCACCCTGGAGATGACGTGTTGCTGTGGACCCTAGTTCGCGCTTCTTGCTTATGCGAGAAATTTCAGCCCCGTTTTATAGAGCCCTACATTGTTCGGGAACAGACTTCACGAGTTAACTATCTTGTCACTTCAGTTGTTTCTCCTTTGGACGGCCGCTGCCATGCCACAGAGATTGTGCATGTTTCACATTTAAAGCCTTTCATACAGCGTTTGCCGCCATAACCAGCGGCCAGGTTGGCCGCTTCCATGTGCAGGGGAAATGTGCAGGAGAAATTGTGTGAGCATTATATTGCTCCTTCTTCATCTGTATATATTCATCATCATGAGTAGCGTCATAGTCTTCAGCGTGTTAAATAAACCGTCGAGGTTTAACATTTGTCTCGCAATAGTTTTTATCTTACGGTTTAATATTCTTCAATATTCTTATATTGCTCCTTCTTCATCTGTATATATTCATCATCATAATTAGCGTCATAGTCTTCAGCGTGTTAAATAAACCGTCGAGGTTTAACATTTGTCTCGCAATAGTTTTTATCTTACGATTTAATATTCTTCAACACATAATTTTCATGCATTTTAAATGTTCATCAGTGTACGTTTCTAGGAAACTTGCAATAAATTCCTTTATTGCTGCATTAGGGCATAACAAAGGTGACAACTTCTTTTATTTGTCACATGATGACTACCCTTTACAATGTTTGAATACAGAAGATGCTCAAAATTTCTTGAACTGTGCAGAGCTCAAACTGGATTCCATTGGAAACAGTTTACAATGAAGAGAAGGACAACTGGATCTTTGACGTGAAGTTGACACCTCGCAAGGCATCCACGGCATTCAAGATGATGAAACTTTCCAAACGGTCTAGGCGAAGCGGTGCAGCCATATTTTATGATGCCAGAATCATCAACAAGCGTCAGGTGAATGTTTACACTTATACTCTTTGCAGAGTTGTAAACCATTTTTGCAGAGCTGTAAATTATTGTCTCACGTTTGCTCTCAAAATAGGCATTTTGAAATTGCTACTGCTAATTCTTCACGTTGTTACTTCATTCCCAGCCTATTGCTGTATTAATATTTCACATTTTAAGGGCATTTACATGTTATCTATAATAACGGTCTGAAAGTGAATGTCCGAAGATTGTTGAATTAAACGAAAACGCAAAGGACAGAGGGCCAGACACCTCGGGCTGCCGTGGTGTCTGGTTCTCTGTTCTTTGTGTTTTGTTTTTATTGCACTACAATGGCTTCAACAAATATCAACCAACTAGCCAAAGGACAAATTATAACGAGTTGCCATTGACATGTTGGCTTTTCTGCAAAGCTTGATTGCCTGATGGCTGAGGTCACCTCATGCACTGAGTGAAAAAATGTAGCATAACATAGAGAGCATGGTTTTGAATAGAATATAAGTGCTTTCACAGGGCAGCAATTATTGGAAAAATGTATTCATACCAGTACTGTATTATTTCTTGCTGACTGCTCAATCGTGCATTGCTTAATAAACTTCAAGCAAAAAAAAAGCAGCTGCGCACCTGCCAAATTGTGTACTATTTTATGCAAGCTTACTTATTCAAGCAAAAAAAAAACACCTTGTTGTCAAAAGGGTGGCTGCTTGGACTGGATGGTGAAACATTGTTTAGACAAGGTAAAATCTGTTTTAGTTCGCAAATCGTAGGAAAGGAGGAAGGAGGTGACAGCAGCTCTGTCCTGTCGCCTTCTTCCTTCCTGCCTACCATTTGCACACTTGAAAGGAGTTTTCCTCGTCTAAACAGTTGTCAACCTGCCCAAATATGTATTATTTTACTATTTTTTGCAAGCCTACTTATTCAAGCAAGAAAAAAATAAATACTTGGGGTTTACACTTTCAAATAAGAAAAGAGGGGGGGGATGAAAACGTAAGAAAAGGCCACCATGTTTGTACGCATGCGCATGAAGAACACCTATTGCCTTCTGTTTCATTAAACTGTTGTGGCGCATGCGATACGTTGTATATGTCTTCCTCGCACTGTTCGAGAGGATGCACAGTTAACCCTGCTGACTTGCCTAAACACAAATTCTCTTGAGAAAAAAACCTGAGGGGCCCAATTAGCACGGCCCTGTGCAGTGGCTCGGCCCCTGTGGCATTCTGCTGCTGTTGAGCACAAGGGCACAGGTTTGATTACAAGCAGCAGCCACGTTCCGACAGAGGTTATGATGGGCATGGTCCCATGAGCCATCAATCAGTTGGTCCCTAGCATAGCAGTGGTCTGGTCGAGTTGAAAGTCATTAGCCATTGCAGATAGTCAAGCATGCTATTATAGAAATGGCGACAGAGGAGTGACGTGAAGGATTGCGTCTTCTGTCATTCGTCTGCTTTGTGTGTGCAACCGATGTGCAACCAATGTGCTATCAATGTGCAACCTATGTGCTAACAACCTGGAGTGAATGCAGTGCCAAGCACTGAAATCTGATTAGATAGGTGTAGGGTTAGCAAGAAGAAGGAAAAACACAAGTACTTACTACTAACTGAATGTTATTGGTCAAAGAATGTATATTTAGGAACATGAACGGTCAGAGGGTTATTGAAAGTGGCATCGCAGACACATGGTAATGTCGGCAGGTCCAGAAACCAGCGCCAACATTTTAAAAATACACGTATGGCAAAAAAAAAAAATTTAACAGTCCGAAAGATAGCAAATTAAGGCTGTCTAGACTAATGAGTTAGTCCTAAGACTTCCGATATATTGCCCGTAAACATTGCCGCATTCCCTAATTAAAATAATTGTGGTCCCCACTGCAGGACTCGGACCCACAGGCCCAGGAGCTGAATGTATTCCAGGCAGTAGTTGTGCCCCGCAAGTCGGAGAAGGCAGTTCGAGCTCTGGCAAACGAGGTTGTGATTAAGGAGCTGCTCGAAGTCACGGCAGCATACACGAACGTGGTCATTGCCTCCCTCTACAACCCGAGGCACCCTTTCAACCTGATAGTCTACCAACTGACAGGAGCTACTGCTGGAGAGATTTTTGACACAGAGAGAGAGAAGGTACCTCAACTGTTCTATGTCAAGGCATGCTCTGTAGCATGTGACATGTCACGTGCAAGACATGTTCATTTAGTATGTGTGATTTTTATACTTTTGTGCCATGACGTCTCTGCTAATGTCATGCAGGAAAGGAATGAAGATAAGATTTGGTACGCTACACAGCAGCATGATGACTCATGCACGAGTTGGTTTACCAGCTACGTTGTTCTGCTGCTAAGTACAGTGGTTGTACATTCACTACTGACCATTATGACCGGTTTTTGATGAAAACGAGACACACAAATGCACATGTAAATGGATTTATGGGAGCCATAACATGGTCATCCAACTATTCTTAGTTTATCACTGTAATTGAGAATAGAGAGACCAATATATTTGCACAAGCACACATACACATACAAAAAAAAGAAAAAAAAAGAAAACTAGTTCTCGGTGTACATTTTAACAAATATTGTTAATTGTAAACTGGTGCCTCTAAGCGCATCCCACCAACAGTGACTGCCATTTTGGCATGCCTTAAGTAACGTCAAAAATGTGCAGCCTGCGCCCTGTCATCTGCTCCGAAAAAGTGTACACACCGCACTCTGTGTGCTCTGGCACCCAATGGCACAGTGAAGGCATTCCTGCTGCATTGCGCCCGCAATTCTTTCCTTCCTGCGATTAAAACAGCACAAATCGGAGGATGCCTGCAGTAACTATTCTAGGCTGAGTGCCGAGATGCACATGCGAAAACAAAAACAAACGTATTTCATGCACATTGACCACACAGGACACACTTTATTTCGTCACTCATCAGTGGCACCAGGCTGCTGTACCATGCAACTACGCCATGCGAAAATTCAAATATTAATTTTTATACTGTACAGAATGCACTCAAATTTTGACATCTTGTGAGATGCACACTGTTTAATGTGCACTGCATAATTAAAGCTTGAAGGTTTGGTGTAATGGCCCCTTTAAGTTCATGTTAAAAATTCATTGATGGCAAAAATTTGCTGCCATTCACTGTGATGAGACATTAAATCCTGGCAGTTACTATTCAGGCATCTACAGCATTATGGGAGAAAGACCTCATCACAGTGTATCCTCACACTACTACATTGTTTTCACTGGCCCGCACTCACTCTATAGATATTAGCTACAAAGTTACTAGACCTTGCAAACTGAGCCACTCTTGGTTCACTTGACTAGAACTTGAATAACTGAGTGTGTTCACTCGCGCTTTGGCATAATCAAGTTCAATACCACACGTGGTGCTGTTCAAAACTTAATTCTGTTCTCTCATAAAAACCTGTGTGTTCTGTGGAAGATTTGATACTCTGAATCAACTGCCACTTCCTGTCTGTTGCTTAGCAAATGCCACTGCTCCTGTTATTCCTTACTCTTTGCACGCTGAAAGCTTAGTTTGGTTGAAACATGCAGAAAAGCAGTCAGTCTATTGAATTTCTAGCACAGCTTGGTTCACTTTGTTTTAACCGACTGATGAAGAGAAAACCCTGTTTGTTCGACATAAAGCTTCTTGAGCTTCATCCAAGGTTTTCCTCTTCCTTTGTTGTCACACCTGCCTTATCTTTATATTTAGCTTAAGGGCAAGCCCAACATAGCATGCGCAGTACCCAGCCTGATCAGCGAGTCGGTCATGTCAGGCTGTGGTATGCCCGACAGTATGGTCGAGTGTACAGTGGTGTTCTTCCTCTTATGTTACAGTGTGGGAAAAATTGTGTCACACCTGAATCAAGATAAGGTTCATCACCATTATCATCACAATGATCCTTTTAGAGAGAAGTTACCTAGATATTATGTACCAATAATTAAAAATAATTTTTGTTCTTAACATTATGATGCTGAAAACGTGTAGATGTGTGTAACCTGTGTGGTAATTTCAAATATGAGTTTCGTTCTTGTTTACCTTATTTGCTTATAATTTTACGCAAGTGTTCTTTGGTTAATTTTCTGAAAAAATTTATGGGAGATAAGGTCATCAAATGTAGCGAACCAAAGTACCAATGGCTTCAGCATTGGTACCCTGTTTAGCTAAATTATTCATGATTCAAAGAATCCAATAACATCAGCCTTATTACTCTGTCTACCCTAGCACAAAAGTTGCTAGACCCTAATGTTGACATTCATCTTTAAGCAATTCCTTAAGGAACAGGCTTATTGCCAGTTTTCTACTGTGATAAAGTTTTGTGCACATTTAAAATTTCTTTAATATGTATAATGTACTGCAATCATAACTTTAAGCTTTGGTTTAAGTGCCTTCTCTGTACTCTTTGTCAGTAGTTCCGCACAACACTGAGAAGGCAATGAGGCGTTCTGGTGCAGTGTTGTCGCATGGCACATATACTAACATAGTACTGGCAACAAACACTATATTTATGCCTTGTTTCTTTATTTATAACATACTACAGGCCCCAGTAAGGGCTCAAGCAGGAGGGGCATAAGTTACATACAAAAACGAAAAGAAGAACATACATATATGCAAAACATAATAGACAATAAGTTCGAACGACAAAACAAATAAAAAGGAGGCCAAAACACAGCCAAGGAAATGAAAATTTCGATGAAGAAAGAATTCGTCAAATTCAAATATATATATATATATATATATATATATATATATATATATACACACACAACTCGGAACTGTGGGGATGCACAACTCTCACGCATCTCCTGATATGTTGTTTTCCCGCATAACTCCCGTCTACTGTAATCCGGCTTCGCCGCGTAGCTTAGTGCCAGCGGCGGTCGGTCTGTTTGCAGCGCACTACGAGAAATGGCGCGAGTGTGGCGCTGCTAGCGCCACCTAACGGCTGGGTTGGTCGGGTGTGTCAGGGAGTAGGCTCTCCCTCTTTGGCTCTGGGTTGGCAAGCGGCGTGGACGTTCTGCGTGCGCGCGATGCTTCTGCGAGACCGTCTCGCGAGGCCTCGTTCGAACGCGCCACTGTTCACGTGACTATGTGCGTGAACGACCAAGCGTTGGTGTTCAGCATGGGGCAAACATATTCGCTCGCTATCCGGTTGCGGTGAGTCGGACTGCCATGATTTGTCGCGCGCCCACTGGGATGTTTTGTGGATAGCCACTCGGCTAGCAGGCGTTAGTCTATGAAAAATGCAATAAATGCCCTTGTGATTGTTTGGACTACTGTGTTCTCGATCCTTTGTCCCAAGAGCATGGGATGAGAACCCCACAAAACTAGGTATCTATGGAAAACCCCCCAAAAAATTTAGCCACATAATTATGCAATGTCATCAGAGCTACGTAAGTGTACATCAATGTATGCATGCATGTTGATAATACACTTAGTGGTATATATTGCAATGTGAGAATGAGGTTTTATGAGAACTTACAAATTTGAGTGAATGCTCATTAGTGTTAGACCTGGGGAGGACAAGCACAGATATAACGAACTGTCAATGTAAAAAAGGTCTAAAATGTTTGTTGCTAATATCAGCATGTAACAAATACATGCCTGTAACAAATATTGGACATAACGAAGGTACTCGCCGTGGTGCCCTAGCAGCTATGGCGTTGCGCTGCTAAGCACAAGGTTGTGGGACTGAATCCCGGCCGTGGCGGCCGCATTTTGCAAATGCAAGAATGCCTGTGCATTGGGTGCACGTTAAAAAACCTCAGGTGGCCAAATTAATCCACCACTACAGGGTGCCTCATAATCAGATCACGGTTTTGGCACTTAAAACCCCAGAATTAATTTTTTTATTTTAACAATGAAGATATTTTTGTATTGAATGTCACATCATTATAATAAGGTTTGAATGTATATACAAGTCAGCATTTTAATACAATCGTCAGGAAAATTTTGCCCAAAAAGCTCTGTTTTGTGGCAGAAGCAAAGAACACATGAAAAAGCTGGACAACTTTGACATTGGCATGCTGGGGTGTGTTGTTCCGAGCTTATACTGGA
This sequence comes from Dermacentor andersoni, assembly GCF_023375885.2. Lineage (NCBI taxonomy): Eukaryota > Metazoa > Arthropoda > Arachnida > Ixodida > Ixodidae > Dermacentor > Dermacentor andersoni. The sequence continues at coordinate 11,825,605 of NC_092824.1, read as the reverse complement.
TCAAATGTTGATCAAATGGCAATGTTGATTTCACAGTGTCATTGCCGATGCAAGCAGCTAACAGGTCACAGATAACATAGTTGATAGCGCCCGTCCTTCATATTGGCAAGACACATTTGTAGTTTCTACGGCACATGCTTAGCATCCAACTTTGTACGTTGTGGTGACTGCTAATTTTCACTGTTCAGAGTGCATGGTAGTTTCTTTTTATTCAGTTGTTAAATTAATAGCATTGACTTTCAGGTACACAGCATGCTTGCAGAATCATGGAAGATGTCGCACCAAGTGCTGGGAACATTCCACGCCATTTACGATCCTGTCATCTACAGCAGCTCTGCGTTGGTCAGGAAAGCAGCTATGGGTTTGGGTGCAACACACGAAGCCTTTAAGCAAACAATTCCTGGTTGGTGCAGTATTTTAAAATGTTTGCCTTTTATTAAATGCTCATTATTTTTAGCACGGTGCTAGACATATTCATCAGTGTGTTTTAAGTATGTAATGACAAGGTCTGCTTTATCGTATTCTGTAGAAAGCGTTGATTAAATGTTGAGTTGCACAAGTCTATAATAACTGCAGCTTGCACATATTTCATAGAGAATTGCCTACATTTATCCGAGAGAAAGCTCTCAGGGATCCCAGTTTCACAAACCTGTGTGAAGCCTGAAATAATAAGTGTTCATCAGAACTTGCTTATGGGAGATGACAACCATGGAATGAAACTTAACAGTGAGTGAACTTTTGTTGAGACTCTTGACTATCTGGTGGAAGGCTTTACTGCGATGCCAATTATTAGGGCACTCAAGGTGCGTTCACGTCCCCAGCGATGTCGTGTTGTCACAATATCAATGGTGCACATCTGTCTCTCACATGGCAGTTTAGGAGATCTCCAGAGACATGGTAGATCAGCAGGGCAGTTGGCCGTAAAAGTCATTCAATCAGATCAATCAATCAGATAAATTTTCATTTTACAGGAGGGGCCAAGAGTAAAAGACGTAGTGACTTGACTAAATGTCCCGACTTCTTTGCCCTACTGTGAAAATGATAAAGCCAAGTGTGTATGCTAGTATCACTCTCTGCTCAATTGGCTCTGCCAGAGTCAGGGTGGCGTTCTGACATCCGCTGCTGGCGTCAGTGTTGTACACACAAACCCTAGCATTCCTGGCGAAAACAGGAAACAACGCTGACCAAGGTGCAATTTTTTTTCTTAACTGACGTTTCGGCCCCCACACAGGAGCCCTTTTCATAATGAAGGGCAAAGCAGGAAGGGGACGACATTAAATGCGGTTGAGTACGTGATGTGTAAGGTGCAGGTGTAGATTGGATTAAGATTTCAGTAGTTACGATTCAAAGTACATGCCGTTGTATGGCTATGAAGTGACTCAAGATAAAGCCGTCGACTCTGGTTTCTTTCACTTATTCATTTATTGCACTTGTTAGGATGCAGGCACTGTCCCAGCCTATCCATGATGCCAGCATGTTCTGCAAGGGTACTGGATCCATGCGGCACTTATTTCCATTGTATCGATGTTCCTCGAGTCTTCTTTCAAAATTCCCGCTTTCACCAATGTATTTTCACAATACTGTCAATCCCGATTGGGATTATTACAGGAGTGGGCATATGGTCATCAAAAAAGTACAATGTGAGCAAACAAGGAGTTAGCATAGAAAAACATGGACGCTTTCATTTATTGAGTAACACACTGGTCTTCACACAATTGCTCTTGCAGAAGAGAAAAAAAAAATAACTAGAAGACTAAGTTGTGATTGCGATTGCTTCTTCTAGATGATTGGTAAATGTTTCTAGTGTGGGCTGGGCAGTAATAGCAGGGTTTAAGCAGTTCCACTCTCGCACAGCTCGCGGAAAGAATGAAAAGAAATAAGTATTGTTGTCACAAAGAAATTCCTCTAGCGTGAAAGCGTGTTTATGCCGAGTCGGTCTAGTGAGCTTGTACTTTATAAAAGTGGCGGGATTCAATTTCAGCGCACTGTGTAATACCAAGTATAGGAACTTCAATCGTTGAACCTTGGCTCGAATTTCTAGGGTAGCGAGGCCTGCGCGAGAAAGAAGTTCGGTTGGTGAGTCTGTACGTTTAAAACGGTTATAGATAAATCGGGCAGCTTTTCTTTGTATGCGTTCCAGCGTATGAATGTGGTTTTTGGAATGTGGAAACCATACTATGTTGGCGTATTCGAGTGCCGGTCTGATAAGGCTCACGTAAGCAAGCTGTTTTGTCTGGCTGGTGGAATGGGATAAGGTGCGTTTGAGGTAGAACAGTTTGTTCAAGGCTTTTTTAGCTACGTACTGTATGTGCGCGTTCCAGCTGAGGTCGGATGAGATGATTACGCCTAAGTATTTATACTGGGTGACGCTTTGTAGAATAGTGCCATTGAAACCGTACGGGAACTGCAGACTTGATTTTTTGTTTGTGACCGACATGCAGACAGTTTTATCGGAATTTATCACCATTTGCCAGCCTGCACACCACTGCACTACCTTATTTAGGGAATTGTTCAGTTTTGCTTGATCTTCGTGGTTACGCACAGTATGATAAAGAATGCAGTCGTCTGCAAAGAGGCGAATGGTGACGTCGACTTGGTTGATTATATCATCTATGTATAATAAGAACAGAAGTGGGGCCAGAACTGAGCCCTGGGGAACGCCGGACAAAACAGGGACAGCATCAGAAAGGTGATCATTATATTCTACGTATTGGGAGCGGTTTGACAGAAAGTCATTGATCCAACCAACAACAGGGCCGTTACCAAGCAGGCGTTTATGTTTGTGAACCAATTTAACATGGGAAACACGATCAAACGCTTTAGAGAAATCCATAAAGATTATGTCTACCTGTAGTTGCTCATTAGCGTTTTGAGTTAAGTCGTGAAGGGTTTCCACGAGTTGGGTGACTGTTGATAAACCGTTTCGAAAACCGTGCTGGTTTGAATAGATTAAATTGTTTGCTTCCGCGAATTCTGTTAAGTGTTTCAAGATTATGTGCTCTAGTATTTTGCAGCACGTGCATGTTAAAGAAATTGGCCGGTGGTTAGACAAGGAAGATGTGTCACCTGATTTTGGTATGGCAATTATTTTGGCAACCTTCCACTCTGCAGGAAGGCGGCTCTCACGGAGTGACTTTAAGAAAATTAAATGAAGAAACTTGCTTACTGGTTCTGCGTACCTTTTCAAGAAACTGTTCGGAATTTGATCTGGACCATCGCTTTTCTTTTCATCTAAATTCAACAAGAGAGATAATATGCCAGCTTGTGATATTTTTGGGGTGCCCAAAGTGCTTTCTTGGCAGTGGCTAGGGACGAAGTGGTTGAGGGAACCATTATCGACAGTGAAAATGGATTGAAAGTACTTGTTAAACGCGTTAGCTTTTTGTTTACTTTCCTGAGCATTCATGGAGGGCACGTTAGAGCACTTCACGCTTAGGTAGCGCCAGAATTTTTGAGGCGATTTCCTGATAAAGCTGTGCAATTAATTTTTCAGGAAACTGTTTTCGGCACAACGTACTTTACTTTTCAATGACGTCGTTAGCAGTGTTATTTCCGAGTCAGTTTTTTTACTCATATGCGACTTTCTTCTTTTCCTAAGTCTCTTTATTTTGTGCTTCAAGTGGTTTATATCACGACATATCCATGGACTGCGTTTTCTAGTTTTTTTTTGAACTCGTGGAACAAAGGCGTTTATACAATGCGTCACAATGGCTTTAAACTCTGTCCACACCACATCGATAAACGACTGCTGGTCAGAAATGAGGTCAAAAAAATTTTGATAGCTGAAGGCAAGGTAGGTCATGATAGCTGCATCGTCTGCATCTTTGAACGAGAGCACTCGCTTTATAGGACCGAGCGTTCGTACAGGATTTGGGAATTGTAAAGAACAAAATATTATCTTATGGTCAGATAATCCAGATAATTTGCAGTCGTACTGTATGCAGAGGATAGCACACACGACGCTGGCAAACTTCTCACGTGGCAGCTGGTCCTTAATGTTCACGAGGCCACTGCTGAGCTTACGCAAGGACACATGGGCTGCCTGCACACCATATGGACGCATGACACGTGCAATGATCATCCCTGTTCCGAGTAACCAAAATACAAATTGTGAAGTAATACCTGTATATGTGTATTTGGCTCAAGTCTACCTAAGGCACACAGACCTGCTAATAGAAGAGCGCTAATTTGGCTATGGTTAATTCATTTGTGCTTAATTCAACCCCAACTGAAGGTCCGGCAGGAGCCCATGCATTTCTATGGGCACAAGCTTTCGTTATTTCGATGCTAAAATTGGCTTTCGCCGGGTAATTCGATCAAACTTGACCAGTTAGCACGCACATGCCTGACCTCTATGGTGGCCCAAATAGTGACCCCTTTAGTGGTAGCATCTGTCTCGGCAGAGCTTAGGGGGCAGTGCCATATCCCGTCGAAAACACAAATTTTCGGCCTGCTTTAGAAAGATATTCAAGCAATAACCATAGCTCACGATGTCTGATTATGTTATTTACGCGATTATAATGCGCGCCTCTCTTTTTTTCTAGAGAAAATTGTGCCGGAAATTGCTTGCGCAGTGCAATCGGATGCGAAACCAAAACTGCCTTCGTGGCGTTCGTGTGCTTTGCCGCATAACACAAGTACACTGCGGCGAAGCTGACTTTAGAAAACCGGCCATCTTTGCGAACACAAAATAGAACCTTGCCTATTTTTCTTGCTAAAAAATCGGGTGCATGTTTGATTTCTACTTTGTTTAGGAACTATAATTTCATTTTTATGTAGTTTTCTATGCTGAACACACATGAAGTGGGCACGCGTTTGATTCAGGAGTGTGTTAGAGTCGGGCAAATGCTGCCAAATGAATCGGCAGTGTGTTTTGCTATTTTTTCTGCATCTTGTTTAACTAGAGCCGCGGGATGATTGGATCAATTTCGTCGGACCCATCAGGGTTGAAATGACGGAAGTCGACTGCATTCAACAGTTCATTATTTCAAAACACTGGGTGTTAAATATTAACATTTGCAAAATATGCAGAAGGTAGCCGAATAAGCACTTGCACAGTTAAAACTAAACTTTGTCTACCACCTCCACTCTGATTCAATCTCGCGTCCCTGTGGAATGTGCACTTCAGAGCAGGACCCGCTAACCATTGCGATTTTGTGTAAAATTTGCACTTGGTAACTCGTGAAAGCTTTTGAGTTCCACATAGACCAAGACTGGTGGTGTCTGTGCATGTATTTTGAAGGCAACAAGGTGCAGTACCGTAGTGGATAAGGAGGTTCTTCAGAATGTAGCGAAGCCAGCATTGAGTGCCTTAAACTGTCACAGGAAATTCATTCACTGACAGAGGAATTGCTGAAGTCTGCTCTTTTTTGTGGTGGTAGACATGTGAGAGTGCCTATGCAGTGTGCAGGAACACAAAACTCCTTGCCCTCTTTCAATAAAATCATTCAGGGGACATTTGTGATAAATGATAACTACATGAATGGATTTGTCTTTGTATGTTTCTGTACAGAATCTGAAAGCAGTCATATTGAACATGGGTGCACCCTTCCAACAGTCGCTTCGTCACGACAAGGACAGCTATAGCATTTGAGCAATGACTGTCCTTGCAGCCACCCAAGTTCTACTTGGTCATGCATGATGGCATCACCTCTTCCCTCAGATCTCTGTAGACAAATTGCTGAAGAATGCCAGATGTAGGCAGCATACTGATGCAGACACTAATTGCTTGCACATGTTTATGCTGCGTTGAGATTTGCCAGATGACACAATTCAAAACGTCGGGTTCAGTTAACATTTCAGTTATTGAGTTAATGAAAACTAAAACAATTGTCCTGTTTGGATAGGCGATATAAAGGCACCATTGCCTGGCAGGGTAAAATACAAAAAGTTGACTCCAATCGGTGTTCAGCTCATGAAATGTGCAGCTTGTGGCATTGTCATTGTGTGGCAGTAAAGAGTTTTTGAGCTTGTCCGTAAATGTATTGTTCTTTGTGGAGTACTGGGTTACCAAAAACGTAAACTTGAGTGGCCGAGTCAATGGTGCCACCTTCTGGTACAGAGTTTAACCTAAGATAACATAGAGCTATTATTGCAGAAACCAAGCATATAGTCTACTTTGCTAGTGTAAAGCATCGTTAGCGACACAGTCATTAACCTGCAGCCTCTTTAAGAGATTTTTCTTTGACAGAAGCAAGCATATAGTCATTAACCTGCAGCCTCCTTAAGAGATTTTTCTTTGACAGAAACAAGCATATAGCACGAAAACATGTCTAGTATGTTGTCATTAGAAAAAGTATTGCAAGATGTTGTTTCCAGCATTGTTGATGTAGTTCATGTCTCCGTTAACCCAGTACTCCGTGAAGGTTACTCCATTTATGTACAAACTATGTCATTGTCATTGACGTGGAATGGTTGCAATGAAAGTTCTGAAAAAGAAAAAGGAAATCTTGCCTGCCAATAAACCTTCTAAATGGGGCAGTATGCTAGTCTAGCTGAGTGCATTGCAACTAATCTGTCACCTTATCGCTCCTAGGCTGGGCCTTCTACTACTTCAACCTTGACAGGGTGCTCAATTACACTGCCCATCACATACCTGAGCTGTCAGCACAACTGGCCACGATCTACTTTACGCGGCCAGCCGGAATACCTGGAATGGTGGAATTTTCTGCCGACATGCCGTCCCTTCCTTCGTATGGCAGTGTTGAAGTAAGTGTGACTTCATCCACAATGCAGTATGCAGACGAGCTCCACAGTATGTTGTGTCGATTAGTGTGCTGCTTTTCGTTTTGTATGCTATTCCTAACGATGTGCTCATTTGTTTGCCAGCTGATAGTGGTTCACAGACAGTTAAACAGTAGCAGAAGGGTAATGGTTTTTACTCTGCTTCTTGTGCGATATGCCAGACTGACACCCGAGTTACATCTGCTCGCTCCAGTTAGTGTACAGTAGAACTTCGTTGATACATTTCTGTATTGTTTTCCTGGCTTTTACACTCGGAAAGCATGAGTCCCATTTAGTTTTCATAGGGCCACATGTATTAGCTGTCTGTTTGTTATGTTTTTCTTTCCTCTAGTTAAGTTAAAAAACTGTGATGGCACACCACCCACATGGCATTGTCCATTGGTGACACCTACCGTGCTTACTCGCATAATGATCGCACTCACGTAATGATCGCACCCCTGAATTTTGTCATCAAAATACGATTTTTTTTTTCTTTCCCGAGTTATGATCGCACCCCGAACTTGTCGCAGCGATATGTCGTGTGCCAAGTCTAGCTAATGATGATCATGCGTATCATCTGTCGAATGCTATGTGAACGACTCTCGAGGAAATACCAAGCGGTCTACACACACCAAACATTTTTAGGCAGATGCCCCATTCCATTCCTTTCATCACTTTCTGCACTTTCATGAAAAAAAAAGCTACTAGTACCAAACTTACCATGGCGTTATTATTTGTAGGCTTCAAAATGGTTTTGGTCAACAACAACAACAAAAAAGGTGCCTTTCAATTCTTCTCGTCTGCACTAGTGGGCACGCAACAAATCGCGAGCAGCAACGATAGTGGCCACATTTACACTGATACATTAGAAGTGTACCCTATTCATACGCCAACACTCGCAACAGAGCTAACATATTCGCCCACCCTTAGTGGAAACGTGCCGTATTAGTATAGTAGTGAAGACAGATGCCGCAGTTTCTGCAGCATGCCCACGATATGTTTCTAGATCACTGGCAGCTAAGCACACCCATCTCTGTTTCTGTCCCCTCAAAGTGGACATGGCTATGTTATTGTCACAAATAATATCGGTATTATCGATATTATTCATTACTGATACGGAAGAAACTGTTTCACTGCGCGTAATGTACTCACCAGAAGAAAAAAAAATTCCATTCGGCACATTCGGCTTGCTCCACTGGCCGCTATTTTTGTTTTGGTGTCCCACAGTTACAGCGGAAGCCGCCTGTTTGTTGACCTGTTGTAATCCCACAGCAAATGCGGGATGAAAAAAAAATAATTTTTGCGGAAAATTTAACCTGTGTAATGATCGCACCCCTGAACTTGCATCAATTTTTTTTACAAGAAAAGTGTGATCATTATGCGAGTAAATACCATACATTGACTGCCTCATGTCACTACTGAAAATGGTCACTTCACAAAACCTGCCATGAGGCGCAGAAGAGTTTCCATCACTGTCTTCAGAACGTCGCTGCTTGTCAATCTCAATGCAGATCGAAAGCAAAGAGGAGGTGAATGAAGGGAAAAGAGGTCGCCCAGCACCCACAATAGCAGATGCTGTCCCATTACCCTCAATACCTCGTACTGTTACTTTGATGTACAAGGCTGAGCAGAAACTGAAAAGGGGCTGTGAGTGGGGCTCAAGATTCGATCCAAGCACCAGATGGAAATTAAAAGCTGCGTTTAGTGCGGTAGTGGGGTTTACTGCTACAACCCTTCTTAAAAGGCATATAACATTCAATCTAATTTCAAGACAGTAATAACGAGCCTTACTGAGTGGGTTTTTGATAGTTTGTTGGCTTCCTATAGTTTGTTGGCTTCCTATAGTCTGTTGGCTTCCTATTTTACTTCAAGTCAGGTTTTGTGTGAGAGTAGCTTTTTGACTCCTCAGTAGTGCTGTTGCAAGTGCTATCAGATGTTAGATTTTTCTGGACTATACATTACGTTTTTATGGTCCCCTAAAAAATGCATCGATAGGGCCCTACTGCATTTAAGTGTTTTGTTAGAACTTTGTTGAGTAGTAAACAGTAGCTTGCCTCTGGTTTAGAGCAAGAATTAGTTGCTTTAAGTGTTTCGTGCAACATGCAAACATAAATAAATTTAAGATAATTCTAGATAATTACAGTCAAGAAGAAAAAATTCACCGTGGTCGGTGTCTGTTTCCTGTTCTTGCCGTGAATAAATGATGTGCGTTCAAATAAAATAAAAAGGCAACATGTGTGTTGAAGGTGTATGCAGTTTTCCTTTGTGCACTGCAACGTAGCTGAAGTAAAGAAATATGATTAATCTCAAACAGCCAGCCTTCTAGCTGAATTGAGAATCAGAATGGTGGTCTGCCAAATTTGGTGGTGAATAGTACTTGTAGAGATGTCACAACTGTGAAATAGCGCCAGAGCACATGTGCATATGAATGTTCAATCTGCTCTTGCTGCCACCTGTATATCTGACTTTATTCTTGTTTTTGTTTAAGCATCTGGTCAGGAATCTTCTACGGAACCAGCGGCCAGAATCGTGGTCGCTGCCTAGACTCGAGAAAGGCCAGAAGGTGGCAGCCATCTTCGGCAGTGGGCACGTGGTGACCTTTGACGGCGTGTTCCTCGAGTTCCCCAGCTACCCAGCTTCGTACTGCACATACCTTCTCGCGCACGATGTTGGCGGTCGCCAGTTTACGCTGACAACCAGTGCCGACGACCTGCTGATCGACTTTCCGGAGGTTGCCCTCACAATTTCGGGACAGGAAGGCAGAGTGCTTGTGAATGGAAGCGATGCGCTCATTCATCTTCCTCTTGTGCTTGGATCGGGGTGAGTGGAAACAGGCGTGCACTTTTCTGCCTCTGCAGCAAGGCCACAACACTGGCTATCATGTGCAATCTACGTTGATGCCTCTGGTGTCTGCATGAAGACTGTCTCACTGTTTCTTCCCCACTTGTAGCCAGGTAATGTTCTAACTGATGCACAAAGCACCCTAGTGTAAGCGTATTTCTTTCAACCTAACATTCTTTGTCACAAAAGTGCACTCAATGTAGTGTTATGCTGCTGCTATGCAAAGGGTTGCATGTTCGATCCCAGGCTACTGCAGCTGCCCAATAAAGGCAGAGTACAAAAATTCTTGCTTTGGGTGCACCTTGTACGTTAAAGAGAAAAATAAGTTTAGCTTTGTTAGTTAATTACATAATTTAAGTAGTAACTTAGCGCGATAACAACACGGAAACAAGAAAGGTGGACAACGACAAGCGCTTGTCCTTGTCCACCTTTCTTGTTTCCGTGTTTTTATTGTGCTAAGTTACTACTTAAATTATGAACGACCAACTAGCCCCACAATCAACTCTTCTAGTTAATTACGCTTTTACAATAGCAAAAACCCACTCTTACCACGAAAGGTGTAGGTACTTCAGAAAGACTGACTGTTGGGCTAATTGGACTATCGTGGTGACTAGAAAGCTTAGCACAAGAAACTTGGACGCAGACATTGGTGACACAAGAGCATTTGTCCTCATCTGTTCCCTGTGTCTGTGTCCAAATTTCTTGTGTCATGTTTTCTAGTTGTCATAAGAGGATCCTTGCTAAATCAGAAAGGAAGCAAAAACAAAATACAGGTCACAATTAATGCTGCATTGAAGTTCACACATCAGCTTGCCAGGACATCATGAATTTTGACACTGTCTGCTCGGGCCTAGTTAACTATAGCTAAACATAGATTACACTGTCTCCTAAAGAAGCCAAAGAGGTGAACATAACAAGGTTTGGGAACCTGCACTCCAACCTAAATATAAGAAAATACTTTGAAATCCCTGTTGTATAATGTTATCTAGTGTTTTATTAAACAGAATGGTAATGTTAGTAGCCACTTTTGTTGTAACATATTTTAATGATCGATTGTGCAATGTAAGAAAATACTTTAAAATCCCTGTTGTATAGTGTTACCTACTGTTTTATTAAAGGGACACCAAAGCCAAATACTAAGTCGATGTGGACTGTTTAAATACCATTCTAAAAAACTTGCAACGCTTGTTTCGCACCAAGGAAATACTTAGTTTACGAGAAAAATGAATCTGAAGGGTCCGAATGCCTTTTCCGAAATTCAAATCTTCCGCCACCCAACCAAGGGAGTGGTGATATTGCATACGCCATCGCTGCCCTCTGCTGCTGTCGGTGAGTAAAACGGTGCCCGACAGACAGTCGCACTGAGCCAAGACAGAGCAGTGGTTTGACTGCTGCAGCTGCTTTTTGATCAAGTGGCGTACACCGTTCGAGCATCCCGTGACATCACATGGAAGTTGAATTCTCTGCTACTTGCAGTTTGTGCGAGGTTCATGAGCCAGCAAAACCATCGCACCACTACGCGATAACAAAACTACTGAAACGTGAAAGTGTGGGCAGCGCAGACTCGAGCGAAAGCAAAACCTTTTTACCACCCGCGCCATTGTCAATGAAAATTTCAGTGAGTTCTTTTTTCTAAACATGAAATAGAACTGGACAAGTAGAATTTTATTTCATCTTATAATACAATATAAGGATGTTTTTTGCAACGAGTAGTTGAGTACTAGGGACAGAATTTAACTGAGGAGTGCTTTCGTCATCAGGCAAGTGCTTGAATGTCTTGGGGGAGTCTCTAATTATGTCCTGCATTAACCTCGATTTCTCGATTATTAAGGCTCTGTTCACAATAATATTGACGCATTAGAGATTCTCTTGCACTAATCTATCACTTTAGCTTGACTTAGTATTTGCCTTTAGTGTCCCTTTAAACAGAATGGCAATGTTAGTAGCCACTTTTGTTGCGACATACTTTTAGTGATCGATTGTGCGAAGTGGAAAACATTTAAAAAAAAAATGTAGTGTGAAACTTTGTCCAGTTTCCTAACCTATGACAGCTAGCAAGCAACACAGTGAAATTTATGATGGACAGCTCCACCATGCACAGCTCTGAGGCATAATTTGTGCAAAAAAGGCAGTGTCAAAACACTATAGCTACATGTACTGAATGCCTAGATAAGCTTCACCAGTGATTATACCAGTGATTATCATCATCATCAGCCTATTTTATGTCCACAGCCCCCCACAGGACGAAGACCTCTCCCTGTGATCTCCAATTACACCTGCCCTGTGCCAACCGATTTCAGCTAGCACAACGTACCAGTGACCATGTTAAACATAATTTCAGAGAACCTATAGGAAAACAACCATCTTTTGTGGTTAGTTTGACATGGCACTAACCTATATCAGTCTTGAACAGTCTATCATTTCACAATGTAAGAAGTAAATGTATTAGTGTGAGCAGCCTAGTACACATATGTGGTTGACATGAAGTTAGCAATGTTTGCTTTAGGCTATATCTGAGAAAGACTGAATGATAACATCAAGCATTACTTTAAACTTGTGTAACTGGCTCATAACTAAATAAGTCACCTTATGCTCCCCCAAAAAATCTTGCCGGGATTTTAAGAGGAAGCTTTAGCTGAGGCTCAACTCTGTTTTCACTATACGAATACATGTAAAATGCAGAAATGTTTTTGTGAGACAACTGCTGGACAAATTTGAATGGAATTTGTTGCATTTGAGAGAAAAAGTTAAGTTTTAGTGAATCTAGCAAACATAATTTAGATTTTGGGCCTGGAAATTTTCACAAATATTGGCAAAAATTCGTAAGTTTCAAAAATAGATGCACGAAGCTTACAAATCTGTAATTCCACACCAAAAGCAGGTGTAGTAATTCTGTAAACCACATTCATTAGAGCACCTAAGTGAACATATGAGATACATTCATTTACAGTTTACACGAATTTCTCACAATGTTTACGAATGTTTTGCAAAAGTCCTATGCCCAAATTAGTGATACAGGTGAACCTCTATACTATAACGAAATTGGTAAAATCAGATATTTTCTTTGTTATATTGACACGTTTACTTGTTTGTCTTTATCAGGTGGCCGTATTTCACCATCTAACAAATGTTATCTACATAATGTTAGTGGTGGTTCTATCCGCTGTGTGTTGTCACCGAACCTCATGTAATCTTATTGCATGTATGCGCGACGCAAATTGTGTAGTACTTTCTGGAAGACACGTGGGCACCAGCGATTGCTCTGGAACCTTTGATAACTCACGTATAAAAAAAAGCCAATGCACAATTGACGAGCTTATCAAATTTTTGACAATCACCAACTGTGTTCGCCACTATCGTTTTGCTTTAAATGTAGCCTGTTTTTCTGGGCACAGGCTCACCCAATAAAGATTTAGTTTTGCCGCTCACAGTTTCGTTGCTGTGTTCTTGACCATCACTACCACGTGACATCTGGTGGAGGTGCTTTGCGCTCATGTACCAGATGCTCCCAGCAAGCCGTGATCCAAGCCCTGACTGCGAAGACAATTAACACCAATGCTGTCCCAGACCATCGAGCAAGCCGCAGGCTACAGCACCTGCCCCTGCAGCACAAACTTCTACCTGAGGTGACCAAGAAGATTGTGATAAAGTCAACAACTACAATGGCAGCACCAGCATCCCCCATCATGCTTCAACAACCCAGGGAGCCACCTTCCTTTCCTGAAGCTTCATCGGACGATCCGGAAACATGGCTCAAGACTTTCAAAAGAACCTAATTCTACAACAACTGGACATCTGAAGATAAGCTACGCCACATATACTCTCCTTGGAAGGTGCCGCGAGGACATCGTTCGAGAATTAGGAGCCCACCCTTACAAGGTGGGACCTGTTCTGCAGTAACTTCCTCTGGACCTTCACGAGCGTCATCCAAAAAGAAAGAGCCGAAGTTCTACTGGAAGCCCGAGTGCAGCTAACGAACGAGAATGTTGCCATATTTACGGAAGAAATGAGCCATCTATTCCACCACGCCGACCCATAAATATCCGAGGAGAAGAAAGTCCGCCTATATTCATGCATCGTGTGAAGTAAGAACTTTTCGCCAAGATGATACGAAGACCGTAGAAGAGTTTCTTCACGAGGCCACCATCATCAAGAAAAACACTGGAAATGTGGAACCGACAATACAACCGCCTTGCGATTTTAACAGACTATGCCGGAGTTCAATCAACGGGCACTGATGACCTGTGCGAGACTATCAGAGCAGTCGTGCGGGAGGATCTTCAGAAGTTGTTCCCTTCATCACAGCCTCAATTGCCAACGTCGTACGCTAGGAGATCCAGCAGTCACTCAGGAGTCCCTTAGCTACCGGAGCCTCAGCCGGAAGTGGTGACGTATGTACGCCGCCGTAGCCTGCCGCCCCGTTGCCCCTCTGCGCCTGTGCCAGGACCCACTAACGCTGCAGTTCCGTCGTCCACTGCCGCCACCGCCACCACCAGCATGCCAACCTGTCGCCCTGTGCTGCATTTCAAAGAAGATTGACGTTTGGCATGTACCCGACCACCGTCCACTCTATCACTGCGGAGAAGTGGGCCACGTCTACCGACGATGGCCATACCGCGAGATGGACCTACGGGGGTTCGCCGTCAACGTGCCATGTCCGCAGCTTGGCAAGCAGTCACGTCACATTGCCGGCTGCATCGCCGCAACACAGTAGACACCCCAACGTCCTTCGTATTCGCCGTTGCTAGGACGCTACCTGTCGCCACAGAGCCGACTGTGCACCAGCTCAGCCCGGGACCGGTCCGTAAGCTCCTACCTGGAAAATAGAATGCAACAACTGATGGAGGTGCAGTTGCTGTACGTTGAAATGACGAAGATCCCACGCTGCCGCCACCGATGACGCTTCAAGGTCTATTACGACAACGTAGCAATGACACGCCACCATCCTGACGAAACCCGGAGGCCAAGAATACACCAATGAAAGACAACCTGATGACACAACGTACCAGCCACAGGTCAACATGACACATCAGTGATCCAACACCAAGACCGAACTGCAACAGAAGACAAAGAACCACTGACCTCAACGTGCTTCTCAACGGCCACGAGGTCACCGTGCTTGTAGGCACTGGAGCTGTCTACTCCGTCATCAATGGATTACTCGCTGCAGTTGAAGTTGAAGTGAGTCAAAACTGCATTGGACGGCCCTCAGATTTGGACATCATCGATTAGAATGTGCATGGCAAGAATTACAGTTCATGACCAGACCTACCTTGCAATGTTCGTTGTCCTCCAACAGTGCTCGTGAGACGTAATTGACATTATTCATATCATAAGAAACCAACAAACACCGACACCGAGGACAACATAGGGGAAATTACTTGTGCTTAATGAATGAAATAAAGAAACGATAAATTAATGGAAATTAAAGTGGATGAAAAAAACACTTGCCGCAGGTGGGGAACGATCCCACAACCATCGCATTTTGGTGCGATGCTCTACCAGTTGAGCTACCGCGGTGCCGTTTCCCCATCCACTTTCTTGGTTATCTATGTTTCCTAGTAGAACCCTGGGAATGTTAGCCAGCGCCACCACTCACCGACCTTGGTGGCAGATGTTCCACATCCACCGCCAAATTGTGAAAGCCAGCAATGCGTTTGTCCTTGCGGATTCTGTCGCATCTACCCCGACGACCATAGTTCCTGAACCAGACTCTGACGTAAATCCAAGTATCCCCACGAGTAAGCAGCAACAGCTCAGATGTCTTCTCCAACTATACAAAGAGTGCTTTTCGATGTCATCAAGGATTTGAGAAACACCAGTTGAAAAACATCGCATAACTGAAGAGTGTGCTTAACCACTCCGCCATAACCCTTAGAGAGTTTTGACGCGAGAATGTGAAGCTATAAGGCAACAAGTCGATGAAATGGTGCATGATGACATCATCCAGCTGTCAAAAAGCCCATGGGCGTCTCCTCTAGTCTTAGTGAAGAAAAAGGATGGAACCCTACGTTTCCAAGTCGATCATCATCAACTGAACAAGATCACGAAGGATGTATACCCCCTCCCACAGACGGACAATGCATTGGATCAGCTCTGCAACGCTAAATTCTTCTCATTGATGGATCTCAAGAGTGGCTACTGGCAGTCTTGAGTTGACCCTGTGTCTGCCGACAAGAGGGATCACGAAAAGACCAGCTTCATCATGCCAAGTGGCCTCTGTGAATCCAAAGTCATACCATTTGGACTGTGCTTAGCGCCTGCAATGTTACAGTGTGTGATGGACACGGTGTGAGCTGTATTGAAGTGGCAGACGTGTCTTGTTTACTAGGATGATGTCATCATCTTCACTGGAAATATCAGCGATCACCTTAGGTGGCTTGGGACAGTACTAGAGGCCATCAAGTCATCAGGGCTCACTCTGAAGCTGGAAAACTGCCACTTCACTGACGATGAGCTTCTGTTCCTGGGCCACGTCATCAGCATATCTGGAGTCCGCCTCAACCCGCAGAAGACAGCTGCCATCACAAAGTTCCAGCAGTTCATTGACAAGAAGGTAGTGCATAGGTTCCTTGGCATTTGTGCCTACTACAGGCAATTTGTCAAGGACTTCTCACGCATCACTGAGCTAACCCATCCAACTAAATGTGACGTCAAGTTCAAGTGGGGAATGCTGCAGGCTGACGCATTTCAAGAACTCGAACGGCGCATGTAGCCACCACCGGTACTTGCGCACTTTGACGAAGATGCCAATACAGAAATTTACACTGACACCAGTAGCCTAGGCCTTGGCGTTGTCCTAGTCTAGAGGAAAGACAGACTTGAACGGGTGATAGCTTATGCTAGCTGGTCACTGTTGAAAGTGGACTGCAGAATTTGCTACTGTGTTCTTGATCATCACTACCATGTGGCAATATCAAAATTGCATTATATTGAAATTCGAATTTTTATGAAAATGACTACAGTTACCGGTGGGTTTTTCTTACACGGGAGGGGCCAAAAAATGTTCTGTATCATCGGGCAGTCGGAAAGAACAAGTTTTAAATACAAAAAAAATATTTTGTTGAATTCGAAAATTGGCGACGAAAGATACGGTTTCAAGCCATGTTGACAATATCTTCACATTGACGATACGAAGCAAAGCCAGCCACACTTTCGCTTCCGCTCCACCCCTCCTGGCTGATAGTGTCGTCCACAGTGGGACGACGCTATCATAAGGAGTGCCGACATTGGGGAGCGTATGCTTCATCACACGCTGTGGTGTTTAGCGGCTGTGACACTGCACTGCTAAGCACGAGGTCACAAACTGGCTATGGTGGCCACATTTTGATGGAGGCAAAATGCAAAAATGCCCTTATGCTGTGCATTAGAAGCGTGTTAAAAATCCCCAGGTTGTCAAAATGAATTGGGTGTCCTCCACTACGACATGCCTCATAATCAGATCATGATTTTGGCATGTAGAACGCCATAATTTAATCACTTAATGCTTTGTTTGCCTCTCGCTTCAGTACCTCTGTGAAACTCAAGATTACACAAGTTCCAGAAGCAAACACGTGGAAAGGCAGCGCACGGTACCATGCCATCTCAGCTCGCCCAGTCTTTGCACATGCGGCTGACTGCATCTGAAATAGGGCGTGGGAGCTGCGTGGGCACTCTGTCATGCTGGCACCTATGCGCAGCCATGGCCTGCACTCTAGTAGCGCATGTGCATTCTCACTAAATGCTAGTGCACAACGTGCTTTTAAAAATGGCAAGGTAATACAAAAGCATTGACAAAAATGGGGATGTCTTAATTTATGTCAGTTTCTTTTATTGCTTTACTGTTGAGAGTAATTTGTACCTGAAAACAGACATAACCATCAGTGCCTGGTAAAAAGATTGATACTATTGAGGATGATACTTGTATATCTGTAGCATTCGTGTGCTGCTGAAACTAATAAACGTACCCGTACCAAAGCATACACTTGCATGAGGTCAGTTTATTTTATTTATTGTTTTATTTATTTGGGTTTACATTCCTTTTTCGTCCCCTTCAGGCAATGTGTCCACAATTGTGCATGCCAGCGTAGTGCATCAAAAGCAATGCACTGATGAAAATAATCATTTAAGAGCTGATTGATTTAAATCATGAACCACCTAGCCCAGCAGCAAGTATTAGAGAATAATGATGCTTAAAATGTGTCGCATACATCTTGAAACATTTCTGATTTGACCTGTGCTGCAACTTTGAATAATGCATGCAAAGTGTTTCAGCCTAACGAGTTGGAAAGCAGAAGCCTAGGTGCTTGCTCTCGATGTCAGTATGTCATCATGTAACGAGTTCACTTCTTTCATTGCCTTTTCACAATGTATTACGGGAGGCATACTTTTCAAGTGGCTAAATAGGTGCTCTCTAAGTATGGCAGACATAAAATGCTGGTTTATGTTCTCATATTTGACATTCTCCATAGAAAGTTCTCACATGCGGCCTACATTCTGTAATGACAAATCTCACAGAAGAATTGCTTTTATTCATTTGTTCTGTAGCTCTGCACTTTTCATGATTCTGAAGGCTCAAGAAATGTTGTGAAACTAAATTTTCAATGAGCAGAATTAATTGGCACCTAAAGGGGTTATGCATTGTAATCCTTGATGTTGAGCTTTGTTCAGCAGATTGGTGTATCACTTCATCTGATGTGATCGTGCGCAGGCAAGTGGATGTGTACCGGGAGGGTCACCTAGTGAGAGTTCGAGGACATGGCTTGACCGTTTATTGCGATGCCACCAAGTTCTTCTGCACATTCGTTTTGGACCAGTTTCACCATGGCAACCTTCTTGGCACACTTGGCAATGCAGATGGCAATGCTGGCAATGAATATGAGGTCAGTGCTTCTGTTACATGACATACGCTGTTGAGGAATCAGTAAGAAATTGCGAAGTTGAATGTCTCAGTGGACGCTTTTCTGTGGGAGCATTGTCCACATTTTGTAAACTGTAGGCATTGTAAACTAGCTGCGGCTAGGAACCTGTAGTAGGAATAATTGTTTGATATTGTAACTGCCATATAATATTGTGTATTCTTTATAAGGGTTGCATCTCTAAATTGGGGTATAGATATTGAAGAACAAAAATATTTCGATAATTATTCGCGCATTTGCTGCACCCACCTTTCCCAAGTGTGCACTTGGTCATACACGAGCTGCGCTGCACTGTTACATGAAGGCATATCGAGCCCCTCCTTGGCCTCTTCACCACTTCTACAATTGATAGCCTGTTGGAGGGAAGCTGGTGGACCAACTGTCACAATACTCATCTCCCGGTACCCCATGGCTCGTCCTGTAACCCTTTCCTCCTGCATGTAAGTGTTCTTGCAACATGTGCCACTCCCCGTAGTCAGCGCCTGCCACTGCGCACTGCCCTGAGAATGTGTGCATTGCACATGTTCTGTGCTTCACACATATATTGTGCACTAAGCCTGGGTAGTTCCCACATTGCCTAGCATGCACATGGGCACTATCGACAGTAACAGCCCATTAGCTTTTCGCATGTCTGCCCCAGCAGTTCTACAGTGAAGCTTTATTTCCCTCTTCTCCTCACTTTTTGGGTGCTGGCTGTATTACCGAGTACACACAAGTTCACTACCACGCTACCCACTGACATCGACCGCACTACCATAATACCCACTAGTCTTGCCTCTGTGTCACACTAGGGCCTCATGGATAACATTGTAATACTGTCGCATCTCTCCTTCCTTAAAGTGAAGCTTCTTTTTCTTTGCCTCTCCTGTCCACTCTTCGGATGCTCGCTGTCTTGCCAAACAGACACAAGCCCACTACTAACTAATGAATACAGCACTGCCCACTAGGCCAGTGCCCGCTGACAATTAGTTTTTGCCTCCACATTACACTAGTACCGCATTGACGGCACCACAATGCTGTTGCAGCTTTCAGTTTCTTGCGGCATGGTGCACAATCTGTGTTCATGTCAGGGGGCAATGAGCACTGAGTGGTGCGGCAAACATTTCATCTAGAAACGCAAAATAGAGCTGTACTGATGTGCACAGGTGGATGCCTGGGAATGAGAGTGCACACTTGTTCATAAGCATGTGTTTACAGGTGCAGACAAGTACTTTGACAGGCATCTTCGTACAGGATAAGTTCATATTCAGTATGCAATAGACTGGTTTAGGTTGGCCATGTTTATAGTGTTGGAGCACCATGCATTTACAATGAGGGAGGCACTTCCCGGCAAGAACATGTCCAATTTTGTTGTGTGGTAAATTGCATCTGAACATCAACAGCGTTTCTCACTAACACCAGTGAAAGCTATTAACCCTTTACTGCACCTTGTTGCATTTACACAACATTCTGATGAACGGCGTTAAAAACCGAAGCAAAGTCAGTTTGGAGCTGCCTGTACATGTTGTTGCATATCCGCAACATTGGTCTGTAAAACGCGCCACCATGTGCTGCAATCTGTGCTAATCCTTCGCATCTTCTACCAAAACAAACATGGCGGAGGCTGCCCACGCCTGCGAGCAGTGATATAGGTAAGTTTTACAAATTGTAAATGTATTTCTCCATAAGAGAAAGCTCAAAAAAAATTCTTACGCTATGCTCCACATCCTTCTGACTCTGTAGGTTCAAAAAAACATTGTCGTTTCGGAATAGTTTGTTCCTGGCGACAGAACGTTGCTATGTTGCACAAATTCAACAACGTGTACATGGTTTATTTTCTTCGTAAAAGTGAAATGGCTCCGAAACGCTGGTATGGCCCAGCAATTCCTCCTGATAGTGAAGACAGTCACTATTCAGTTAGTCACGACAGCCACGAGTGCAAGTCCGTTTCGATTCAATATGTGGACAAGATGTGCTCTGGTCGAATTTCCTTTTTTCTTTTCAAAAGTACGCTGTGCCTCCGCACGTTGCCGTGTCACGTCGTCACGGGCACAGCTTTACGTCTGTGCTTCGATGTTCTACATTTTGACAATAACTCGAAAACACTGCATTGTTTTCTGGCTGCGCAGGAATCTGCATGACGTACTGCACGAAGTGTGGGAACCACCTGTGCTGCACAAGCATGTACAAGTGCTTCTCTTTGTTCCACACTAAATCATAGGTGCACCAATGATGGTCTCGTGCAAATAAGCATCTGAGTATGAATCGCTCTAAATCTATTTTTTACTTTCAACTTCTTCTTTATTTGCACATTGTTTCAAATATGCAACATACCCTTTTTCTGCAAATTGAAACCACAGACATTCGCTAAAGTAAGTTTCCATGGGAGTACAGGTACTGTTATGCTTCCCTACAACTCCATGAATAATATTTTGAGGAAGCAAAAAATTTTGCAGTAAAGGGTTAAACCAAATCCCACAGTTGATGGGATTCTCATATTTTCTTTTTTTCGTCATGCCACCATAAGTGTATTGTGGCCTCTGACCCTGGGTCTGTGAAGACACCTTCGCCTTTGCACGTCTCCTAGTCCAGCTGGTCCCAGTCCCAGTCCAGTTGGTCTAGCTCCACATTTACGTGCCAGTGATGGACAAAGGTAAAAGAAAGGCTTCCCAAGGCATCATATATGGCAGCAAACACACCTCTTTTTAAAAGAAATCCCCAGGTATCCTTAGCCTAAGGGACACAAAACAAAAGCCTTGTGAAGCCTACTGTAATCCACCTTAATCCTCCTTCATCGACTTTAATTCACCTTCATTAATCTTAATCCACCCTAATACTCCATAATACACCTTAATCCAATCACTACTCAATCATTAATTAACTTTGCTAATCATTAGTTATTTCTTATATACAGCTGGACATGCTTTGGTTCGCTTCTGGCCTTCCTTGAGTCACATGATATTTTCTGTACCGTACAATGCGACCTTGAAACATAGAGATTCTAAGGCTTTCAGCTTAAAAAGTAGATATAGTACAGTTATTTATCTTGCAGTTGTTTACTTGTTTACTGGCCACACCCAAGAGATTCAGGCCTGAATAGGCTTGCATTTTTTTAAAGAGTGTGCCTCTTACATGACAATGACATGGCATGAGTATGCCTCTTAGATGACATGCTACGAGGTGACGTCAGCAACGGAGAGGAAGAGAGAGAAGACAACGATGTTCGGTGATGTTCGCGTGGTTCGGTCGCCATCTTGAGTGACATCCCCAAGCATCCTTCTGTATGACTTGGTGCTCAGTGGAGGATACATGATAGGGTCATCGGTGTATCGGGCTTGCATCGCCAGTGTTTATGTAATACTTCACCACGGTGCTTCTTGACAACTGTTTACCAACCGAGGACAGTACTTTCTGTCACAAGTTGTTGAGGACATCTTGCACTCCTGCGTTACACAACACAAGTTTACAATGGCGTATCACCTCCAGACCAACAGGCTGACAGAGTGTCTTAATAGAACTATCACAGACACGCTTGCCATATACGTGTCCGCTGACCATAAGGACTGGGATGCCGTCCTCCCTTTTGTAACCTTTGCCTACAGCACGTCCCAGCACAATTCTGCAGGTTTCTCTCCACTTTTTCTTTTATACAGTCAAGACCCTGCACTTCCTTTTAACATGCTCCTCCCCACTGCTCTTCACACAACATCAGAATATGCTCCTGATGTTATCTCTAGAGCTGCAGATGCACGTGAAATTGCCTGCTGGTGTCTCAGCGCTTTGCAGGAAAAGCAACAATGTTTCTGTGACGCCCGCCACTGCGATGCCCATTTCAACCCTGGTGACATGGTCCTCCTCTGGACAGCATCACGACACGTTGGTCTTTTTGAGAAGTTGATTTCCCTATATTCTGGCCCGTATTGTGTCTTGCGCAAAGTAACTGATGTCACGTATGAAACTGAACCTCTCGATATCACCATGACATCTCTGATATCTCTGACATTGTCCACGTCACAAGACTAAAGCCAGATCACTTGGACTTACCAAGCACCGGGACGGCGCCTTCACCGCCGGGGGTCATGCTACGAGGTGCTGTCAGCGATGAAGATGAAGAGAGAGAAGACGATGATATTCGGCAATGTTCACGTGGTTCGGTCACCATATTGAGTGACATCCGAAGCATCCTTCTGTATATAACCTGTAAATATATTATACGTCTTTTCCTCCCCGTAACAATATGGTACCGTGTTTTTACATGTATTATTTTTGCTATTGTGGTATTGGCTGTGTAGATATCTGACCACACCCGAACTAACTTCACGGACTGTGTGGCGCATCGACTGAAAACAACAGAGCCCATTCTCTGATTGTTGACTGCCCAGCCTTAGCAGCATCTGGTTTTTATTATTTGAGCGTGTGACATTTACAAGTGATTCGATGACGACATACATGTGATACAGAATTGAAATTGAAACAAAATGTTACAAGTAGAAATGAATTGCAGGTTGCAAAAACAAAACCAGAAGCATACGACATTATAGTTATCATTATCAATCATCAGCCTATTATAACTTTCTTTTTGGATGGAGGCGGATCCCATTTATTCTCAGCCCACACAATTTTTAATCTCATTGCTCCTGGTAATCCTCTTGTGATTATTATTGCCTTTTGCTTCTCAAATTACTCATTCCGTTCTCTGTTCTCTGTTGGTTATTTGTTCTGCGCACTGTATCACCTAACTACGCCTCTCCAAAATGTAAATAAATATATAATTTACTTTCTAATCCATACTGTCATCTTCCTGTTGCTCGACATGACACCTGTCATGTTGCACAGTCCTCAGCATATTGCCAAGTATTTTCGTTATCCTCCAAGTTCCACCCTATTGGTTAGTACTGACAGAATGCATGTATTAGGCATACCTGGCAACTCTGCCAAGTTTTTCCGTAAATTTAATGAATTTGGGGTCATTCTACAATGGAACGAGTGTTGCATCTCAACGTTTAAAAAAAATGTTGTGGAGAATTTAAGCTCACCGGACTCTGACCATACCTTTGGAAGCCTTCTGATGGTGAAAGGACACCAGAGACACTTAATTCAAGCAAGCTTATTCAGACAAGTTCCTGAAGCAGGCAAGATCGGCAACAGCAAAGTCACTGAAAAAGTCACTGTGATCTAAAAAGAATATGTTGCGTGTCAGTCTCTGCTGTTGCAAGTTTACTGCTGCTTGTGTGCTGCATCTATAAATGTTAACCACCACAAATAAAGCTTGATCGTATCCCACAAAAGGTATTCACGCGGGGAAAACATTAAAGATACATGTTATATTCCCCCTCTCCAGTGTTGTGCCCATAGGTTTTCTATAAATTAGTTTACAGAATGGCAGGTATGATTATATACAGTCAACCACAAAAATTTAGAGGACATGGGATTTGTTTGAAAGCCGATTTCATGTGAAGCCTGGGCACGTAGTTTCTAATTCGGTTTCAATTTTTAGTTGCTTTTGAAATCTATACCATGATTCTTTTAATTTAAAGCACATGCCTGACTAGAGTGGAAATTAAAAATGTTCATGGAACCCTTGCTCTATAAGCTGTTGTGGCCGACTGTACTTTTCTTTTGAAGGATGTTAGTAGTGTTAGGGGCTAAATGGGAAACTGCGGCGTGAGGAAGCTGTGCATGGAGAGGAGATGACAAGGCTGTTGTAATAGAGTCTTGACCTGTGTAAAGTGCCCGCTACAATATGCTGTAGTTCACGACTTGAGATAACCTCCCACATTCTAAGTCATTCTTATTTATCTGCAGATTTACATCATGATTTGAATCCACTATGACTACTTCGCTTAGCTAAACATGCTCATTAACGTTTTAAAAGGCTGAACACCAAGTTCAAAGCTTATTTACTTTATTCTTCAAACTTTTCCAGCTAAGGTGCTCAGTCAATTGTCTGAGGCCACCTCCAGTGTTGTCGAATAGGAAAACTCCTACTTGCAATTATGCAATGGCAGTGGTAGGGGACGAGAGACACGGGACAGCAGCGACACAACATGACTCTGCCACCTTTAACTTGTGTCCTATCCCCTAGCACTGGCATGGCATAATGAAAAACCAACAATCTCAGCGCAGCGCATTAGTCAACTGCAAACTGCAGGTCAATGAGACAGTCCCTGTTTGTTTTTACACCGAATCCGTCCCAGTTTGGCAGATTGAATGCTTGGTACAATTTGCCAGGAGTCTAAAACAAGTTTGCCACACTCTTTCTCATGCTGTAGGTATCGCTTCTTGTAATCTATATATATATATACTACCTGTAAAGACTAAGCTAGATTTGTATTACGCCTTTTTATTTTCATCTTTGAGATACTGTGGTTTTTATTTGGGGCAACAACACTGGATCAAATACTCAAACAACTTATCACATTACAAAAGAAAATGCTACGAATTATTGCTAATGCACCTTATGATTCGCACACTGCTTACGTTCATGAATGGTTTAATGTTTTGCCTGTAACGGAACTTTTTGATCAAAGACAAGATGTTTGGCAAATGAACAGTTGCCAGAAATGACATTTTTTTCACGAATGTCTTTACACTTGCATGCAAAGAATACCTTAAAGGGACCCTTAAACGATTTTGACGATTTTGTACAACCATACTGAGTAGTTAGAGTAGGTCCTTCTGATCATTAATTGACGCATCTAAGTACTCCGCGTAAAGCGTGTAACTTTAAAAATGTACATCGCTGCCGATTGCAGCACACTGCTTGGCAGAATTTTCAGCCAACCCTGCCCATATGGCATAAATCAGCCAATTGACGTCAGTAGGGCGAGCTATCCGATTGGCTGCCCAGGGCGCGTCATCAATAATTTTTCCTCCTTTATGGTGCACAAATTACGTTCGTAATAGTTGGAATGTTAGTTAATTTGTTTCTATAAAAAGAAAGTAACAGAAAGAGAGTGCACATGAACAATTCCTCACTACATTTAGGCACATCCGGCACACAGCCAGCAAGCATTGTTTGCTTGTGTTACAACGTGCTCAGTTTTGACGAGAGCTCCGTGGTCAGTCAGTCTCAGTCTTCTCGCGAGCACTATGATTCGACTTTGTTGCGTTGTGGATTGAAAACGTAGCGACTGTCAATATGTCGAGCTGCGACATTGTGTCCCTCTGCAAGGCAGCAGACGAGCGGACTGGCTGCAGCGCATTGGGCATGCCACTATCCGATGGGCACCAGGATTTGCGCGTTTGCAGCCGCCACTTTACACCGGAAGATTACTAATGCAATAGCGTTTCGCGAGTCCGGTATTAGGGTAAACGCAAACGCAAGGGGACAAGGCCTGGCCGCTTGACCGTGTCGTTTCACAGGATGAGCAGAAGCACAAATGTGAATGGTCTGCACAGTGCAGCCACCTGGTGGCAAAGAGCTCAACCACCCACAGTAGCAGTAACGAAATGTATTCTTTGCTGCTGATGTAAATTTTTCGTAGGAGTGTAATCGTTAACACATTGTTTTTGTAAATGTTTAAAATGTTTTACACTTGGTTAGAGCTCTTTGTTTGGCTGGTTAAGCTCTGCGCCAACAGGTGGCTGGACTGTGGAGACCGATCAGGCAGCTCACGTATGCCTATGCTAAAGTTCCTTCACCAGCTTGAGCATAGAGCTTGTGCCTCTAGCCATCCGTCGAAACGCCCAGCTCGCCTGTGGTTACCAGAATACGAGACATGTTTGGCGCTGCAACAGAATGCTCGCAACGCATGCTGCTTCGATAGCTCTCGCTTGAGGTCGACCGGTCGACTTCCAAGCAGCTGGCGAAGAGTTTGAAGAGGCTTCGCGCGCTCGTTCCTAGAGAACCGGAAGTCGACGACACAATGTGCCATCATGACGCAGAGCCAGTGAAGGTGGAGCTTAGCCCCAATCACTCAGCAAATGAGTTGAGGAGAAAATACATGACTATGGAGGAGGGTAACTTGTAATCGTCCGTAGCTCTCTTAATATGAGACGTTTCACACAAAGTGTAATGCATTAACTTTAGCTGTACCCTACGTGTCTACAAAATTTGTCCAAACTGTTTCAAGGGCCCTTTAATAAAGGTAAAATGAGACAGCCACCCAAGCGTAGAAAATTGCTACATAGAAAACCCATATCTCATTTGGGTTCCTCGAATAAAAAAGAAAGAGTTGTTGATAAATTTGACTTCACCCTGCCATCTGCTAGCCGCCTGGTTAGGGGCTGCCCTGGAGAGATGGTGGTCTTGGGTTTGAGTCCCGGACAAGGACGAATGTTTTTTTCAACTGTGAGGCCTTTTCTTTTGAGGAGCCCGTATGGGTTTCCTTTGTAGCAATTTGCTAGGTTTGGACGGATGTCTCATTTCCCCTTTATTAATTACTTCTCTCCACCTTGCGGGTTTCCGCAGAACTATCATGTCAAAAGAACACTTTATTTGACTAGTACCCCAGATGCCTTCCTGTTGCTCCAATGCAGAACTAACTATGGTTTTCCTACGTTAAAATATATAATACCTAAATTTCTTAATCTGCCAATGCCTGACAAATAAATTTGAGCATGTATTACCTTTAATTTAATTCTGGGGTTTAACTTGCCAAAACCACAATCTGATTATGAGAGCGTGTGTTACCTAAAATATCATTCTAACATTATGTCCATGCCTCTGAAAGTTGTTAGTGTGCGTGTGTGCGTGCGTGCGTGTGTGTGTGTGTTTGGGGGCGCGCGCGCTCGCGCATTAGTTTCATTGTTGTGCTTAATCACGTTGTATTTGTGAGCTTTTGTCATGCAGATTTCTTTCATATACTCTGTCTGCTGACTTTCTGGGGTGGCAAGGCCAATCAGGCGGTACTGCGATGTTGCTTTCTTTCTTATGGACTTCAGTTTCGTAAAAAAAAAAAAAAAACTGGAATAAACGAGTTGATTGATTGACGTACCATTTTTTCGAATGCAGCTTCCCAATGGGCAAGTCGCCAAGGACGCCGCGCAGCTTGCCGCTGGCTACGAAATGAGTGGCTATGCGGAGTGCAGGGCACTGCTCAACCCCATCAAGAATATGCGGGAGAACACGGAGGAGTGCCGCCAACGGGTGCCGCAGACCCTCAAGCACTGCCTGATGAAAACCAACATGGAGGAGCTGTTCCAGGATGCCTGCTCTTGGGACGTCAGCCACCGTGCAAGCACTTGCACCAGCGTCAATGCCATGGCGGCCTTCTGCACTCACCATGGCTACTGGGTCGACAACCTGCACTGCGGTGAGCCACCCCTGAAGCTGCATTCCAGCAGGACTCAATTTGCCCATGAATTTGCCCGTCAGACGGGCAAATTTATGGCACATTTCATGACGTTCTGGCAGTTCTATCTGTGTGACAGGTGCACATTAAAGAGCCCCAGGTGGTCAAAATTGATGCACGGTTGTTAACTTTGGGAACAGCACTAAACGACAGAACAAGAAACACAACACATGAACATAGACTAGCAACAAGTTTCCATTGTTGCGATGCTGCATGACATATCCATGATACCCATAATGTACCCATACCTTTGTAACAATGTAGTATATGTGTAGCAACAGTATATATGTTATTTAAAATAAACTTGTTAGTCTGCTAACAGTTCCATTATTTAGCACTGTTCCCAAGTTACCAGCAATGTACCAACAAGCTCAGTTTTCAACCTTTCTGTAATCCAGAGTCCCCCATACGACATGCTTCATAATCAGATTGTGGATTTGATGCACTAAAACCCCAGAATTAAAAAAAAAATGTTTGTGTACAGTTCTATAAAATTACGAAAGACAGCCTTAAAGTGGCATTGTGAGAATAAGCAGGTCCAGATAGGGTTAATGGCTTCATTATCATCAATGAAGCGCACTTATACTTGCACTAAAGCTTAGTTGATGTCTTACACAACCTTTATCGTGTAAATAACCTCTAACCAGGTGCCATTTACCACAACATCCCTGAGCGGGTGAGGCTCCTCCTTTTCTCAGGAGTGAAAACAACAAACTTCTGTTTTTCATTCACACTTGTGGCAGCTGTTCAGTTATCTTGTGGATATTCTTGCTGTGCTGATCACACCACGTGGTGTGATCAATGGTGCTCGAACAGGCAATGTCGCTGGAGCCACTGCTTTTACAAGGGGTCTATACTTGTCTTTATCGGGGCAACTGTTTTCTTTGGCAGCGTTTATATGCATTGTAACAGTGCCTCAAGCAGCCGCTCGTGATGTCCACTGATAGTCTCTGCTATTGGCTGGACATGAGCTTAGAGAGAGAACAAAGCAGTTACGGGGTTGTGACGATGGCAAGCTTCTCCGATAGCCAGCCATCACAGGTAACTGGCGTTGGCAGCGAAGGTAGATGGCCCGCAATCACTGGCCACCTACAAGTGCACAGTCCCCAACCTCGAGTTGGGGAGGAGAATAACCTGGTGCGTAAAATAGAATGATGGAACTCGAGGTGTTCAAAATGGGTGACAAAAATGAAAAAGATTTTGTCACCGACTTCTTGGAAGACCCATGGCACAACAACCCCATTTGCCTGTTCCTGCTTCATCACAACTAGAGACTTTGGCCTCACTAAGTATGAGTGAAAATCAGCTACACGACTTTCATTTCAGCCAGTGCTTGAATGCAAGAAGTGTTTTGGATGCAGACCATTGCCTGAACTCGCCAGAAGCACAAGGCCAGAAGACCTTCCGTGTCAAGTCTGGGCCTCTCATCGAGGTGGTCGTGCTGTTGGCCGAGAGTTCGTTCGATCCTCGGGTGGCCACCTTGGTGCTTGCTGGCACTCAGAAGCTGGTGGATGCTGTGGACGCGTCGTTCAAGGCACATGGTCACAACACCAAGTACGCTTTTGTGCTCAGTGGTGGTGGCCACGGTCACCACTACCGGAGCCCTCACCTGCGCACAACAGCCAAGTGAGTTTAAACAGATGCAAAGAGGCTCAGAGGCACCTTAACATTATGCAGCCTTGAATTAGTGAGAAATAAACTTGCACCTAAAGCATAGGTATGCATCCGGAAGAAGAAAACTGTTAGCCCCTAGCTCTTCCTGATATTGTTTTTTATATTGCTTGTTTTTTTTTTGCCACTAAAATGTATTCTTCAATTGATTGACATATAAATGCACTCACTCCTGCAATATCTTGCTATGCAAGATGGCAGTATATGTAAATAAATAAATTAAATAAATAAATATAGAAGATATAAAATGTAACACTGTATATATATATCAGTCACAATATTTACTTAAATGCAGGCATCTGGCAGGTGGGCAGGTGACGCAAATGAATAAATGCTCAGACAAAGATTTTTATCCTCCAACACCCCTTCTCGTGCATTATACTGCAGATGGTCTTTTCTCTGTTTCAGAATTAACTCTGGAGCTGTTATGTAAGGTATTCATCTCGAATATAAAGTTGGATGTGTGCAGAACTGTATGGAAGCAGTTTAGTCATGCCCTTGCCATCAGCTTTTGTGAAAATTGACACAACTTTGATGTAGACCGCTGTGTTGCTACAAACAACAAAAACCACCTGTGAAGTGCACTTTGAATGGTGTGAGAAGATATGAAAATCAAGGATGTAGCATGAACATCCCAACCCACCACATTATTTATCATTGTGTTTAACAGGACATGAAAAGCTTCATCCATGTAACTTGAAGACAGGCATGCAAACATGGGCACGAGAGGGGACAAAGAAACAACAACACAGACACCGGTCGGTGCTTTTGATGTCTTTTTGGTTCCTTATTGTGTCCACCATTGCATGCCTGCCATGCAGTAACGCGTCCCTACCAACTTGCTACACTTTCATTCATTCATTCATTCATGGGCAGTGCTCATGGAATGAAACATGTCTGGGAAACCCCATATTTGCAACTGCATATGGGAATAGAAGAAGCTGTATGTGCAATTACTTGAGAGTACCATGTCCTTTCACTACGAATCTGATCAATAAAATGTATGAGCTGAAATTACACTGATGTCATACCAACTGCAGATGGCGGAAAACCCGCAAACCTTGCGGGTTTCTGCAGAACTATTACGTCAAAACTCTGGCCTTTGCTTCGAGTTGTTGATAAGTTTAACTTTGTCCTGCCATCTGCTAGCCGCCTAGTTTGCTCAGATGGTAGAGTGGCTGCCCTGAAAAGGCGGTAGTCCTGGGCTTGAGTCCCGGACCAGGACACATTTTTTCTTCAACTGCGAGGCTTTTTTCGCGGAACCTGTACGGGTGTTTCCTTTGTAGCAATTGCTACGATTGGGTGGGTGTCTAATTTTCTCTTTAACCATCATCATCATCATCATATTTTATGTCCACTGCAGGACGAAAACCTCTCCCTGTGATCTCCAATTACCCTTTCCTGTGCCAACCGATTCCAACTAGCGCCCGCGAATTTCCTAATTTCATTGTTCCACCTAGTCTTCTGCCGTCCTCAACTGCGCTTCCCTTCTCTTGGTACCCATTCTGTAACTGTAATGATCCAACGATTACCTATCCTGTGCATTACATGTCCTGCCCAGCTCCTTTTTTTTCTGTTAATGTCAATTAGAATATCGGCTATACCCGTTTGCTCTCTGATCCAAACCGATCTCTTTCTGTCTCTTAACTTTATGCATAGCATTCTTCATTCCATTGCTCTTTGCGCGGTCCTTAACTTGTTCTCAAGCTCCTTTGTCAGTCTCCAAGTCTTATTAATTACGAATTTTTATCTACTAGACCAATGCATGTAAGCTTTTGAAGTTCGTTGGGTTGTGAGACCTTAACCTGTCCAACAATTGTGCTGAATATTGTTGCTGTATCACAAATTACCATTTCTACAATTTGCCTCAAATGTGAAGTTTTGACGAAGAACACTATTTAAAAAAAGAAAAATAAATAACAGCGTTAATTTTTCTCAAAATCTCGTAAACAGCTGTTCACAGGCACTGGAAAAAGAACATAAAAAAACATGCTGCATTATTTTGTTTGTAATGACAGTATAGGTGGTAGAAATGAGAGATTTGCCAGCATGCAGCAAGGTGCCAAGAAAAAGGGACATCAGGGTAAAAAGAACATGCATAAGACTGTGACTTGCCTAAACTCGACCATGATTGCGACAGAAAAGCAAT
Organism: Dermacentor andersoni; assembly: GCF_023375885.2. Taxonomy (NCBI): domain Eukaryota; kingdom Metazoa; phylum Arthropoda; class Arachnida; order Ixodida; family Ixodidae; genus Dermacentor; species Dermacentor andersoni. The sequence goes on along the minus strand of NC_092824.1, from coordinate 11,794,049 downwards.
TTTGGCCTTGTGATTAATGCTTATTCCTAAAAGTGGGTTTTGTACAACACTCATTCTCTTAAATGCGACTAAAGATACGTCAACAGAACAACCTTTACATGGCTCATGTAACAGCAAGTTTGCGCAGCTTGCAGTGTAGATAATTTTTTTTTCTGTTAGTGTAGGTTTGTACTTCTTTGTTTGCTGCGGATTTAACGGTGAACTCCCTGTGCATGTACACAAGTAACAGATTCTACGGCAGGTAAATGTCTCTAAAACTGTCATACTGGCCATGTCTCCATCAGAAACATCATTTTATAACCTAAGATGCGGTGGTGGGGGTTGCGATTGTGTTGGTTAGGGCAGGGTTAGCTGACAGATAGTGCCAGCGATTGCTCTGTTCTGTTGCCTCTTTAAAAAAATAAAGAAAGGGACTTGTTAAATTACTACCTAACAAAAAGTTCACAGTTTCTTAGAAAAGCTGGAAAGAGGTGCGACACTTCCTCTCTCAGAAACTTGGGTCTTTTGGGAAACACTACCTGTTTCACGCATTCATGAAGAAATTGTAATCTGCGCAGAGCCTCAGGTAGAGCATTTCTCTTTTCGTTTAAGTATTGGCAGGACCAGATGAAATGTTCTGCGTCACCAATTTTGTCACAGTGAGTGCAGAGTGGAGAAGCTTGTCCAACCTTGAAGGCCCAAGCTGGGCTGTTTGCAGAGCTAGTTATTACTCTATTTTTTTTTTTATTGTTTGTTTCATGGATTCTCTTCGTGTAGGGGGCAGAGGTAAAGGCAAAATGCCTGACAGAGCCTCTGCGCCCCTACAGTTCAAGGCAGCTTGGCATATCATTCACATACATATTTGCCAAACATATTGTCACGTGGTGGTGACGTTGAATAACACAGTAGCAATACTGTGAACGACAAAACAAACTTTTATTGGGCGAACCTGTGCCCACAAAACAGGCTACACTTATAGCACAACGATAGCGGCGAACACGCTCGGCGATCGTCGAAAATCTGATCAGCGGGTCAAGCGCGTCGGCTTTTATACAACAGTCGTCGAATGTTCGAGACTAATCGTTGGGACCCGCATGCCTTCCACAAAGTTCTACAACATTCGAGTCACGCGATGAAATCAGATAATACAAGGCTCGGCGACAACAGACTGCGGATAGAAGCATCGATAACTTTCCAGAAACTTCGGTACATGCAAGCGCGTCCCGCGCTGTGCGATAAGATTTGTTAGGCGGCGAAACGGGGTGGCCCGATAAATATAAGTACACGTGTCAATACCCCCCTCTTAAAAAGCATCGTCCCGATGCTACAAATATAAGAGAGCGAAACACAAAAGGACACTTATTAAACATAATTAACAAAACAACGAAAAGAAATCAAGTCCAAAGGTCAGTTACGCGAAGTCCCAAAGTTCGTCAACGCTCGTGGTACGGCTTGAGTCGCACAACGTGGACAATTTCAGGTCGTGAGCGGCGCCGCTGTGACAGCGAAATGCCGTCTGGCACGACCTCATAGTCCAGTGCGCCAATACGTCGGATGATCTTGTACGGTCCGAAATAGCGACGCAAGAGCTTCTCGCTCAGTCCTCGTCGGCGTATAGGGGTCCAAACCCAAACACGGTCACCGGGCTGGTACTCGACAAAGCGTCGTCGGAGGTTGTAGTGTCGGCTGTCGGTCCTCTGCTGGCTCTTGATTCGCAGGCGGGCGAGCTGTCGGGCTTCTTCGGCGCGCTGGAGGTAGCTAGCGACGTCAACATTCTCTTCGTCACTTACGTGCGGCAGCATGGCGTCAAGCGTCGTCGTCGGGTTCCTGCCGTAAACCAGTTTAAACGGCGTGATCTGCGTTGTTTCTTGCACCGCCGTGTTGTACGCAAAGGTTACGTACGGGAGGACCGCGTCCCACGTCTTGTGTTCGACGTCGACGTACATTGCTAGCATGTCGGCGAGGGTCTTGTTCAGGCGCTCCGTGAGACCATTCGTCTGCGGATGGTAGGCAGTTGTCCTCCTGTGGCTTGTCTGGCTGTACTGCAGAATGGCTTGCGTGAGCTCTGCTGTAAAAGCCGTTCCTCTGTCGGTGATGAGGACTTCTGGGGCACCATGTCGCAGCAGGATGTTCTCGACGAAAAATTTCGCCACTTCGGCTGCGCTGCCTTTTGGTAGAGCTTTAGTTTCAGCAAAGCGGGTGAGATAGTCCGTCGCCACGACGATCCACTTATTCCCGGATGTTGATATCGGAAACGGCCCCAACAAATCCATCCCAATCTGCTGGAATGGTCGGCGAGGAGGTTCGATCGGCTGTAGTAATCCTGCTGGCCTTGTCGGTGGTGTCTTGCGTCGTTGACAGTCTCGGCATGTCTTGACGTAACGCGCGACGTCGGCGGTCAGACGCGGCCAGTAATACCTTTCCTGTATTCTCGACAGCGTCCGGGAGAATCCGAGGTGCCCAGCGGTTGGATCGTCGTGTAAGGCGTGCAGTATTTCTGCACGCAGCGCTGACGGTACAACAAGAAGGTAGCTGGCGCGGACTGGTGAGAAGTTCTTCTTCACGAGCAGGTTGTTTTGCAGCGTGAACGACGACAACCCGCGCTTAAATGCCCTAGGGACAACGTCGGTGTTTCCTTCCAAATACTCGACGAGGTCTTTTAGCTGCGGGTCTGCTCGTTGCTGTTTAGTGAAGTCTTCCGCGCTTATTATCCCAAGGAAGGCGTCATCGTCCTCGTCGTCCTGCGGCGGGGGATCGATGGGGGCGCGCGATAAGCAGTCGGCGTCGGAGTGTTTTCTTCCGGACTTGTATATTACCGTGACGTCATATTCTTGTAGTCTGAGGCTCCACCGCGCCAGCCGTCCTGAAGGGTCCTTTAAGTTAGCTAGCCAACACAATGCATGATGGTCACTGACGACTTTGAATGGCCTGCCATAGAGGTAAGGGCGGAATTTAGCTATAGCCCAAATGATGGCGAGGCATTCCTTTTCAGTCGTAGAATAGTTGCTTTCCGCTTTTGACAGCGACCGGCTAGCATACGATATCACCCTTTCAAGTCCTTCTTTCCTCTGGACTAGGACGGCACCGAGGCCTAGGCTACTGGCGTCAGTGTGGATTTCGGTATCGGCGTCCTCGTCGAAGTGTGCAAGTACCGGCGGCGACTGCATGCGTCGTTTGAGTTCTTGAAATGCCTTGGCCTGCGGCGTTTCCCACTTGAACACGACATCACATTTGGTCAGATGTGTTAGCGGCTCCGCGATGCGTGAGAAGTCCTTGACAAAGCGCCTATAGTAGGCACACATGCCAAGGAATCTGCGCACTGCCTTCTTGTCGGTTGGCTGCGGGAACTTTGCGATGGCAGCTGTCTTCTGTGGGTCGGGGCGTACTCCTGATTTGCTGATCACGTGGCCTAGGAACAAAAGCTCATCGTAAGCGAAGCGGCACTTTTCCGGCTTCAGAGTGAGCCCTGATGACTTGATGGCTTCTAAAACTGTCGCAAGCCGCCTAAGGTGATCGTCGAAATTTCCGGCGAAGACAACGACGTCATCGAGGTAAACAAGGCACGTCTGCCACTTCAGTCCGGCTAACACCGTGTCCATGACGCGCTGAAACGTTGCAGGCGCCGAGCACAGTCCGAATGGCATGACCTTGAACTCGTAGAGGCCGTCTGGCGTGATGAAGGCAGTCTTTTCGCGATCTCTCTCGTCGACTTCTATTTGCCAGTAGCCAGACTTGAGGTCCATCGACGAGAAGTATTTAGCGTTGCAGAGCCGATCCAATGCGTCGTCTATCCGTGGAAGGGGGTACACATCCTTCTTCGTGATCTTGTTCAGTCGACGATAATCGACGCAGAAGCGTAGGGTTCCGTCCTTTTTCTTTACCAGGACTACAGGAGAGGCCCACGGGCTTTTCGACGGCTGGATGATGTCGTCGCGCAGCATTTCGTCGACTTGTTGCCTAATAGCTTCACGTTCTCGCGTCGAAACTCGGTAAGGGCTCTGGCGGAGTGGTCGAGCGCTCTCTTCGGTTATTATGCGATGCTTTGCAACTGGTGTTTGTCGAATCCTCGATGACGTCGAAAAGCAGTCTTTGTATCGTCGGAGAAGACTTCTGATCTGTTGCTGCTTACTCATAGGAAGACTTGGATTCACGTCGAAGTCTGGTTCGGGGACAATGCTCATCGGGGTAGATGTGGCTGAATCCGAGAGGACAAAGGCATTGCTGGTTTCCAAAATTTCCTCGATGTATGCGATTGTCGTGCCCTTGTTGATGTGCTTGAACTCTTGGCTGAAGTTGGTTAGCATAACTTCCACTTGCCCTCCGTGGAGTTGAGCGATCCCTCTTGCGACGCAAATTTCACGGTCGAGCAGTAGATGTTGGTCGCCCTCGATGAGGCCTTCTACGTCAGCGGGTGTTTCAGTGCCGACGGAAATAATAATGCTGGAGCGCGGCGGGATGCTCACTTGATCTTCGAGCACACTCAAGGCGTGGTGACTACGACAGCTCTCCGGCGGTATCGCTTGATCTTGTGACAGCGTTATCGATTTCGACTTCAGGTCGATGACTGCGCCATGTTGATTCAGGAAGTCCATGCCGAGAATGACATCTCGTGAACACTGTTGCAGGATAACGAAGGTGGCAGGGTAAGTCCGGTCATGAATGGTAATTCTTGCCGTGCAGATTCCACTCGGTGTGATGAGGTGTCCTCCAGCGGTCCGAATTAACGGGCCTTCCCATGCAGTCTTAACTTTCTTCAATTGGGCTGCGATTGTTCCACTCATGACAGAGTAATCGGCTCCTGTGTCTACTAAGGCGGTGACTGCGTGGCCGTCGAGAAGCACGTCGAGGTCGGTGGTTCTTTGTCTTGCGTTACAGTTAGGCCTCGGCGTCGGATCACGGCTGCGTCGCGTTGACCTGTGGTTGGTACGTGGCGTCGTCAGGTGGTCATTCGTCAGCGTGTTCTTTCCTGCCAGACTTCGTCGGGACGGCGGTGTGCCGTCGTTGTTATGTCGTCGAGATAGGCTTTTCGGCGTCTTCGTCGGCGGCGGAGGATCTTCGTCAGTTCGACGAACAGCAACCGCACCTCCATCGGTTGCTGCTTTTAGTTTTCCGGATATGGGCTGACGGACCGGCCCCGGGCTGGGCCAGTGTATGGTCGGCGCTGTGGCGACAGGTAGCGGCCTGGTGACGGCGAACGGAACGGTCGTCGAGGGCTCCACTGAGTAGCGGCGAGGTAGTCGGCGATGTCACGAGGGCGTTCACCTTCCCTCGGGCGCTGGGCGACGGGTGGTCGTACTGGCGGCGGCGGCGGACGACGGAATTGGGGCGTTGCAGGGCCCTGGCGCGGTCGCGGAGGGGGACCTTGACGACGTGCGACGGCGGCGTAAGTCATCGCTTCTGGCTGAGGCTGCGGTACTTGTGGTTGCACCTCAGGAACTCCAAGCGATCGGTGCAACTCTTCTTTCACGATGTCGGCGATCGAAGCTACTTGAGGCTGCGACGAAGGCAGGACCTTGCGCAGTTCTTCGCGCACAATGGCCCTGATGGTCTCTTGAAGGTCGTCCGAACCCAGTCCTTGGATGGCATACTGCGGCGTGTGCCCCTGGCGGTTATATTGCCGGGTGCGCATCTCCAGAGTTTTCTCGATCGTTGATGCCTCTGCAGAAAACTCAGCCACAGTCTTCGGCGGGTTACGAATAAGTCCGGCGAAAAGGTCTTGCTTGACGCCGCGCATCAGGAAGCGAACTTTTTTCTCCTCCGACATTTCCGGGTCGGCGTGCCGGAAAAGACGGGCCATCTCCTCCGTGAAGATCGCGATCGTCTCGTTCGGCAGCTGCACTCTGGTTTCTAGTAGAGCTTGGGCTCGCTCTTTTCGCACGACGCTTGTAAACGTGTGCAAGAAGCCGCTTCGGAAAAGGTCCCACGTCGTTAAGGTGGCTTCCCGATTCTCGAACCACGTCCTGGCGGCGTCTTCCAACGCGAAATAGACATGCCGCAGCTTGTCGTCGCTGTCCCAACTGTTAAACTTAGCGACCCTCTCATACGTTTCGAGCCAGGTTTCCGGGTCCTCGAATGTTGATCCGCGGAATGTCGGAGGTTCCCTGGGCTGCTGCAGCACGATGGGGGACGTTGGGGTTGCCATTGGGGTTGCCTTGTCCACAATCTTTTTGGTCTTCTCAGGTAGAAGTCCGTGCTCCGGGGGCAGCTGTTGAAGACGGCGGCTTGCTCGATGCTCCGGGACTACGTTGGTGCTCTCTTTGCGGTCCGGGCTTGGATCACGGCTTGTCGGGGGCGTCCGGTACATGAACGAAAAGCACCTCCACCAGATGTCACGTGGTGGTGACGTTGAATAACACAGTAGCAATACTGTGAACGACAAAACAAACTTTTATTGGGCGAACCTGTGCCCACAAAACAGGCTACACTTATAGCACAACGATAGCGGCGAACACGCTCGGCGATCGTCGAAAATCTGATCAGCGGGTCAAGCGCGTCGGCTTTTATACAACAGTCGTCGAATGTTCGAGACTAATCGTTGGGACCCGCATGCCTTCCACAAAGTTCTACAACATTCGAGTCACGCGATGAAATCAGATAATACAAGGCTCGGCGACAACAGACTGCGGATAGAAGCATCGATAACTTTCCAGAAACTTCGGTACATGCAAGCGCGTCCTGCGCTGTGCGATAAGATTTGTTAGGCGGCGAAACGGGGTGGCCCGATAAATATAAGTACACGTGTCAATATCTTTAACACATAGCACACAGTAACGAAGAATTCAATTATTCAGAACACATGTCTCCAAAGCATTACTTTTGCTTCAATGGGATAGACTTCGAAAAAGCAGAAGATACATATGCAATAAGTATTATATAACAATAAAATTGGCTTACATCAGAAGTCAACAAAGAAAAGAAAACCATAGAAACATTGGCCCAAAAATAAATAGCATATACAGTAAATAGATCAGTACATAGAATCATTTCAGAAAAGAACGAAGGTTTAGATTGATACACAATGTAAATGCCAAAACAAAGGCAAATATGATTTACAAGCGCTGAGAAAAATCTGTACTGAGGTTACATGTGTTATCAGGAATGAGCACAAGTTACTCAAAATGAAAATGCAATGTCACTGCCCACTAATAGGTTTTTACAGTCATTTTTGAAGTTGTGGAAGGATTGTGTGTATTGTACGTTAAAGTGATCACTGTTTAATATATTAATCAATTGATAATTCAATGTTTGCCTTCCGTAATTAGTTCTTGTGGCGGGCTTTAGATAGTGTGGTTTACGTATTGGGTATGAGGTGGAACTGTCGTCAGGTATTGTGTGCAGCCTATTTTTATATATCCACTGGAGTAGTTTGAAATAATAAACTTGATCTGCTTTAAGCATGCTATGAAATGGCATAAACCTGAGTGTTGGATTCCTTGAAGCACTCCTGGATCGTAAGGTGACATTCAAAGTGCTCAGAAGTGCCTTATCTATAGATAAGGGGTGATTCATTGGCACTCTTAATTTCATCTGCTACTTCATTGCCTGCAAGTACAACATGTAGCGGTACCCACTGAAACTTGCTGGCATGCAATGCAGTGGATAGTTGTTGGAGCACCACTGACTAATCCGAGAGGCTGATAGCATGATAGGAGAACACGTCCACAGTTTACGAAGCGCTGCAGTAATGGCGACACTTTCTGCATTTTTCGATAAGCCCAACTGATCCAGAGGGCCAGATCGCGAAGATCCAGTGAAGCAAATCCAATACGCAGCGGCACAGCTGCTTGCCTCTTGACTTACTGACCTGTCAGTGTACACTTGTAGGTGATCCGGATGTGCTGCATTGAAGTGCTGCAGCATGAAGGTAGGGAGAGGGGACAAAGCACTTGGAGCATAGGTGATGAATGCGTTCAGGAAGGCTTGATCCTTTTCCAATGACCTGCAGCAGTGCAATTCTTAGTATGTCGCATAACGTTTGCTTGGGCTATTTGGCTCATGGAAAACATCATGGCGTGAAAGACGAGGACACAGGGCTCATTCTGTTTCTAGTCCTCTTTTTTTTGCGCCACTGTTTTTTGTTTCCAGCGGTTTCCACATAATATGCATTTTCCTAACCGTAGTTCTATTCTTGGTTCAATTCGCGTTCGCCTTTTGGCAAATGCTCAGCGTGCGTTCAGTGTTATCACCTCGTCACGCATGTTCTTCCGAAATGTTAAATTTTGAATTCATATCTGACCAATTCATTTTGAGTAAACAATATATCTGCGCTGTAGTAAAGAGATGTTTAACTAGTTTTCTGACACTTTCCTTACGTCAAATATCCAAAAGAGGAGGATACGAATAGTCTTGCCGTGATAAATGAAATATAAAAAATTCACTGTGGAGCAAGGCCTGCATTAGTTTTTCTGTTTGGGAATGAAAGCATCACCGCTCGGTACTGCCTGCTGAGCGGAATTCAAGGACTCCTAGCTCCACAGTCTGTAATAATTCGCATAAGTTAACTTCAGGCTGGTCATACGTATGTTCTGGTGCACTTGTCGTTCACACGAGTGAAAGCGCTATTAGTTGATGCAAAAAGGAGCTAGAGGGAGGGAAAGAAAGATGCCAAGCATCGTAAAACGCGTCTCTTTTTAGTGGTGGCTGAATGCAGTGGGTGGGGAAGGCGCCTCTGTGTTGCAGCTCTTGGCGCGGAGGCGGAGAGTCCGGGTGGAAGACGGGGGTGACGTTTGTGGAGAGGAGACGCTTGTGGGAGGGAGTAGGAGGAAAACTAGCAGTACAGCGAACGTGGCAGTGCGCCGAGGGCAGCGCTAACAGAGCGATGCGATGTCTGGTCGCACTAACCGCTTCAGCGCTCCGCCCCAGAGATTCGTCGGCGCTCTATGATGGCATCTCGGAGGCCATGTTTAGGGCGGTAGGTACAAGTTTAATTTAGTGACGTTTGCTTTGTTAAACCCCAAATATTTCTAGAAGTTTAGTGTTTAAATTAAGGGAATACATCTACTTAGGGCAGGTAGTGACGGCGGATCCGGATCATGAGACGGAAATAATCAGAAGAATAAGAATGGACTGGGTGCATTTGGCAGGCATTCTCAGATCATGAACAGCAGGTTGCCATTATCCCTCCAGAGAAAACTGCATAACAGCTGTGTCTTACCAGTACTCACGTACGGGGCAGAAACCTAGAGGCTTACGAAAAGGGCTCTACTTAAATTGAGGACGACGCAACGAGCTATGGAGAGAAGAATGATGGGTGTAATGTTAAGGGATAAGAAAAGAGCAGATTGGGTGAGGGAACAAACGCGAGTTAATGACATCATAGTTGAAATCAAGAAAAAGAAATGGGCATGGGCAGGACATGTAATGAGGAGGGAAGATAACCGATGGTCATTAAGGTTTACGAACTGGATTCCAAGGGAAGGGAAGCGTAGCAGGGGACGGCAGAAAGTTAGGTGGGCAGATAAGATTAAGAAGTTTGCAGGGACAACATGGCCACAATTAGCACATGGCCAGGGTAGTTGGAGAAGTATGGGAGAGGCCTTTGCCCTGCAGTGGGCGTAACCAGGCTGATGATGATGATGAGTTATTTGAGTAGTCAATTGGGTAGGCACCATCAGTGAGCTCTTCAGTTCAGTAACACACTGTGTGGTACTGGCACAATACATGCAAAGGCATACTTCCTTTTTTGGGACAGGAAGAGCCCGTTTTGGCCGGAGCAAATAAAACTTTGAGAACCCAATCGATGTATCCGGATTGGCTTACTTAAAAAGACAATAGGCCTCTCGTACTGAGCGGGTCATAAATCTCTTGGCAGCATACTCTTTCTTCCCGTCAAGTAAAACGGATACTACATATTTTTTATTCAGGCTCTGCCAAGAACAACCATGCTCGTCTTAGGTATAACATTCCACAGCGGTCTGGGTGTCGGTTGGGTTCAAGCATGTTCTCTCATGGGTGTCTGGTGCTGACCATGTTCCATGCTTCTCGCAGCAGCGTCAGGATTTGTATATCATATAGGCTGACAGATTTGGAACGAGAGCTTGGGCTTTTCGACACTTTGGTTGACTTGGCAGTAGAGTCAACGAGTGCATTCGCTCTGGGTAGGAAGGGCATGTATCATAGGCTTCTTTAATGTTGCTAGGCCATTGCTTGCACACCCTGCATTTGTTACCTGAAGCGTCCAAATCCTGGTTACACCCTACAAAGTGAGATTTGGCCCTCGAAGTGACACCAATTTGAGTTTATTTCCGCACCTGGCGAAGGTTTCTGTGTTGCGAATGCAACTTCTGCAGATGCACGTGAGGAAAAGTTCCGAGTGGGTGTATGCTCCGCTCTTGACCTCCGAGTTAGCCTTCTTCCAGTACAATTTCATCAGCTGTTTTAGCTAAGGAGGCATCGATAAAGTACAGCACTTCTCTTAGTTGTTAGAAGCAATTCTGGCACATCTGGTCATCATCATGTGCTCTCATTTCAACCACCTATATTGACATTACGAACAAAATAATGCAACACGTTTTTTCCAACATGTTTTGCAACATGTCCTTTTTCCAATGTCTGTGAACAGCTTTTTACGAGATAATGAGAAAAACTAACGATGCTATTTTTTTATTTATATTTTAGGTAGTGTTCATTTTTGTCAAAACTTCACATTTGAGGCAAATTGTAGAAATGGTAATTTGTTATACAGCAACAATATTCAGCACAATTGTTGAACAGGTTGGGGTCTCACAGCCCATCAAATTTCAAAAGGCTACATGCATTGATTTAGTAGATAAAAATTCGTAAATATAGCAACTTTTGAAAAGTGTAGCAAATAATTTTTCTAGAACACTACCGTTTTTCACAGAATCCTCAAACAACACTAGCTTACTCTTCTTTACATATACATTTTACATAAAAAGATGTATTCTTTGAAGCCATAATATTTTGTATTTCACATTGTTGTGAATCTGCGGAATGACCAGTGCATGAAAATGGCCCCTCCACACTGAAGAATTTCAGTATTTTTTCCTCCTAAATTAGCCATTTGCCGAAACAGCCAAGTTCACTTTCGTGCTACTGAACGATATGCGCATGAAATATGACATATTCAATGGAATTTAGGATAAGAATTTTGGGACCCGTGCTGATCTCTCGTGGAATCACCCAGTGGCAATTATTGCTGCCAACCACAACTCCAAATCATACCACGCCACAGTGTATTGGTTTCTGCCACGTATGTCACGCACCCAGCATTGAAGCTATCTGTTTGGGGGCATCGGTGCAGATTTTGCCTACTCGGCAATGCAACAGCCAGCAGATACTTAGTGGCCCAAGTGGACTCTCCTCATAGTTTTCATTTTGCGAGATCGACCAGCATCCATCCAAGTGGGCGAGTAGCTAAGGAAAGCTGTGGCTTTAAAAGAAGATGTTCACGTTTGTAGCATACCACTGAGTAAGCAGTTAGTAATGTCAGTGAGCCGTGTTCGGGTCCCAGGTTGTTGGGAAGACTGTGACGGAGATTCCGACAGAATAAAGTGCAGTTTTGCGGCTGTGATGCTGCTACTCATGGTCTGGTTGCACAAAGAAATAAATGCAGCTTACAACTGTGCCCAACACTTTCTCGTTCATTGTCCCATTCCGGATGGCCCAACAGTGACTGCAACTGTTTGAAAACATGGTACAGTACTACAGGCAATTGCAACAAACATACAGCTTGGTACAATAAGAACACCTGGTGCAAGAACAACATAGCCAGTGCACATGGACTCACAAGGACTGAAATACAAAAGAATTGACACAGATGATTTGCTACGTGCAAATAAAGTGTGCTGCTTTCAAGGAAGTAACTTCTGTGCAATTCATAGCAAATGTGCACAAAATCCACCTTATGCATTATTACACCTACATACAGAAGGCAGCATTATTTGTTTTATGTACACATTTACAGTGTTGACACCGAATAGTATGTTTGCTAATTATATGGAATGTAGCGTTTACAGTACATAAGTTATTTCAGGTAATGTATTTGTAACTTCACTCCAAATGTCATTTAGTTGTACCCTGCGATAGCATAATCATGAATAGGTTGTAATGTGCTTGCTGTCTTGTATGTCACGTGTTACTTTTTGGTTCTTATTCTCCCCCTTCTCTACTGTAACGCCTATCAATGGCTATGCGGGTACTGTGGTAAATATATGTACGTAAAAAAATTGCCACTCTGAACAAGTTCTCCTGACACACTTGCTGGCCGCGCTTTATTTCAGGGATGTCTTTGTGTCGCACACTGAGGCTGCTGGCAAGCTCCTGAGGAGTGTGGGCCAGAGCAGCAAGATGGCAGCCGCTGACCTTGCACTCACCCTTGACTATGCCCTGGACACCGTGCCTTTCAGCACTGAAGCAGCGAGGGTGGTTCTGGCCGTTTCTGCTGGTGACTTCAATGTCAGTACCCTTCTCGGAGTTCAATAAGGCTTTAACTTAAGCCAGTTGGTACTGCATCATTTGGTCTACTGCGCTGCAATCTGGAACGCAAGTGTCGTTCGTGCACATATCCCAGTGAACAATTTATGTCCCATAGATGTCCATAGAACATCATGTTTTAGACATTGCACACGTCCTATAGATATCTATATTTCTCCGAACAACATTACAAATACGTACTATGGATAATCTAAGTCCCTTCGAGACCACGTTGCTGTAGCGTTGAAAGGGTGTCGCAGCTGGACATTAGTGACCTCTAATAGATGTTCCTTCTAGGGATACAGGGGGTTCATAGAACATCTAATGGATCTTTCCTGTTCGCACTATAATGAGCTGCATACCTGCAAGTGCCACAGCAGATGTACTATCGAATACAAATGAAATGCAAACAGCAGAGCATGTGGCCGAAGCATAGCTGAACACACGTGGCGTCGGCCAGCCATTATTGTACACATGCATATGCATGTGATTTCGATGCGGAATGCGGGGCTGCTTGTCCTAGTGTAGTTACATCACCTGTATTTTGTTTGAAGGTTGTATTCTCACCCCGCCATTGCAGTGCCATGCCTATCTCTGATTACTGTTAAGGTGGCTAGTACTGTTGTTGCTCCTTTAGTGCAATGCATTTTTGGTGATATTCAAATTATGATTAGACACTGGCAGCTTTGATGCTGGTAACAAAAGCAAAGCAACGGATGTCAGGAAACTGGGTGCATGCCAGCTTTATAAGGCTACAGATGCAGCGGTGGTGCAAGCCACCATAACAGTGTACTGCCAGGGGGGAATGGCACTGCCACGGAGAGATGAGAATGCTGTCGAATTCAACAATGTTGCCCGCTATAACCTTATGGATTAGGAATCCTACCCTGTATTGCTTCTTATCTGGCAGACCTCTATAACAGAGGACATGGCCGTTATTCAGCAATGTATAAGCGTCACCAGTTCTTCTAATCTCACTAAGCTCGATGATATCCCAGACAATGTCTGATAGTTCCTCAAAGAGTCCTGCTAAGCTAGCCTAACTCGACAGAGTTCGGCAATTAAAGGTTGACGGGGTCAGTTTCCATTGGCAGCCTGTCCGGACCCAGAGATTCTTAGCACCCTCTGCTGCGTTATAGGTCTGACCGCTGCCTTGGTCAGGTGCTCTGCAGCTGCTGGGGACTGAGGGCCATTGGTTAATTGAAGATATCATCAGGGAGGTTGTAAGCAGTAAAAGTACAATTATGCTGTTTGCGACAGGCGATTTTTAAATATTGTATGTGGTTTAAAAAAAAGCACCCTGTATACTGCTTCTACTTAATGTGCCTCTAAACTCAAATGAATTTTAGTGACCGATATTGAATTAATGTAACTTTGCTACATTAAAGGATTCATGGACATGGTGAAATAATGTGAGACAAAATTAATTGGAGAGTATTGGGAACTGGTTTTTGTTTTGCAGTGGAAGGCAATCACAGTAATGATGGGCATTTTAAAGCTGTAGTAACTGCAGGATAAATCTTAAAAATGGTCCTATCTCTTCTCTGTATGGTCATCTTATCAATGTCACCCAACTGCTGTGTTAGAATCAATCCAGAATAGAGCAGCACATTTCATCACCCGTGATTACAACGGGGATTCAAGTATAACTCAGGTAAAGTGCAATATCTTGGTCCATCCAGTAGGACTGGAAAGGAAAAACCTTAGAGTAGTCACAAAGCTATGTGCTTCGTTCGAGTACATGAATAAATTCTATGACAAAACTTTCCACCCACTAGGACTGCGATGCCAAATCAGCCTTCTTACGGCCGTTTGTTTGGCGTGTTGGTGCTCGAACTTGGACAACATTTCAGCACCAGCAGGCAAGGACAGAAGGGCACCATGATTTGCAAACTTCAACAACAGCAGTGTTCCAACAGTTTTTTCCAACAGTGAAGAAGCAGTGGTGTATGAACTGCCATTGTCCTGTGGTCGGAAATACATAGGGAACATAGCTTAAATCTACAGAATCACTGCAACGATCATTTGTCTGTTCACTGTCAAGAATGTGGCTGTACTCTTTCTTTTTATGATTGTGAGATCCTTGCCAAGCACAGAGATAAGGATGTACGTGAAATTATAAAGGCACAAGCTATCGGGTGAAGTGGTGAAGCTGCGTTAGCACTGTGTAAAAAAAAAAGTAAGTTCTCTACCGCAGACTCAGCTAGCTAACTGCGCACTTGGTTAGAAAACTAGCTCTGATCGACAGCGGCACGTGAATGTGCCACTGTGGACCAGAAACATGCGACGCAAAGTAAGGCACAGGCATGCGCTCGTCCCAAGCGGCTCCCACGCGAAAAGGGCGCCTTGCGAACTTGGGGGAGCAAACAGACATACAACCTTTCTCCTTGAAACGCAACTTTACTCTCTCAACGACACAGGCTACTGTACACCGCCAGGGTCGTAAGACGCGGAGCTCGAGGCGGAGGGAGATGCCTGCACTCAGCGAAGAAGAGTCGAACCGGGCTTGGTGGCGAGGCTGCAGGCATGCAGCCCGCCGCTTGCGGGATTGTCTCCTCAATGTGTTTGAGGCACCAAGGCTTCTGAGAAAAACAGGGCCTGGTAGTGACGGCGCCTGTTCGTTGCTTACAACTTCGTCTGTCGACTTGCTCAATAGAGATGGCCTTTTTGGTAGGATCAACAGGGCATGCCAACCGGAAGTGGCACGATTATGCATGTTATACAAAAGTGTAAATTTTCCTGGAAATAAACTGTTGAAGTTAGCGTATCGTGATGTCTACTGCTGGTGCTAAAAATGTTATCCAGCCTTATCCTAGTCTCCTTCGCCAGTACTGCAGCAGGTCCCAATCAATCCAAGCTCCTAGGTGCACGTCATGTAGCCTTCATAAAAACGCCAGTTTCATGCACAAACTTGGTAATACGCGGTCACTTAACTTATCAGCATTGCCTTATGTAAAAGCACACTAGAATGACCTTCCTGACAACATTGTGTCACTGTCTCATCATGAAGCCTTTTGTAATTGCTACAGCCATCTAAGTGTGTGTCTTTGCATTAGGTGAAGCCATTGTATTGCAAAGAAAACAAACACAGAGAACAGAAGACCATGCATCACGGGCACTACTAGCATCCGGTCTTCCATTCTTCGAATGTGAGCATTTATTTGTGCTCCAATGGCTTCACCGAGTATCAACTAACTTGTTCAAGAAGTCCTCAGTTTTGTCTCTTTTTTGTGATTTGCAGTGTTCACATATTGGCTATGTAATCCTATGTATAATATTATTCCAATGTTGCTGTACGTACAGGCTTTTGTTTGCCCTGTATTTTCTGGCACCTAGTTAGTTGTTGTGCAGTAATTATGATGATACCCCCTGCTCAATGCCTTTTTGTGGGCCTGCTGAATATTAAAAATAAATCAATAGTGTGTGCTTCTCACACCCTCAACTCTCGCTGGCCTACACATTCGCAGAGCTCACGAAGCGAGCTGGACATGCTTCACGACAAGGTGCTGTCCTCTGGTGTCACCCTGTACACCTTCTCCGACTACCCAACTGTGGACCAGCGAGGCCGTGTGTATGGATTGCGTGCTGACGGGCTCGTCTTTCCAGAGAGCTCGGCTGGCGAGGAGTACCTCGATTACCCGTCTAGAGCTGGCCTGCTCGCTAAACTTGCTGCTGCCACCAGAGGATCTGCTTTCCAGGTAGGCACTCCTCCCACTCAACGGGCAGAACGTAGAAGCGTGCCGATAGAGAAGTACATGATTCCTGCGAACCGTGTTAAAGGGCTCCTCGTCCATTGCAAATTTGGTTATACACTGGCAGTTTCTGCAAGGTGCCATCTAGGGAGCATTTCACAGACATAATTTTTTAGGCTGGTTCATTAATGGAGGATGTATGAAGAAATTAAATTGTCCTGTTATGATACTGCCAGGAGGTGAGCACAGCTGCCAGCAGAGACACTCTCCTCTTGTCTCGACTAGTGGCCGCAAGCGGTGTTCCTTCTCCGTCTTCTCCTCTGCCGGAACCGAGGGACCTTGTCACATTCACCTGATGAACCCTGCTGCCTCTTGTTTTCTTCTCAGCCTTTATTGCTGCACGGTGCACTTCCAGTGGCAGCATTACGCTTTTAAGATTGGATGATTCATTGAATTCACGTGCCATAGTCAGTGACATTGCAGGCAGTGCATCTTGCGTAGTGTCATTTGAGCATGTGACCTCTCTCGCTGGAACAGCGACTTCCTCGACAGGAAGGGAAACACATGGCCTTCAGTCTGAAATTTCGACCGTTTTCGCGCAATACAGCCATTTCATAATTTGCACATGCGATTGCTGCTGTGTGATCTACGTGCTACACTTGATTGGCAATGCTCAAACCTAGTGAGGGGCCCATTAATGCAAGCTTTAGTAATGACACCTGCAGTGTATTACTGAGGGTTGCATCAATATAGTCATACCTTGATATGATGAAGTTATACTTGTAGCAAAAAAACTTTGTTAAATCGCGAAGTGCAATAATTCGAGGTTTTAAAGTTCCTCAGTAAAAACAACCTCACAAATTCTCAGAGCATTCCTGGTGGATAGTATCCTGTCAGTAAGCACTTATAAACAAATTGCAAGAAGGTCAGGCCATAATAGCATGGTTATGAGCACTAATGTGTACTGCAGATCGCACTGAAAGCAATTTATCGATGTGGCTTACGGCATCCGAAATTTGCATGTGTTGTGTCACGGGGCACCATAAATCTTAGACACCATGGCTGACCATGCGTAGCACCCACAACCGTCATCAGATGGTGGCCAGAAATTAAAAACAAAAGTGTAAAGAGATATGGATATTCATGCTGAGCAAAAAAAAACAAAGCAACAGCACAGTTTTACCAGAAAGGCTGAGCATTGATGGCTATAGCAAAGAGACCAATTAACTACATGAAGTAAGGTTCTTAGTTTCATCGGTGTCGTCGCATTCAGGCAAACATGACCAGATCTCACTCAATGACCACGAACTCACTGTCAGAAAGCGAGCGACCACTTCACACCGTGTCTTGGACACTTCAGATTATGCAACCGCCAACAACGACTAGATGGGCGGGGAACACAACGCACATCAGACAACAACCATCTCAGCTCAAAGTTAGCACTTGCCGCAGGTTACCTCCAAGGTACGGCGCATAGCCTGAATGTGAGGAGGAGAGGCACCCGCTAGGGCAAGAGGGCATTGTGCTAGGAGGTGACTTGGGCGTGAGCCAACACCCAACATTACAAGGCACGGAAAGAAACCCAGAGAAGACGAGTGAGCGTGCATTTCAAATAAACAAAAACAATTCATACAGGACTTTAGCCAAGGCAAACCTTCACGATGACCTGTAAGGTCGTCGTGAAGGTTTAACTGCTTATCAGAAATTTAGCTGCTTTTGGTTTTTATACACACATGCACTAATTACCTGCATACCAATATGTGTGCATAATTAGCTTTTCTTGTGGTCCAAAAGTTGCTCCTTCAATTATATTCAAGTATATATTACATTATATTATTAAATACCGTATAACAATATTTAGGCATTTGAGTTGATGCATACCCTTAGTTGTCCAGCCCCAGAGGGTCTGCATGGCAGCGGCTACAGCCACACAGGAGTTGCCAGAATAGAGCATCCCACTTGCTTTCTTTTTTATTTTTTCAAGGTGACAAAGGCCACACACTGCTTCACAAATTAGCTGCATGTCTGACCGACCAATGCTTTAGCATTTGTCTAAAAAACTAGGGATGCTGTTTTTAATGTCATAATGCCAATGTGTAACAATGTGTCCCGTTCTCAGTATTAATACTTTGGGACCCTCGTCTGTATAGTAGATTTATGTATTTGTTTTGTATGTGAATAAACTCAAACTTCACTTCACTTCGCTGCTTAAAATTGGCGTCACTTGTTGCAGGTCCAGTTTGTTGAGGCTGGCTTGCCTGCCGAGTTCTTCAGCGTGGTGGCCGAGGAAATCTTTGCCAAGGTTGGCAAGGAAGCCAGGGGCTGCAGAGAGTGCGAATGCGACCGGGGTCGTGCGTGGAGCCCCGTAGCTCGGTGCAGGCCAGTCGGCTGCTGAGCCACCCTTTGCTACCTTCAGATGTGCCAAGCAAGTTCAAGCAAGAGGTGTAACTTGGGGTAGCATTTGTTTTTACCACCAAAGCTGTCGGTAAAAAAAAGTGGTGTCTACACAGTTTTCCAAAGTCGTTCACCAGGCACAGTTATTGGCATGTCACAGGCCACTCGACAACTTGGAACAGTAGCTTACAGTGACATAAAATCTTGACTGCTCAAAGGCCAACTGCAACGAAATTTAAGAATGCGTAAAAAGTCTGGTTTAAGATAGTGTGCATTAACGCAAGCTCTTGGGCAAGTTGGTGCATGATGAAATTGAAAAAAGGGGGGTACCAGCAAAACACAAAGGACGTGCACACAAGGAAAAGGAGTTACACACGGACGGACGCTGGGCTTTCAACTGTACTTTATTGGAATTCACATTGTCACACATAACCTCTAACGCATGCATATTTTCGACTCCTTCCAAGACATGTGCATTGATAACACCTCGAATGTACATTGCTGCACAAAAACAGCCGACGCATGCGCAACTTGTACTCCTCCCAAGACCCATGCATCAGTGTCAGTTCTTTAAATCATCTTTTACCTACCCGATATGCAAGCATGCTCCTTGTTGGTTAAACACAAAGATGTGTTCATGTCTTTCTGTGATACGTCTTTGTGCTTAACCAACAAGGAACATGCTTACCTATCGGGTAGGTAAAAGATGATTAAAGAAACTGACATTGATGCACCAGTCTTGGAAGGAGTAGAAGTTGCACATGTGTCGGCTGTTTTTGTGCGGCAATGTACATTCGAGGTGTTATCAATGCACATGTCTTGGAAGGAGTCGAAGATGCTCATGCATCGTAGGTTATGTGCAACAATGTGAATTCCAACAAAGTACAGTTGAAAGTCCAGCATCCGTCCGTGTGTAACGCCTTTTCCTTGTGTGCATGTCCTTTGTGTTTCAACGGTGCCCCCCTTTTTCAGGCTCACAGTGTGCGTATAGAGGAGCCTCAGCGCAAAATTTGTAGTTTGAAGTACGAATGAAAGCATTACAAAAAGGCTATAGCAAATAGCTGTTTTTAATACCAAAACTGGAAAGAGAATGCTGCCATTTCTGCTCACCGGAAGTGACACATAAATAGAGAGCATGCAGCTCCTTGGCATGACTGCCCAAATAACGTGGCTGCCTGGGGTGTGTTGTTTAAAAATCATAGAGGCGGTGCACTGGAACTTATGTAGTTGTGACGAACACCATGTGCACGAGCAATCTGCTTAGGTGCTGTTTAAAGGCTGCTAACAAGAAAACTATACATTACCAGCCCTGTGACTTTGCCAAGATGGCATACACTACTTGTATGTAACAAATTTAGCCAAAGCGATATTCCATTGCAGTTGGCCTTTAAGCAGGACTACTTACTCTGTCCAGATCGGTACACTGTTACCCTGTAAGTTTGGTTATTCCAAATAAACAAGTGCTGTTCATAGATCACACAGTGACAATTGTGTCTGCAAAATATCTCTGTATGCTGTTAAAACAGACTCAATTTCAAGTAGAAGCATGTGTGCCCTTATTTTGGGAGCAGCAGTCTCCTTGTCAGAGAAAATGACATCACGGGTTCCACGGGCAACTTCGGAGGTACGGACACAGTGTCACTGGCGCAAATAGCCACCAGCAATGCGAATGCAGGCAATCTTCTCTATAGCGAATGTAGATGTAATGAATTTCACACATAACAAAGTAAATTTAAAATGCTTCTCGTTCGTGTGAATGAGGGTGGCAATGTGGGCTTGCTGGTCAGTCATACTGAAATGAGACAAAGTGTTGCACATAGACACAATAAGGAATGACACACGAACGTGATTTGGTCCCATGGTTTTCCTGCATCCCACTGCAAAACTGCTCCTTTCGGTTCAAAGAAATGCTGTGCTCTGTTTCACACATGGCAAGCATTGCTACGATGGCTTGAGTGACTTCTCTCACTGCTAGCATCCGCAACCAAAAAAAAAGTTGTGCCTCACGTATGAAAAAGGTATTACCGTATTCACTTCTTTTCTGATAAAACGGGTCCAAAAATTGAGTGAGCATTCGAATAGAGTACGACTGTAAATCTGCATTACCATATCGCCATCAGCATTTCAAAATGGCCGCCTCATACACACTTCGAGTCTAGTTGCCGTAGCTTTCTCCGTGTGCTGTATGTAGTATGTGTGCTTAGGCGATGCTTCCTTTGGCGTAGGTTAGTCCACCGCCTGTCTTCCCGTTTTCTGCGTTTGCTCTATCAGCATGGAAGTGCCGATTGCAAAGACATGCTGAGTTCATCACAATGCCACAAGTAAAAGGAAAGCGATCACGTGTGCGGAGACAGACGGAAATTGGGCCGCATCACAGGCGTTCGGAGTTCTCTAAACTTGCGTGCGGGACTGGCGCAAACAGGAGAGGCATTCTACACCAGCGGCTGCTACGTATGGCGCGGCCGCATGGCTCCTATCTTGAAAGCCATCTGCAATGGAGACAAGTCTACGCATCTAGGCGCACCGCGCTGTGTTCTCATCGCTTAGTTTGTGTCGAAGTGAGAGGCCGCACAAAGGTCAATTCCCTCACTCCTGCTACTGCACTTCCTCACTCCAGCGTTTAAACAGTTTCCGCGGTTATTGAGTGAGACATGTTCATGTTTGCTTGTGCGCGCGTGACACATGCTTGTTAATTTAATTAGTAAGCAAATGTTTAAAAGTTTATACAGCCGATAAAGATGTGATCCTTACTTTTCGTATAGCTGTCTACTAATTTGCTATTGTAATCGATGCTTCGCCTTTCAGGAAAAACTGTGACTTTTTTTATTTATTGCAACTTTAGTGCATTGGGAGTAAATCTTGTTTTTTACAAATGAGAGAAAGTTGTATTTTTGTATGAAAGAATGAGGTGTGCAGTACTGTAGAGGACTTTTCTTTTTTTTAGGTCATGGCAAACAGGTGTGCGTTACAATCGAAGGCATTTCCCCCCCCCCCCCTTTTTGGGGGTCACGGAAAACGAGTGCGCGTTACAATCGAGGGCGCATTAGAATCAAGTAAATACGGTAGGTACGCACCATGTAATTCGATGTTACTGTGTGGCTCGTACTTTTATGTAGCAAAATATGATGCGATCATTACATTAAAGGCGTAGGTGATCTATTAAATCTATGTACCACCAAACGAGTGGGGTATCATGTTACCTACTGAAAGCACAGATATTCACAAGCAATGTGTGATTTGATGTAAAGTTGCATCCACAAGTAGCACTTGTAATGTATGACGTAGTTATTTCGTAGAAAACAATGCAGATCAAGAACTGCACTTCAAAGTGTGTGGAGTGAGACATCTATGGCCACACTAATTGCGTAGTTCCCACAGTGTCACCTGCTGTATCTTTGAAATGGAGTAGAGTCAATGTAAAAGCAAACTCTGAGTTGATAAGCTTAATCATCGAAGCACAGCATATATCTACTCTTTCACTGACCAATGCATCAGAAAAGGTTTCATATCATTGCCAGTTAAGGGACTTGAATACCTATGCATGTCAGGATAAGTATATGTCATATGAAATGTGTCGCAGCAGCTTGCGATTTTCTCCAGTTTTATAAATTTCTAGAAATGTTTTTCTTTTTCTCTTTTCCGTTTGCTACCTTCACTCGAAATGTCTGTTGACATGTGGTTTGTGAGACACGTGACTGGGGGTAAGTACAGCTGGTCGAGAAATAAATATTTCATTGCTGAAAGTAAGCTCCAAGTGTCATTCAGTCATTCCTTCTTGTGTCCATGTCCTGGTGTTGTGCTGTGTTTAACCTCACTTCACTATCGCTGGTACTATCAATGCGTAACGAATATCTGCTTATATATAATGAATACAGTTGAACTTTGATATATATCGAACTCACATATAATCAGTTATTGTGTAAAACGAACAGCTGTAAAAATCCCCTTGAAAATTTTTTTACAATGTCAAACTTTTTTTGTGATCCCCTTCAGATTCGGTACATCTGGGTTCGACTGTGTCAGGTATAACATAAGTATTTTCCAGGCTGGATTTTGCTTTCTTGCAACAAGGTAACACAAGGATTCCCCTGAAGTACAGAGTGTGTAATACCCCTTTGGGAAATGCACCATGCAGCAAGAGAGCAGAAAGAAAGAAAGTAGGAGATGGGGCTTGTGATGTAAATGCCATAATGGCCCTGGCTATAATGAGCAACGAGGCACAGGACAAATAGTATTGCTTGTAGGCTCTATTTCAGCTAATAAGAGAGAGCATTTGCTTCAGGGAAGGAAGCTCGTCTGCACAGTTTTGTGTGCTTCTATCTTCACTACTACATTATTCAATCATTAAACCCATTTGATCAATTGCGATTGAAGAAGGAATGTCTCTGAAGCCAATGTTTTGACTAGGGGACTCGTCAGGACAACAGCTGCCTTCCTTGGTAGGGTTTAGCTGCGTTTTTGTCAGTCCTGCTTCTCGGAAGAACCAGCAGCACCGCCTCTCGCCCCCTCCCATTCTCTCGCTATAAAGTGGGTATGTGTGTGGATCACCAGTCTGTCTTGTGGAGTGACCATGACTTGGCTCAGTGCTGCAAAGGCTATATGTGGTGGCAGAAAAAAACAGTATTTGTCAAGGCTTGACAAGTCCCAGGAGCCCTGTAGACAATGGCGGCAGAACGTTCTGCTCAAGCTGTTGCTTTTGTGAAAGTGTGAACTCCATTAAACAGAAATGGGTGACACGCAAGAGTGACACTCATGTGGAATGATATTCTCATAAGGAACATACTAATTATATTGCTTTATTTGGCTTCATTTTAATGGCGTCAATTTTTCATTCAACAATTTAGGGATCCATGTTTCCTAATGAGTAAATTTGAACACACTGCTTTTCTTTCCAAGATGTAGGGTGTTAAGCCCAGTGCATGTACAGCGTAGACTACATAGCTTTTTCTCTTTTTGTCAAGTTGGTATATGATGCTTGTTTGTTCACATTAATTCCAAGGGATCATGATTAGTGCTAGAAAAACAAACATAAGGCAATGAACCAGGTTGAGCCGCATAATGCGTGAAAAGGTCATTCAAAAGAAAAAAATGCGCAAATAGATTAAAATTTTCTACATTCTGTTCTAGTTTCAACAACTCTTTCACCAACGTGGAAAAAGTTTGCAGAATCCATGTTACTTGTTTGAACATTACATTGGGTCCCCTTCTATTGCTTTTGTCCAAGTCTCAACTTCCAGGGAGCTTCATTAACCCACTCAATCGTTTTCATCTTATTGCTTCAACAAATGATGAAATGGAAACCAGTAGCGATGCTGCACAATGCCCTAACACACAAATTAATTTGTGGATGAATATTAGATAATTTATTTGCAGCCACTTTATTTCATTACTTTTAGAATGCGTATAAATGTTTCATTTTTTGTTTTTTTTCATGCGCCAGATTTCCCTCTAGGTGCAACAGTGAGGAACTCTATGGGCGTGCCATGCTTCTCATTTTGGAGGCCACACGAGACTTCTCAGCAGTGGCAATAGATGGCGCAGCGTGTGCAGAAAGAAGTGCAGTGGAGGAGCCAGTTGCCGCACGACACATTTCTTGGCATTTGCACGCACCGGCAAGCCATGCATTTCAGAGGGCACGTGCAGGTTTCATGGCAGCAGCACTAGATGGCGCCGAGTGTTCTTGCGGACGCGCGAAAGGGGAATCCCGCAGCAGTACACTTCTCAGTCGTAACATGTTTCAACAGTGCCAACACATCACGTCACTATATTGATTCAATGCTAAACAAATTACTGTCGACAGTCATATTGAGATGATTGCTGCCACATTTTTTTGGTCATTTTGTCTCTCTACATACTGTTTCTGCCTCCTCTGCTATATTGAAAAAGAGGATGTACAGCTGGTCACAAAACTGCATAAGCAACTTGTCTTGGAAGCCAGAGCATGCAAGCTATGATGTGCTGGTGTTGCAGTGTGTCAGTGCACGTGCACCAACATAGTGCTTGCGTGCATGCAAGCACACACACACAACCCCACAAGCAAAGTGAGGCTAGCCTCCGACCTTTTTGCCAACAAAAGCCAGCGACTGTATCTTCAACATATAAGAGCTGGCTTGATGAGTGCACCAGCCTTTACACTTTCTCTAAACTCCACGTCGAGGTACATTTGAGCACATTTGTTTCTGGTAGTTGAAGCATTAAGGAACACACCTCTAATGCACATCGGGTAGAAACACAACTAGGAAACATCAGGAGCAGAAAGTAAAAGCAAATTATAGTTTGCGAGATCAGAGAAAATTGTCTAGACGCCCACATCGGAGTAGCCAACCAAGCTGTTTGCCAGCCAGCACAGGAAGGAAAACTTGAAACTTTGTGACAAAACTTCTTTTATTGGTCCTTCAAATTTACAAGTGGCACCAAGAATAGGCACAAGATAAGCACCATTTTCTGAAAAATTAATAATCACCTGCGTGCCTCTGCTACTCCTTTACAGTGCCAGCTGTAACACCACCAGCAACACCACGCATACAAATGCAATTTACGCCTTCCTACTGGTGTGTGCCTGCACTCAATACCAAAAGCTATTCTAACCATGTGGAAATCCATGTCGGCTGTTTCAATTTCTGAAACTTGGTTGCATTCAGAAAGTCTTTATTTTAGATTAATACTATTCTGAGAGCCATTATAGTTAATCCAAAGTTGGTATGTAACACAGAAAAAGTTTTGAGCAATGCAGTACTTTATTAAAACTGAACAGCTTGTAACTGCACAATGGCATGCAGGTGGCTAACAATACAGACTGCAGAAGGCGTGAATATGCATGCAATGCAACAGTGCACTACCCAATCCCAACCAAAAGTTTGCCGGCAAGAGTGAAAAGCCACACTGTCCACTTCGAAGGAACCTTTTAGAGGAACATTTTGTGACTGTGCCCTGGTACGCAGAATATTAGGCACAAGTTGTTCAGTGAGGCCAAACTTAAGTCTAACGCTAAGTCTAAAGTTGCAGAGTACTACAGCCGTTGGATAACAAACAGCAAAAGTGCTAACGCATTGCTACAGTACCTGCATCACACAGGGCTGCATGCAATTATTTGATGCCTCTCTTTAATTTATTTGCTACATATGTTTGCAGCAAATCCCCTGAAATCAAATAATTCCATGGAATGCCATGAAAACTGCAGCAGGTGCTACAGTGATCTTCGTTGTATACCTTTATCTAATTATGATCATCTTAGCTTGCACCTTCATGTCCTCTTCAGTGACAGTTACACAAGTGTGAGATCATGTTTAATTAAAACACAGCCGCACCCCCCCCCCTTCCGCCCCACAAATATGAATGTAAACTCAGACCACAGCACAGGAAACCTTAAAACATGATGTGAATCATAGTCGCCTGGTAAAGAAAACCTTATTGTGCAACCTGATACTATCACACAATATTTTCCATATGCTTCTATATACTCAGTACACCACAACATTTTATTGAATTAGGGTGATCAGATGAATGAAAGCTAATTAAGTAATGGCCCTTAAAAACAAGGTGGTATCCTGGCAAATGCTGGACACTCTAAAACTCTCTAATAAAGAAAACCCACCAAAACACTGGATGCAAGTGATTCTGCTGATGGTTTTCAAGGTTGGTTTTATCACTTCCAAAACACATAATATACCAGTCCAGGCCATCTCAAAATTGTATCTCGCAATATGACTCCCAAGAGCACCTTTCTTTTCGTTTTAGTAGCAAAGAGGAGAATACACAACAGGAGAATTCCATAAGTGACCCAGCTAGAACAACAAACTCAAATTTTCTCATAGTAAGCAAAACTGGTATCACTATTCACAACTTGACCATTTCATGGGCAAAAAGATTGTATGGTGCTTAAACATTTGTCACCACAATATTGGCTTCGCAAAGCATTTAGTAGTCCCTCAAAATTTAATTAGATTCTGCCCTCCCCGAGTTGTCTGAGATTAACGGCACATTTGGCCAATTCCTACCATGCTCCAACCTGGTTTGCAACAATGAGGAGCCCTCTTGAGATTAAAGCCAGAGGTAGCTTGCCCCAGTCGAACATGCTAGCTGCTCAGAGTAGCCACATGATCCAAGCTTCTGTTGTATTTCAGTCGCGCTCCCACGTTGAAGGTGGAAGTGTGGCAATCTGAATCAACCAGGTGAACCTAGCGCTTGATATCAACCAGCCGAATGCAAACCACACTGTGAGCGCATTCTAGGGCGCTCGAAAGTGACCAGTTGAATGCCCCATAATATGGACGTCAAGTAAGCTCAAGGGTTTGTATAACAATGAGACTCAACAGAGATGCTAAAAAGTGGTCGCATATCACAGGCACAGCTTCAACAGGGAGTACTAGCCCATTCAGTTGGGCACCATGATCAGACAGCCATTCAGTTTACTAACAACACTTCACTAAGAAGAAATTGCATTAAGTATGAAGGTGATCATTCTAGGTCGTTCTACACTTTTTTCTCGCTGTCAGAATGTCATCTGATAGTGACAGTCACATGATCGAGTACATTATAAGTCGGCATGGACAGCTTATTGTTGTATTCACTGCCTTGGGGATATCACAAAAGACAGACAGCCTCACTACATAGAGATCATGCTGTCACATAACCACACCGAGATATACAAACACTAAATCACCCGCTATAAAGAAAGTGAGGTACAAAGAAAGCATACACACACAAAAAAAAAGACATATGGTAGAGGCTCAGTGCTTGTAGTGCCATACTGCTTAGCATACACCTAGAGTTATGCTTCAATGGGAGCGAAATGCAAGACTTCTCGTGCACTTTGGTGCATGTTAAAGAAGCCCAAAGGCAATGCTTTGTAAGAATGCCTTTCATGTGATTCTATTCATTTTGTTATCATACAATGCACTGAATGCAGCAATAATGTCCAGTGACGAGAGGCAAAAAAGAATGAGAAATAAAAATAATTGCTATGAAATACGGCCCTAGGGGTGTTGTCAACATAATTTGGAGCCATGCATTATGACATTTCTCATTGTTAAATGTACACATTCAGTGTGTTATACCTCATCAACCACTTTTACATATGTATCCAGTTAAATCTCGACATAAACTCAAAGAACCGTGGTAAATTGTTAATTATTCTGAAAGATCGTTATAGTGAAAGCCCCAAAATTAACTATTCCGCTCGTCAACCCATCAGTTCATAAGTTGTCACCATATGTGTTATTCACGAAAACATCGCTGTTGGCTCTTGGCACACGCTGTTGCTTTTTTCCATAGATTCCGCCACCACGAAGCACCATATGAAAGAGTGACACACGCAATACAGACACTGACACCGAGAAAACTATCGACAAAAAGGTAGCTCCATGTCGCCTCCAAAGCGCAATGTTTCTTGCTTTTTGTTTGTTTTTCACATTTCTTGCCGTGGACACCGTAACTGTCTCACTTGAGGCAGACACCTGGGGCCGTATTTCGAAACGATCTACTTCGGTGATGCTATCACCATTGGCCACGGCTTCGCAATCTACGCACACTGATTGGCTGTTTTAGCAAAATCAGATGACCTACGTCATCCGATGTTGCTCAATCAGCCAATCAGCGTGCGCCTGATGGCGAAGACATGGCCGAGGCGATAGTATCGCTGAAGTGGATCGTTTCAGAGTACAGCCCCTGAGCTATGTCAAAGCACAAGCGCACGTGAACAACACCGTCTAGAAGGTGCAAAGTGCGACTCTGTGGCACCCCCGCGAATCCGGAGGTTGCATTTCACCACGCACAAAGTACGGCTGCAGATAGAAGTGCAAAAGAAAGAGGTGTGCACAGAAAGAAGGGTGATGAAAGAAGGAAGAGATGCGCCTTCATTGCTAGTTGATGCTCTTCTGCGCGGAGCATGCGGCTTGCCCGCATTCTTTCTTTCTCGGGCACTGTCTCAGGTTTCCAGAACCCATGTGCCATGATGTCTGCTCTCTGCACCTTGTCGTTTACTAGCCTACTGTTTCGTCTGCCATGAAGGATACACGGAAATCTAAATATTCCCAGATTTCGTAATATTAGTTCGTAGTACTGAGGCATTGTTAACATTACAGGGAAACTGAATAACGATCATTATTCTGAAAAGTTCGGTATTCTGAAGTTCGTAGCACTTACATATTTTTATATTGAACCTATAAGGAAGTCAGCAGGGAACTTCTGAAAAGTTTGTTAATCTGAAAAGTTTGTTAATGTGGTGTTTGTAGTAACGAAGTTTCAATGTATGTATTTAAAGTGAAAATGCAGTGTTGGGACACGAGAATTAGGTGATGCTGCTCATCAATAAATAATATGCTCGAGAAATGTTTTTAAAGAGTAAGATCTGTCTAATTATTGTGACACACAAACATTAGCGAATACAGAAAGAGCAGTCACATTAACGAATGCAGAAAGAGCAGTCTAATTAGTGACTACAGAGAGAAAGGACTATTTCTATGACATTTCACTCCATCCAGGAAAATGAGAATGTGATAATGCAGTTACTGGAATGCTTACACTGCTCTGACCACAAGCCATGTAACATTTACATAACATGCAGAAATACTGAGAGGTGCAACTAAGTTTCATAATGATAAAAGCCCGATGGACCCTTGTTTTCCGGCCACATTGAAAGTTGCATACTCAGCCACTGCTTCAACCATTGGAGATCAAGTTTAAAAGGACAAAGAATAATGAAAATATCAAAGCTTATTACATCTGACATGAAAATACTATAATTATATACAATATGTATTATAAGCATGCACTTGTTAACATGACTATCGGCAAAAAAAGAAAAGGTTCTCAATTTACTTTCTTATAATAATTTGATCGTTTATATACTTTAGTAATACCCTATAGGCCATAGGAATTATGGAGGGGAGTGGTTACATCATTTCATTAACTCATAACTTATTATATCCATCTTTGTTATATAGAAGCTAAACTGTGCTAAGTCAAGCATGGCAGTTTAACATACTAAGGCATCCAAAGTATATCACTTTTACCACGAACAGCGCTTCTCTAAACAAGGAAATAATTGACACCACCAACATGAAAATTTTATGTCAGCTCGCATGATGTTCACATGTTTCTGTTTACACCGGGCAAATTGTAATCAGCCACTAGTTAATTAGACAGCTCTGTCAGCACCATTCACAAAGTGGTGTGCCCTCCCTATGAATCAAGGATGGCAGTAGTGTCCAGCAAAGCATGGCCTCTGAGATGGTTGGCGCAGCTGCATGAGAATTCATTGTGGATGATTTGAATTGCAGAAGAATTCTGCTGTTTATGCAGTTACAAGTTTTCGTGTAACTGAGTCATGCTTGAAACAGGCATAAATGTTGGCCTAAATGCTGTGAGGACCTTAGAAGGTAATCTAACTTTCTGAATTGATTCAGTGCTCGCCTTTTGTGTTCCTTTACGACGCAAGACTCGTGCATATTGCGTGCACGTCCAGAGAAAGAGATCTGGATGTTAGGTTAAAGTTACCTGTACATGTTATCACTTTTATTCATATCTTGTTGGACAGCGAGACGCTACATTAAAGGGACCTTGAACCACTTTTTATCGAAGTTAAGAAATGCATTTGAAGTTAAAATAAACTATTTCAGAAATACTTTGCTGCAAATGGTAACCTTAGTGCATTCAGAAGCGAAGTTATTGGCAATCAAAGGTCACGTATGAACCTCTTCGCGGTGCCCTCTGTTCCTTCTTCAATGCCTTGCACTGTGAAGGCTACAATGAAGCCTTCTACACTCTGCCTACTCAATTTCAGCTTGGCACACAGTTCAAATTTGATTTTGGATGTTCACGCAGACACACTACTTCACAATTTGACACCTACAACACGCCAAAGTCGGAGGCTATCCCTCAATTTACGGTGAATTTCGCCATGTCTGAACCTTTTGCTGTGATACAGTGTACTAGATAGCTACTTTCTCACACGAGCTTTCTCACACCGAGTAGCAAGTAGCACATTTCCTTTTGCACTTATCTTTACGGCAATCACACATTTTCAATGGTCAAACGAAATGTTGTCTTTATGCTCGTTTGTAACGAGCTTCGACCATGATGGCAACACACTTCAAAAAAGTGCAACTCGGGATGCAGACAACCTGTTCTACAGAGTAACCAGTTGGGCTTGTTGGTTGAACATAGTAGAAGGCTACAGCGCGGGAACCAACAGAGACAGAGGAGGCACACAAAGTACACAGATGCAGTGCCAAATTCAAAACAAAAAAAAAGTCAGTGCTGCGTCTGTGTACTTTGTGTGCCTCCTTTGTCTCTGTCGGTTCCCGCACTGTAGCCTTCTACAATGTGTTCTAGTCGAATGGCGGCAATCGGGCAGGTTCCCCATGCGCCTGGAGTCATGTTGCCCACAGATAATGATCAGAGTCTGCAGTTGTTCTCAGTGAAGAGGCTCGTCACAGCACCTCAGGCGGCTGCAGTATCTACATTACGTATAAGATGCAGCTACACGTAACTGTAGTGTGTTTGCTACGTGCCTGACAGGGCTGAAGTCTGTGCTTGCGTTCATGTGCTACAGTCTGCGCGTGCTACATAAGGCAGACCGGCTTTGTGATGCAACAGCTTGATCAACGCATAGTAGCCATATCCTAATTGTGCTCTGTCAATAGCTCAATACAAAGTGATGTCTGCCAAGGCATCTAGCCAGGAGCTGTCAGGAGTGAGCACGCGCTGGCAAGCATATGTGTAGTCTGACCTTAAGTTTCATGTGGTTCGAGGGCAGTTGAGTGCTCAGAACTAATCGAAGTTAGTGAGACCCGACAGCTACGACACTGATAAGAAGGGTTGCCAAAGTTGGATTCCTACACGGGCGGCCGTGGCCGAGCGTGAGCAGATGATAGTTAGCTTCAATCAGAAGTACACAACTTTTATTGAATTTCAATATGCAGATGTTTGGTTACTTTAACCTATTTAGTAAACTGTGTCAGTAAACATACACAGTAACAGTATGAAGAAGTGCACCGATTCAAGCACCCTTCGTGATTCAGTCAGTCGCGGCGCTCTATGGTAATCTGCCCGCTGACGTAAAAGGGCCGCCCTGAAATGGGTGAGGAAAAGGCCTCTGCGGAAAAGGGAGTGTGAGAAAAAGGTGACTTTGCACTCCGCTTGTGAGCCCCATATGCA
This sequence comes from Dermacentor andersoni, assembly GCF_023375885.2. Lineage (NCBI taxonomy): Eukaryota > Metazoa > Arthropoda > Arachnida > Ixodida > Ixodidae > Dermacentor > Dermacentor andersoni. The sequence goes on along the minus strand of NC_092824.1, from coordinate 11,762,391 downwards.
GTGCACGACTGCGAAATTTGGCTGAGATATTCACGCCAGCGTATGCTACCCGTAGAATGTATTTTTTTACCAAGCCCAAGGGGTGGTTCAGGGCCCGTCTCAGAAATGGGCTGATGCTGTGGTGCAACTCTACATGTAAGCACGCTTGCTCTGGAGGTGTAGTGAACATGTAGACTATCAGCAGGATATTTCCAGCACATCCAGGTGCGCTCAACCTGTGCATCACCCTCAGCAGCAAACAAGTACCATGCCCATGAACTTTGCTCTACCATACTGCTTCTGCAACATAGAGGCCATATTCTGGAATGACACTTTCAAGCACGTTGCTTTCGGCATGCGCAAATCGGCTAAGGCAGATAATAAAACATGCAGATGAGAGTGTTTCCTGTGAGTGCTGCATGTAGTTCCAGTCGCACTGTGACAAGATCTGGAAAAAGAAACTTTTCAAAGTTCTTATCTTTGATATTACAAGATGGCCACCTCCATGTGAACAATATACTGCCGCATCAGACACTGACAACAACACTCAGGCAGTCTTGAGTGTAGGCTGCCTGACGTGTCTCCAAAAACGCTCCAACTTAATGTGTATTTCATTGCCAAAATGTTCCATTGTGCTCAACTGAATTCTCCAGGCATGTAGGATGCTGCATAACATGGCAGAAATAATTAAGGAGGGGTTATCAGACACAATGAATGCCTTCAGATGCGGTGTCATGTGAAATTGAAAGCACCACTGCAACCAAGTGTCCCAGAACATGGCCCCAGCATTAGCAACTCCATGAGTGAACACATACCCATCAGCGGTTCTTCTTGCCGATGGGTGAAGACACCTGGATTGTGCCTTCGAGACAGCGACGCATAAAGTCAGTGACACTTGTGACGTACTGGTTCCGGTGGAGAACAAAGTGTTGCACATGCGGAGAGTCCTGCCAGAACACTTCTTCCACTGGCACGCCTTTAGTGCGACGTGCGGCTGCAAATGCGCAGATGCTCTGGTGGGTACAGACGGCATCCTTCTCGGAGTAGAGAAACAACTGTGGACAGAGTGGGCTCTCGGCGAGCAGGGCATCGTAAGCAGACTCGCACCGATGGAACCTGGTGGCAAGAACAAGGTTGCCCAGCGACGTTAGTGCCGAGTACAACCACATGGCCAATGCCCAGAAGAAAGCCACGGTGTAGCGGAACACTGAGCGGCCTCTGACAAAGGTTGCCATGACGCTGACGCACTGCCAGAAGCCAACACGAGCAGGGCCACTGTCGAAGATCACACCTCGAATCTGCAGCCAAGAATGTGGCATACTAGTTGCAATAAGGGCAGCATGGCAAGACTATTTTCATGTTGAAGTGCACATTGAGTGATCCAATTTACTAAAGTGATGCTTAGCCATGCGGCCTCATTGCACAAACACACGTACCCCAGTGACAATATCTCTAGTCTCTTGCTGCAACATATCACGCTGTTGCACAGGTGCTTTCATAGTGTATAAATTTGCTACTGCAGTTTGAGCCTGCATGGGCCATGGCCACACATGATTACGTATCACGGTTAATGTACTTCCCAGCGAACTGACAAAAGGCTATGTTTCCAGACCACACATAGGCTGACATTTCCCATCGTGTTCTATTCATGCAAGTAATGGTACGTTCTTGTGTGTTGCTGAGGTGCTTGCTAATGTCTGTATCCCTGTTTAAACTATGCAGCAGGCAGTCTAAGAGCAAAAAGTGAGAGCATTGTTTGTGCTCCAACGTCTTCAGGGTGCTTTTTTTTTTTTGTCAGCCAGGCAACGAAGTCCAACAGTACCTGATGTGAAGAAAAGGGATGTTGAGAGTCCCATGATCAGTGTTGAAATGAAGATGGGCTATGCTCCAGCAGAGCAGCAAGGGTGTCACATCACACAACCAGAAATGAGAACCAGAAACGACACAGAGGCCTAGCACCAGCAAGCCGTAACATGGGACATTTGCAAAATTTAAGAGAAAAACTATCAAAAAGGGAAGTCCTCTGTTGCTCCATGCACAGCTGTGCTCCCTGTGAATCAGACCTGATACCTCCCACAGCGAGGAGGTTGTGTAACCACTTTTAACTCCCAAGTTCATTCGTAAAATGTGTACAAGATTTACCAACAGGCTTTTATTCCAGCAAATTATTGTGCTTTACATGCAGATTTCTGGGTCTGGACCTGGCAGCTATATAATTATACATGTGGCTTATCTGTTACGATGACCCAGAACGACAGGTGCTCATCTGTGCATGTATGGTCCCCACCACAAATCCCTGCTTGACTTCATTGAACATAACAAAGTCTACATGTACATACCATGCACTTCACATGGTTTTGCCGCAGGTCAAACTTTCCAACAACAACACAAAGAAAATCGTCGTCTACCTACATTTAATTAAAGCTGCTTGCACTCTTAATTTTTCATTAGATTTAATACCCCTGTCACACGGCAAATCTAATGTCATTTACAACGAATGACATTCGCCCATGCCATTTGTTTGCTGTCACATGGTAATACCAACGTACTTACATTAGTTCAATACGACATTTCCATACGAATGAATTCGCCAGACGCATTTGTTTTGGAACCGAATGTGCACCCTTGACACCAGGAGCCTACTGATCAGCTATGCAAACAGTACATGCTTTTTTGTTGTTTGACAAAAAAACTATTCTGTCAGTTTTATTGCCTAATTATTCCTTTAAAAATGTTTAAGTGCATCACAGTGCATAATTACAGAAAGCTGCTCTCAATCCAGTGTCTTTGGCTGTGGCAGTCATGTTTGTTTGCACTGGAGCATTGGCTGTGACCATAGAGTTTCCTATAATAATTACTAAAAGGAATTCTGGTGCTGCAATCGTTCAGCCACCATGGTAATAATGGGTGGTACATGGATTTGTCTGATCTTCGTGCTTGTGGATTCAGACATTCTTGTGGCTTTGTTTATTATGCTTTATCTGCCTTTATTGTCGTTAAATTTCAGAGCAATCTATACTTTTCCAAGAGCAGAAGACTCTGCAAACATGCACAATCACTACTAATTGCAGCAGTTCAGCTTGTCAAGGTAGCCAATCGAAAAGCGCCAAGCATCTCAAGGCACTGACTTGTCCGTGAGAAATTCACAAGGCCGTTTTAAACCGCTTGTCGATGCATGCGTCCATGGTGTAATGGTTTCAATTTTGGGCTCCTGTGCTAGAGGTCCTGTGTTCAAATCCTGCTGTTGGGAAATTAACACTGTTTCTTTACTTATCACGTAGTACTTTGTTGAAAATGACGGGCTTTCATACCCACGAAGTCGTTCGAAGCCACAACAACAGTTTAGGCAAATGCACGTACTACCCATCATTCCTGTGCTGGCTGAACCGCCCGGCTTGCAGCTCCCGAAGGCACTAGCACCAGAGTTCCCTCAGGTAATAACTGCATGAAACTCCATGGCTTCGATTGACTTGATGTAAATGCACGCGAGTGTTTTGAAATGGCAGGCACCAACAATGTGGATATTAGGAGCCTGCATGCACATCAGAGTGTTGATGACTCACAACTACCATTCTTGTTGCTCTTCAGTAGAGGTAGCAGATGCACCCATCATGCTTTCTGACATGTTGCTTGCCTGATCTTCGGCTTGGCTTGACTCGACCTGGTTGGTTGGCAATGTCGACAAGTTCGTGATCCAAAAGCACGGTGTGAGAGGGAGGATCACATATTCCAACGAAATTTAGCATATTGGAAAATAATTATTGGACAAAAGTGGGTTTGATGCATTTTTTGCATCTGTTTCTTTTACTATCATCACTGTCACCATGTTCAAATGACATTAGTTTTTGCGTGTGACAGCACGCACTGATAATGACATTAACCACAACAAATGTCATAGTTGGAAATTACATTAGATTTGCCATGTGACAGGGGTATAATTCTTCTCATCCTCGTGCCATATACTCCTTAAAAAAAAATGTTTTTGAAGGAAGCACTTGACCAGAGAGTTAAATGGCTGAAAATTCACCATGGCTAACAAACAAAGAAATGAGCATGACATGAGTGTTGAGTCTGCCTATTAAGAGCCCTGAATTTTCAGCACGAGCCTCATGCCATCTAGCTCAGTACAACACACTCTTGAATTAATTGCACACCCATCACAGTCTTAAGCGCAACAGCTGATGCACGCAATATGAAGAGGGGACTCAGCAAGACAGGATGGCACTAATGCCCCCTCTCCCTTTTTTTTGCCCACACAATTTCCTGATGATGAACATCTGCCAACCAGCCCGACTCACCATGACAACGGTCAGGGAATATTCGTGAGCAGAACTTCTGTTGAGAATGCACACAAGTTTGACGTAATAGTTCTGTGGAAACCAGGAAGGTGGAGAGAAGTAATTAAATAACGGAAATCGTAGCAATTGCTACAAAGGAAACCCATACGAGTTCCTTGAAGGAAAAGCGTTGCAGTTGAAGAAAAATTCGTCCTGGTCTGGGACTCGAACCGACTTCGCCCTGCTATCTGCTAGCCACCTGGTTAGCTCAGATGGTAGAGTGGTTGCCCCGGAAGGGTGGTGGTCACGGGTTCGAGTCCCGGACAAGGACAAATTTTTCTTTAACCGCAAAGCTTTTCTTTCGAGGAACCTGTACGGGTTTCCTTTGTAGCAATTGCTACGATTGGGTGGATGTCTCATTTTCCGTTAATTAATGCACACAAGTCTCTGAGTGGATACTACTGCAATGTTTCGTGGGTACCAAAAACAGGAGGCTTTTGCACACGACCTGCAGAATTAAGCAACGTTCTTCAACAAGCCCCTTGTTTACGACAGTTTCAGCTTTTCCAGTGTGCTATATGGTGTGCAGAGAGCAGAGACTAGAAGCGTACCTTTGACATGATCTGGACATCGTCCCTAAAGTGTCGATTCATCAGTGAGTAGACGAACGCACCACCGTTGCTGAACGCATGAAAGAACAGCGGGTGTTCTTCAAGTTTGAAGTCCTCCAGTAAGCCAAGCAGCGAATAGGCTTGCTCGTCCAGTGCGCCACCATAGCTCCGCTTGAAGAGCTCTTCAACTGGAGCAATGTAACGAATTGTAATGCACCTGAACAGGAAACGAAAACAAAAAAGTCGCAGTTTCTCCCGAAAGGCAAAGCACCGATTGCGATAGCAAATTAGTAGAAAGCTATAAAAGGTAAGGTTAGTAGTTTTATTGGCTGTATAAACTTGTAAACATTCGCTTACTAACTCAATTAAGAATGATATCACGTGTAAGCGCGACTGACCAAGGACGTAGAAACAGACACACAGAGACATCGCTGTCTCTACGTGTCTGTTTCTTTCAACGTCCTCGTTCAGTCGCGCTTACACATTCTATCATTCAAACCAACTGGCCCACCAACGTGTTTTAACTAAATTAACAACTGAATTAACAAGCACGGTGTCACGCGCGCACGGGTAAACATAAACACATCTCGTTCGATGAGCGCGGAAACTCGCTGTCAAAATGCTGGACTAAATGATCGTGGCGGCAGCAGCAGCGATCGAATTTTCCTTCGTGCATCTCTCGTTTCAACGCGAACGAAACGTCGAAAGCACAGCGCGTACGAAGCTACCGGCACTACCGCACACGCTGCAAACATCGCAGATGCTTTCAAGATACGGCGCCCGCACGGCCGCGCAGTAATCGGCAGCCGCCGGTGAGGGGCTTTACCGGAGAAGAACGCCCCCCCCTCCCTCGCCTCACCCTCGCGCGCGACAGGAGTGGGCGTGCTTCCGGCCCGCCTCCCTCGCTCGCACACGCGAGATTGAGCCGCGTTCGCCGGCTCACCCTCGCACGCTGTAAAGTGCGCGGCGACGAATTTATCGCCCTCGGTCTATGTACGGAACATGACGGCTACAGCGGAAATGCGCCGGGAGTGTCCATATAATTGCTATCACAATAAGAAGAAAGAGAAACGACGCTATTAAAGCCACTCACCGGCTATCCGCGAATACAAACACTGCACGATGACATCGTTCAACGAGTCCGCATAAGTTTTGCGCGGTCACGGTTACCTAAACGCAGTACGGTTTTTTGCGTACTAACCTGTACTAGCTCGAGCTACAGTGTGCTAGAAATATTGTAAGCCACTATTCCCAAGCGCACGAAATGGCGCACAAGTAGAGCTAGGCTATGCTGTTGAACGCAGTGCGTACGCGGCCACCGGGTCAATGCACTGCCACTTTGCGCAGACTCCCGAGCGCTCTAGACCTGACACACTACTGCGTCATTCACGCTCACGACAACCTTTCCTAAGAGGCAAAATCTGTACAATGTGGAGCGGGTGCTACATCACGCTTGATTTACGTGATCTGATTATGCGCAATTAAACAACGCGCAAAGATGCTAATTTCCTACCTCACCGTGATAAACTGATGAGAATAACAACGCTGTTATTTTACGGGTGTTATCCCAGCGAGACTCATTCGCTTGTAGCACAGTGATCAATTAAGACGAATAAAAGTTCATCGACGCACCCTTGATCTTCGTAGATGGCACCGTACTTAGACAAGTGCTTGTCCTTGCATCCAGCCCAACCTAATAAGTAAACGACGGGCTCCTTAGCTGTCGGCAGAGTGAGCTGTTTGTCAGCGGACGGGAAAGTTATGTCGTACTCGATATCTTCGTCCTTAAACTTGCGCGAACCTCTTCTCTTCCCTTCGTCGCTGAGCGGTGAACTAGCCGTCGTCGACGCCGTCGACATCCCCGTGGCCTCCATTTTTAAAGTCGCACCCTGTGGTCGCACCAGTCAATAAAAAGCACCAGCACCAGTCGCACGCTGAAGAAAGGAGGCATTCGCTGCCTCCTTTACAAGATGCCTGCCGCGTGAGCCGAGAAGCTGCTTCCTGCCCCTCTCCTCCTTACTCTTCCCCACCCGGGTCGGCTGCGAGCGCTAGCTGCGGTGGCCGCTGCAAACCTAAATCACGCGCAGCCCCGCCTCCGTGATTTTAACGGCGTCTGTTGCAATCCCTGAGGCTGGAACCGTGGTCTCTGCACAGATCTCCCTGCTCCAGCACGCCTGGTCTAGTTCGACCCTTTTGCCGCTAGGGAAAGAATGTACGAGCAGAGTGGCGCTAGTTATAACCTGTTCGCTGTCGTCTGCTTCTGCGATCTGTTCAGCGCTCGTCTTGCTATTTCGGCAAGTACAAAGCGCTTGTATTGGCGGTAAATGAATAAATTCACAAATCTACAAAAGAAAACATATTTGCGAATGCTTTGCATTTGAATAGTGAAACTAGAAAAGGAGGAGCGGTGCAAGAAATGTAAACAACGAGCATAGGTGGCAACTGCCATGCTAGATCGACGGCATAAATTTCCCTTTCCTAGCCTCCGTCAGAGAGTGGAAAATTGTTTTGAAAGATTCGTAGCATAATCTAGATAGCCTACTGTCGTAGATGACATTAGGATTTACTGCTGTGTGCCGCAGTGAAAGGCAGATGATCTGGTAAAAGTATCCACGAGTAAGTCCTCCGCCCGATATATGTGCAATAGGTTGATCGATTCTGTTTCAAGGGAAGGTGAGCATATCTTGTTTTTAATGTCATTGGATGTCTAGCTCAGTAGAAACAGTAAACAGCTTGCAAAAAATTAAGCGATCTCAGTGCTTTAAAACGTGCTGCACTGCAGGCTTTAAATCGTGTCACGGAACTCTTTTCAAACTGTAAAGCTAGCTTTTCTGCATGGTACGGCGGCAGCATAACGGTGGTGCTTAAGATACGTACGCAGTGAAGCTGTGTGCGTAATTCACTTTTTGAACTCGCGACGCATTCACGGACAACTTTTAAGAGTTAAAATGAAATCGTTCTGTCTTCGAACATTACGGTGGTTCCAAGTTTCTAAAGAACGCAGAATCGAATTTTACAACGTGTACAATGAAACTGTTGTGTACGTTGCGAACTCTATACATACTGCGATTCATAATAATCTGCTTGAAAAAGGCAATGTGAGCGGCTATTTAACGCTATTTTAGAGAGCAGCGGACTACACGCTCCGACATTTTGTAGGTTTGGGCAGTCAACTTTTGGAGCCAAGTGACAGATCAAAGCCTTGTGACATCACCTGTCACTGTGTTAGCAAAAATCAACTAGACAAGCAGTTCGTCACAACACAACAGCCGCCGTACTAATTACAACGCCGCACCAGTCAACCTTAGAGCAGACGATGGATGGATGGATGGGTGGATGGATGTTATGAGCGTCCCCTTTGGAACGGGGCGGTGGGTTGCGCCACCAAGCTCTTGCTACTATGCTGCCTAATATTCTACCTAGGTTAACCAATGAAAAAAGAAAAAAAAAATAAACACTATGATTTACCACGTCCAAATTTTCTGATCCCCTATAGCGAACTGTGCTTTTGTACGTCTCCGTCTTTTGTCGTTTTCCTACTTTTCTTCCACGAATCCTCCAATCGCCTCTTACTAATGTCTATTGCGGACCTGTTTGCTTTACCACTGCTCCCGCTGAACCAAAGGGCTTCAAGGAGGCCAGTGGTGCCTAAATCGACCGCTGGGTAGACGTCTTCACATTCTAATAAAATATGCTCCGTCGTTTCCCTAGCTTAACCGCAGCAAGCACATGCTTCTTCTTCCTTCTTATATCTCGCTTTATAGGTGCGTGTTCTAAGGCATCCCGATCTCGCTTCGAAAAGTAATGAGCTTCCCTTTGAGTTATCATAAATGTTTTCTTTCCTGATTTCGTTTTTTCCTCTAAAGTAGTTACTCATGGCAGGTTTCTTTTCCATTGCCGCCACCCATGAGATTAATTCAGCCTCTCTGACTTTCCGCTTGACCTTCTTTGTTGCTTTGTTGCCCACCCCACAGGCTGCATACTTGCTCGTAAGCTTCCTAGTTCTTTTCCTCCACTGTGAATCAATGTCTTGCCTGTACAGATACCTGAACACTCTCCCAGCCCATTAACTTTCTTCCATATTCCTCAGCCGTTCTTCATACTCAATTTTACTGCGAGCTTCCCTCACTTCAAAACTAGTCCAGCCCATATCCCCCTGCACAGCTTCGTTTGTAGTCTTCCCGTGAGCGCCCAATGCGAGGCGACCCACTGACCTTTGGTTCCTGTCGAGTCCTGATTGTACCCCTGATTTAAAGCAAACAACCGCACTTCCAAAAGTAAGTCCTGGAACCATTACCCCTTTCCACATACCTCGGAGGACCTCGTACTTATTGTGTCTCCATAGCGCTCTGTGCTTCATTATGGCTACATTTCTCTTCCCCTTGACTGTTATTGTTTTTTTCCTGTGTTTCCATATATCCATTGCCTTCGCTTATCCATAGACCAAGGTATTTATATTCTGTTACCCGAGTTATTTCTTGGCCCTGTATCTCCACTGTCTCTTCACTGTTTTCATTGAATACCATAACACCTGATTTTCTAACACTAAATTTCAAACCTAAATTGTTGCCTTTTTGCCCACATATATTTGCCAGATGTTGCAAATCACTTTGCTTGTTAGCGAGCAACACAATGTCGTCCGCATAAAATAAACCTGGGAGCTGCTGCTCTATTACAGTACCTGCCTGTTTTTATGAGAGATTAAACCCGATATTACTTCCTTCTAGCGCCCTCTCCATCCTCACCATGTACATCATAAACAGCAGCGGGGATAAAGGGCACCCCTGCCTCAGTCCCTTGTTGATATGAACTTTCTCCGCGCTCCTCATCCCTTCCCATTCAACGCAAACGGTATTTTCTAGGTAAATCTCTCTCAAAAGCTGTAGACAATCGTTGCCTAAGCCTTCCCCTTCCAGAATATCCCACAAAATGTTGCGGTCTACGTTGCCGTAGGCTCCTGTAATGTCCAAAAAGGCCACATACAACGGTCTGCTTTCTGCTTTTGATATTTCAATACACTGAGTAAGAACAAACAAGTTATCATCCAAACGCCTACCTATTCTAAAGCCATTCTGAAGCTCTCCCAGAATGTCATTATTCTCTGCCCATGCTTGAAGCTTTAATTTGACTGCCTGCATTGCTAGCCTGTATATTACCGATGTAATGGTCAACGGTCCATACGAGTGAATTCTGTCTTTCTCCACCTTACCTTTATAAATTAAATTCATTCTACTTTGTCGCCAACTGTGTGGTATTCGTCTATCTTTTAAAGTTTTTTCCACTGCTTTCACCAGAGCTTCCTTACTTTTTGGTCCCAGTTCATTTACCAGCCTAACGGGAACCTCGTCTAGCCCTGTGGCTGTGCGCTTAGGAATTTTCTCTTCCGCTTTCTTCCAGTCTAAATTTGTCAGCACCAGCTCCTTTTCCACTTGGGTCTCTTTCATGCTCTTTTTTTCTTCAAATACAACCTCGTCCTTGCCTTGGAAAGATTCGGCTGTTACTTTTGGATGTAATTTATTGCCGCTTCTCCTTCCAGTCTGTTTTCATCTTCGTCTAGGATATGTTGTTGTATTCTTGTTGACTTCCTGCCTAATAATTTTATGTGATTCCAAAATATTCTAGGTGCGGCCTTCTTTTTCTCACGTATTTCTGACAACCAACGTTCACTTTCACCTTTTAATTTTGCTTGCACCAGTATTTGAACCATAGACTTTTCTCCCGGTATATTTCCCATTTACTGGTTACTTCATCCTGTGGCAACTGCGCCTTCTTTGCCTGCCTGTGCTGTCGGGATGCTTTCTGCCGTTTGGCGATTGCTTCCTGTATCTTCTTGTCCCACCAGCTTTTCGGTTTCTTTTTTTCCTTTCCAACGAACATGTTGTTTCTCTTTCCGTATTTCTGTCGTTATTACACTTAGAAGCTCACCATATTCCCACTCCTTACTTGGCCACTGGCCAAGTTGTTCCTCAACTCTAGTGACTATATTTGCTATTTGTTCAGCGTTCAAATTTCGACTGGCCATTGTGCTTTCCTTGCTCTCTTTCCCAACTACATATCCCATTTTCAAAATGATGCGTTTATGGTCACTCCCTATGCTGCTAAACCCTTCCTAATCGATGACCATTTCTCTCAACTTATCATGAATTCCTTCTGTCATATCAGACAGTAATCAATGGTCGATTGCCGGTTTCCCACTTCCCTCGTGATCTGTCCTTCACACTTAGGCCCTGTATTCACGATCACGAGGTTATGTTGCTCGCAAAGGTCTAGCATTGTCTTCCCGTTATTGTCGGTATAGCCATCTAAATCCTGTATGTGGGCGTTCATGTCACCTAATAGGACAATCTCAGCACCATTCCCGAAACCCTTAATATCAGCGCTTATGCATTCCACTAACTCTTTATTCTTCTCTGTGCAATTTTTTCCGGTCCACTAATACGTAACTCCCAGCCAAGTTTCTTTCCCTCTCATTGTACCTGATAACCAAAGATGCTCTTGACATTGTGAATTTACTCTTTTCCATTTGGCTCCCTGATGGATGAGCATTCCGACTCCCCCTCCCTTTCTTTCCGACTTAGTTCTGTTGCACCCTTCCCATACATAATTCTCATTAACTGGCGGCTCTTCTGAGTCTCTAAGGTGCGTTTCTGTAACCGCATACACCCCTATTTGTTCTCTATGTAACTGCTCCTCAATCTCTGCCCACTTTTCCTTTCTTCTGCCGCCCTGCATGTTTATGTAGCCTATTGCATGGCGAGCTCTTGTTCTTGCTTTCCTCCTTTTTCTGTTATCGACGGCGATGCTCTTCTGATGTTCCCCTAGGGAACCTTCTTCATTACTACCTACTCTGACCTCCTGAGTGCCCGCGGGCCGCCTAAAAAAGCAACAGCGCGACCCCCCAAGTCGCCAGCCCACTTCTCGTGCTAGCCTGTAATTGAAGTGGATCCCATCTCGTTTAAAACCACCACAACTTCTCACTTCCCTGCTTAGTTCGACAACCTCGAAGCCCTTCTCTCGGCTCATTTTCCATATTGCCTCATTGGCAGCCATTACAGCTCTTTGTACGTGACTGTCACGCACGGTCACCTCCGGCACCGTGCACACCACGATCTGCACCTGAGGGGATAGCTCGCGCAAGTCGTCCACTCCCTTCGCCAAGCGCTGGGCTAGTCCTGGCCCTTTCCTGTTTAGGACGTCATTTAGCCCACCTGCTACTACGACAAGGTTGCGCACGTGGGCATTTTCCGTGAGCTTTTCTTTTGCTCGCTCCATGACAGAACTCAGTGTCCGCCTTGGAAATTTCCCTACCGCCACACTTTTGTCGCCTTTCACCCTCTCCACAATTGCTTTTGAGCACCCCGCCATGTTTGAGTCGCCAGCGATAATCACCCTTTCACTCTCTCCTACCTCTCCCTGCTTCCCTGTGTCCGTTTCCGCGTGATTCGGACTCGACAAAGGGCATTGTCCCCTGGGCTCCTGCTTTTTCCGCATGGCGGCCTGAAGGTAGGTGCCGCTCTTTCCAGCTTCCTGTGGCTGCAGCGTCGCCTCACTCGGGGCGTGTTGCGCTGCTTCACTATAGCTACGCCGATTCACCGGCGGCGAGCTAGCGACCGCTTGCTTTGGCTCCCTACCTCCCACTTCGCCTGTAGGGTCAACCCTACTTTCTGAGTCTTTGCCACCGCTTTGGTGTCCTGACCCGACATTCTTCCTCAAGCTCGGCCACAGTCCTTACTAACTGCGCGGCCTGGGCCGCCTCCACCTTGACGAAATTTTCAACTTTCGCCTGCAGTGCTACCCGCTCCTCCTGCTCCTCCCTCAGGTTTGCCTTAAGCTCTTCGAACTTAGCCGCCCAATTCCCTTCCAGTTTTTGGACGGCTTCCCTGACGCCCTCGCACGACCTGCACGTGAAGCTAGACCCCTCCGCGTCTGCTAAATTCTGGAATTTAGTCTCGTCGAGGAAGCACCATCGCAGGCACTCGTCGCCCTGCACTTGCTCCCCGTCCCCCGCGGCCTTCACGTTCTTCGATTTCATCGCTAGGCCTACGTCCCAAGGCCCAACGAGCAAGTTCGCCAAATCACTCACGCAAAGCCGACCTCGACCAAACAAAAATAAGGAATTATCACTCCCTACTCCCTCCTACCGTGCGGCTCCCCCGTTAGGCCTAGGTCCCTCCTACCGTGCACCTAGGCCTAACGGGGGAGCCGCCAGACCTAGACAAAGCCGGTACGTCCTACCAAGAATTCAAAATTTGCGCCCCTACTCCATGCAAAAGAAAACACTTCAAAACACTAGCTAATAAAGATAAAAGAGTACTTAGCTACGAACAAAGTCGCTGAAGCCTCGTGCACGGATGGATGAATGGATGTTATGAGCGTCCCCTTTGGAACGGGGCGGTGGGTTGCGCCACCAAGCTCTTGCTACTATGCTGTCTAATATCCTACCTAAGTTAACCAATGAAAAAAAGAAAGAAAACGCTATGAACTATCACGTCCAAATTTTCTGATCCCCTATTGCGAACTGTGCTTTTGTACGTCTCCGTCTTTTGTCGTTTCCCTACTTTTCTTCCATCAATCCTCCAATCACCTCTTACTAATGTCTATTGCGCACCTGTTTGCTTTACCACTGCTCCCGCTGAACCAAAGGGCTTCAAGGAGGCCAGTGGTGCCTAAATCGACCGCTGGGTAGACGTCTTCACATTCTAATAAAATATGCTCCGTCGTTTCCCTAGCTTAACCGCAGCAAGCACATGCTTCTTCTTCCTTCTTATATCTCGCTTTATAGGTGCGTGTTCTAAGGCATCCCGATCTCGCTTCGAAAAGTAATGAGCTTCCCTTTGAGTTATCATAAATGGTTTCTTTCCTGATTTCGTTTTTTCCTCTAAAGTAGTTACTCATGGCAGGTTTCTTTTCCATTGCCGCCACCCATGAGATTAATTCAGCCTCTCTGACTTTCCGCTTGACCTTCTTTGTTGCTTTGTTGCCCACCCCACAGGCCGCATACTTGCTGGGCAAACATAAAACCCCTCAATTTTTCAAAAGTAGCGCCATTCTAAGATCTTTCTGCCACCCCGCTCACCCTGGCGCGTCTTCCTCCACGGCTCCTGTCGCCCCAGCCTCATCCGCTCCCCCATTGGCCAATCTGTGTCACGTGGAGGCAGGCGCCGCGCTTTTGTATATTCTTTTCTCTTTTCAGCGCGGAGCAGGCGCCGCGCTTTTGTATATTTTTTTCTTTCTAGCGCGCACCGACCTCCATTGTTGGGCCTGCGCGACGAAAGTACGGCAGGCGGACTGACGGAGTGCGTTAGCGTAATAGAATATGTAGGGCCGAGAACTTAATTGCGATGCCATGCTGCTGCACCTTCGGTTGCCGCAACAGACACAGCGAGGGCAAAAAGCTTTTTGCTTTGCCGTCCGGCCGGCGCAACGGAGTGTGGATTCGCAGGATCGGGCGGGCTGACTTCGAGGAAGTGGCAAAGAACGCACGGCTTAGTGAAGTAAGGGCACGGCTACTCACAACCTCTTATTTCGAGCCTAGTTCATGCCTCCCGCTTCGAAAAAGTGTGTGTTCATGCTGTGCGTGTTTTTTAGCGCGTTGTTTGACTTTTTTTTCGAATGTGCTCTCTTTGTTTCATGTAGTTTCGTCTTGCGGTGAAATGCACGCATCTGCAGCTGGCCTGTGACATAAAAGCGACTTTATTGAGGGTGTGTTTTGAGCTCCACCAGAAGTTAGCACATTCTCGACGCTTTTGCAAGGCTCAATATGACTTACGATGCAGTCTTTTAGCTTCGAATGTAAGCCCGCATGTATTGATTTGGTTTGTCGTGATTTACGTTCCGAAGCGACTAAAGCTAGGATGCAGGTCGTAGTGGATGGCTCCGGATAACTTTATCTAGCTCGCCTGGGGATGTTTAACGTGCACTTTGATCGTAGAGTCGTACGTGGGCCGGTAAATTCCTCGTTGGCGTTTCATAATACTCGCGCGGGTGCGCCAGCGCTGCTTTAGAAGTTGGCGCCTCGGCGCGATCGTATTTTATTTTTTTGTTACAACTAGTAAATTTTATTTACTAGTTGTAACACCTTGTCATTATTTCGTATTATTGACGGCGCCTACAAGGCACCGAAGCGGCAACGGGAACACCAAAGCTAGAACCAGTGCTGGATGGGGCTCGCCGAAGCATGTGCATGCCAAGGGGGTATAAGATCGTGGACAGCCAATTTTGTATGCGAACACTCCCTTCGACGCCTGGATTATTGTAATGTCACGTGCTCTTCAGAGGCCTCCGTTAGCCATTACATGTGCCCTCCTGGAGCAGTACTTGTAAAAAAAAACAATATATCGTCACGATTACCAAAGCACCCCGCAATGAAAAAAACGGCCCTGTTGCCAGGCATTGCTGACCGCACACAGCCATTCAGGCTGTGTGCGGTCAGCAATCTCTCACGCGCTGGCCGAACAAAAGTATCCTGCAGGTACGTAAATAAACCTACGAAACCACGTACACATACTTTGACGCTGTCAACACCTGAAACTTTGGTAACTACGCGCGTGTTTGAGTACACCGCGTGCTTGCGTCGTGTTTCAGCAACACGAACTCTCAACGTCGCGCGCTTTACGCCCTAAATACGCCTTGAATAATGGTACTTTTCTCTATTTCTTCCGCAATTCCAACACGAAATTCTAAAGGCCAGTTACCGACTGACGAAGAAAGATCTCGATTGAAAAAACTGCTCCGCAGGGCTCGAACGAACTTTTCTGCGGATTTCCTCCCGTAGCGTCCGTCGTCTGCTACGGCAGGCCCACCACCGGCGGCGCCACCGTCGAGGCCACGCCGAGCGGAGGAGGAGGGAAGTGAATGGCGCTACTTTGGTAGATTGAGGGGGTCCCGGAGAGACGGCGCTCGCAGCCGACCCACTTCCTGTTGCGGAGGAAGTGACGATTACTAGGCTGGCGCACGCTCGACCAATGGCTTGACGAGAGACCGCGGATCCTGCCTCCGAGATCGAAAACAGACGCTGCTATAATCTCGGAGGCAGGGCTACGTGATTTAGGTTTGCAGCGGCCACCGCAGCTAGCGCTCGCAGCCGACCCGGGTTAACCCGGGTCGGGAAGAGTAAAGAGGAGAGTGGCAGGAACCAGCTTCTCGGCTCACGCGGCAGGCATCTAGTAAAGGAGGCGTTGGTCGGGATGAGGTATCCTTCTGCGTCTTTCCATCTAAACCCTACGAACAAGAACGGAGGCGGCGTTGGATCCAAGCAGTCAGGCGAGCGGAGTAAGTTCCTGTCTTGTTGCCCTGTCAAGCGGTGTCGGGCTGGTTTCTAAATCGAATTTCGCGTATGTGCTTGGTTTATTCGATAGTGAAGACGGTCAGCCGTGGCAGCCAGTACCAAAGAGCAGAATGTGCAGTCGGCATTTCGTCGGAAACAAAATGAGCAATAGCATGCACCATCCGGCATATGTACCAACCATTTTTCCTTCGCGATACCACCGCCAAGCCCCTTCCAATGCCATCACACGAAGCGAACGACACGAAAAGTAAATATTATCCATTCATTGCCAAGAATTATGTGGGAGGGAAGCTGCCTTGTAATACGAGTTGTGTGCGCATACTGCCGGCGCACGCGCGACTAAGCCGCCTATGGTTTTTTAAAATGCGCATGCGGATGAGGACTCGGTGCTGAGATGCATCCGGTAAATTTATGTAATTAGTGCTAAATGTAGCCAGCCCTGTTGCGGATCCAGCAGCGGAGCACTCAAACCCTTGCTTGCGCGAGTCAGCTGATGCGGTAAAGCTTTCTTCTCCATTGACTGCTGTGGCGAAGTAAAATATGAATTTTTTATGTCTAGTCAGAGAAATATGGTAAGTCTTCAGGCCAACTAATGCTTCTGAAACCATAGCGCAGCACGACCGGTGACATAGCTGCTAGATTTGCGAGGCAGGCTGCCCCGCACGCATGGCAACGGCACACGCGCAACCATTAAAGAAACACGTGCTCGTCGCGACACACTGTGAAAAATATATAAAGCTTAAAAAGCTTCTTTCGTCATTTCTTCACTTGATGGCGCTAGCTTTACGAAAACTCTCCACTTCAAGCGGCGCGAAAACGGAAACATACGAACTATAATACGGCCGCGCACGTGTGTGTCGTCTGGTCGAGCGGCTGGGATATGCCGCGTTTCGTCGCCAGGGCGGCGTGCAACTCACGCTTTTCGACGCGCCGCCTATCCAGCGCTGGTTCTCCATGGGCTGAAACTGGCTGAAGCAAGTCAAACACAGCAGCCATAGCTGAGTGTCAATGAGATCAGTTACTATTATTAGCATCCTTATCAAAAAGAAAATACAAAATTTGAGTTTTTATTTACATTAATAGTGGTTATATTTGTAAGACTAGAGAGGCAACAAGCGCACGGTTGTTGCGTGCTCAGCCAATGGGTAAACTGCGGCTATGTCGAAACAGCCACAGTAGTTGGTTTCGGTCCTTTGAGCGGCGGCTATCCTTTACTGCTTTACTTCTTTTACAGAATCTTCGCGCATATTGAGCTCTAAAAACAATGTCTGCCAAGTTCTGAAGACCTCATTCTCGCCTTTCGAGTCATGACTTCGACATGACAGCAATGGAGAACCCCAAAAGCGGCGACAGTAATGGCAGCGCCGACCATGAGGAGGCAAGTCGCGCTCACAGTGACATTTCTTTTGAAAAAATGGCAAGAATTGCACTCACTTCGTAGCTGTTTATCGCAGGAAAGCAGCTTGGACAAATTTGTCGAGAAGCAGCTGGCGCTCTTGGAACTGGAACGAGAAGAGGAGGTCGAACAAAATGCGTGAGCGATTCACCCGGTCGATTCTCGTTCGCCACCCGAGTACGCTGCGATGCGTACTGTGCTTTCGTACTTATCTTTAGGAAGCTGCAGGAGAAGTACTCCGTCAAGGAACTTCAGAGCAAAGGTCTCTGCATCGCCAAGCTAGTCGTCGACTCCGCTCACACCGGCCTGTACGGAAGGACCGTATGCAAGTTTCGCTCTTGTCACCACGGAGCACCGCTGCCCTCTCATGGCTTTTCAAACGGTGGGGCGCGCATTGGTGTTTCTTTTTTTTTTTTGTTTGCCATTAGCTGCTCCTACGTGTGATCGTGAGAGGTCCGGCGTCACAAACACTTACCAGATGCGTTTGATAGCCGAGCACGCAGCCTTTCAATTAAAACACATGCGGGTGCTCCTTGCAAGCATTGCAAATAATACTTTGTCATTTTAATTGAATGTTTTGCCAAGAGTATGTTTTAATTACAAAAAGGGACGTCTCTGTAAGGTTTGCAGTATCTGACTGCCGTAAAACAGAGGGTCCTACATCATACTGTGTGTGTGTTTGCATGGTCCACATATATGTTACTGCCAATGTGCAGTGCTTCAGCGAGACGTATAGGCGTGCCGTTTATCACGGATGTCACTGCGTACAGATGTGAGCTCACAAATCTGTCAAGAATTCTCGAGGGTCATGCTGCTGAACAAAGAGGACTAACAGCAGCTGCTAGGTTCAAAGTACCGGGCTGAATATTGTGTGGCCTGTGTGTTCTTGTGGCTTATGCTTTTTGCCAGCATTTCCTCTTAAATCTGCCAGAAAAGCACATATATTGATTTCGTTCCATCGCAGCCCAGAATTTCAGACAAAAGTGTGGCAGTGCCGTGAAAATGCCTCCATATTAATTTGCAATCTGTACCCGACTCAGCAGCCCATTCATTGGCATCATTGCACATATCTTTTACAAAACAATGGCAACAATTTAATGGTGCTGTATTGCCTGTCTGTTGCTTCATGTTGTTTGTGTCACTTTGCCTGCCATGCTGCTTGCTTTGTTTCTTTACAAGGCAGTGATCCAAGTTGGCACATCAGTGTGTCTTACATTACGAGTACTTCTGCGCTCTTGCTTTTTTGTAGGTGACATTGTTGGTGTGGCGGTGGCAAGTGATCCAGCCAGGGAGGTCGTTTGCTCTGGTGTTGTTTCTAGCATTGCAGCTGCAAACATCACACTTGCTTTCGACGAAGGCCGTGACACACTCGATGGCGATGACGGTCGTGTTTTCAACTTGCTCAAACTTGCCAATGACGTCACCTACAGGAGGCTGAAAAGGCATGTTGTTCTTACAAGTTCGTTTAATCTTGATAGCACTTTCACCTCAGGGGTGCCCTGGAACACGTTTGGATGCAGTAAACCTAGTTTAATCTTTTCTCTTCATTCAGTAGCTCAATGTCTACACTTGTGGCCTAATGGCAATGGACTATTCACAGACAGACTCGCCTCACATACAGTGAAGAAATCAAAGTCCAGACAGGATGACAGCAGCGTTCAAACGACACCCGCACTCCTCTTGCCGGCAAACAAGTCAGCTTGGCACGCAATAGAAGCATTCTGTAGGCATCATATCTGACCAACAAACAGCATCAATGGTGTTACACATGGCCAGAAAGGTTTCCTTGCACAATTATTATGTGCCCTGTTGCCGTTTTATCATTGCCAATGTTTATTATGAAGTTTAATAGGGGAAGAGGACTGAAATCACGGCACATGTTTTTAGTAATTCATTTGGCACCGACTGACAGTTCCCTAATCAGGGTATGTAACATAATTAACATCAAGCTTTGCAAGGCTTTCTAATGTGTTGTCTTTCTTTCTTGTATGCAGTGCATATGAGTAGCATAGTCTGAAATGATAAAGCAAAACCACACTTACAATATGCATTTTCTTGAACCACTCATTTTACACAATAAGAGAATAACACTTTTGTAGTAATAAGAGCTTGCGTATGTTTTCAGCATTTTTCATTGGTTAGACAAATGTGCCATGATTAAAACTACAGGAGAACAATGAGCGTTGTAATAAAACATGGACAGAAATTGGAAGATCCCTCCACTTCGTAAACTGACAGTGTGAAAGAATTTGTTCACACAGAGATCTCATGACAGTGTATCAGAAGAATAGATGCCTGGTGTCTTGTACGATTTTCAGTATTCTGTTGATACGTTACCTCCTGTAGAATTTGTATATCTGCCAATGACTGTGTTATTTACCAATTGCCTGCTAATGTTAATGACCAAATATTTCAGGATTTCATTTCAATTATTTATTTTCTGAAATTGCCCAAGAACAGCTTTACGCCTTAATATTGGTGCACTTGTGTTACATAAAGAACATAAAACCGAAAAACAAGACGGAATATCCCACCAAACAACAGTTGTACAAACTGGAACAAAAAATTAAATTAATCAAAGACAGAAGTCAGCTAATGAGCAAATAGTAGAGCTGAATATATCAAGGTAATCACGCAAGGTATTTTGTTGTGTTACAAGATGTGTTGCAGTGTCAGAGGTGCAAGATGAATTCACATAGAAAATTCTAGGATTACGCAAGTTAGGGTGAAGCACGCAAAATGTTACAGCTGACAGTAGCCTCGGACAGGAGAAGTGGTTGTGAATTAGTTTATACAAGAATAAGTAATCACGGTATTTCCGCCTTATTTCTAGGGGTCTAATATTAAACATGCACAGTGCACGCTCATAGGTGCGTACTGTACAAACTTGTGTAACTGTTGGCTAATGATTCTAAACCCAAATGAAATGTAAAGGGATATCAATTTCATGTCATCGTAACCTCCTTATCTTTTCCCACATAGTCACTGATATGCCTATAAAAGCTGTTAACTCTTACAAGTACCTAGGCATGATGTTTTTTTTCTGATCTTGACTGGTGTCTGCGTGTGACTAACATCGTCTCATCCACAAACCATAATGTAGGGTTTTTGAAATGTCATTTGCTTATTGCCCCTCATCATGTGGAGTTATTAACTTACAAGACCATTATCAACACCAAGCTTCAGTACTCGGCAGAAACCTGAAGCTGTCACTACATACACATCATTAATGCCATTGAATTGCTCCAGGACCAAGCTACTAGGTTTATACATTCATTGTACTCTTATGACATCAGTACATCTTCAGTAAAGGCAGAATCCAACTTACGAATTCTTTCCTGTTGCTGCCGAATTGCAAGCCAGTCGCTATTTCTTAAGTTTTTCTACAGTCCCCTGAAACAGGCCCCTCATGTTTCACCAGCTGCACGCACATCCCTTTGCATATCGTAGCTCAGCTTTGTGCCCATACTGCTGTCCTCTTTTTGTCGTCCTTTTCCTTTAATATGGCAGCTGTCCGATACGACCTTCCCTGCAGTGTTGCAGCTATCACTAGTCCATCAGTCCTCAGTGATGTAGCCACTACGTTTTCTACAACGTCGTCATCCTTATGAATTAGTTTTCTGTTATTGTCACCCCTTATGTGATGCCCTGCGTATGGGGCCCTTGAGAAAATAAAGTGAATGTGAGAGAGACAGAGAGAGAGTAGACAAGCATGCTTAGTCAAGCTACGAGGGCATAGTACTAGGGGCATTTGCTTGTCAATAATGGAATGTGGGCAAAGGGCTCTCAAAAACATTTAATTAAAAAACATTAATGGAGACTTGCTTTTACCAGGAACGCTCTGCATATTTTATAAAAGGTGTTGCAGGGATCCTTTAAGTTTTGCAGTGTCACCGACGTACTGCTGTCTCCTCATTTTTTGTCCCACCATGCCACTAATGTACCCGTACATTCTCTACTCTCTAGTGAGCACCGTACTAAGGGTGCAATGGCCATTATCCGTGTCATTTTTTGCTTGTAAATAACCAACAATGCACCGCTGTTTTCATTTTAACAGGAGAAAAAGGCCAGATACTGAAAGGGTTAGACGAGCCTCGTGCTGTCATTATTCAACTGGACATAAGCCTTGTTATTTTACAGTAAATATGGTTCAGGGTTTCTGGTCGAAAAAGAAAGTATGCCTAATTTTTTTTTCAGGTTTCGGTTTTAATCAGAAACAATCAGTGAAAGCAAGTTCACCACAGAGCCATGACCATGATTGGCAGGCAGCTGCAAGCTTACATGCACTCTGATACAAGGAGTCTGGCGAGGTGAAATTCATTTGTCAGCCGTAGCTCCCAAGCAGCCTTTACTGTTTCTTTTTCTTATTTGCATCCATTTTGTCTGCCACTGTGACAGAAACAAGAACCAGTTCGCTCTGCAGAAATCCTAAAGGGCTAGCCTGAGATAATCATCCCGAAATTTGCTAAAGAATTTATTGGCATTTGGAAAAATACAATCAATTACTCGTTCAGTATGAATCAACTAGTCTGCAACAAAGCATACATTTCGAACTCTCATCCCGTCACAAATGTACACGATTGTGTCTTTTTCATAAGATCTATAATTTCAATCTCACTCTAAGTGAACAGCTTGTAACACACCCATTGTACATGAATGAAAAGAAAGAGGGTTAACCGAGAGCATCGCACGCATAATGTGAAGACGTGGAATCGTTCCCCACCTGCGGCAAGTTTTTTCATCCACTTTCATTTCCATTAATTTATCACTTCTTCAATTAAATTAATAAGTATAAGAAATTTCCCCTATGTTGTCCTTGGTATCTTTGTTTGTTGGCTTCTTATGCCCATCGTACATGTCATCCTGTTCCGATCAAAGACTAATAGTTGGTGTGCTTTCTTGTCGAACTGAATTATACCAGGATTCCTTTATTTCAAGAACAAGTCTCGATTGCGAACACCTGCCTGCTTCCATCACTGCTATTCTGGACAATGCGAGCTTTATAGTAGCTGTGCACAATGCATTATGTTAAACTTTATTGCTGCACGTTTGTTACTATGAGCTACTCCTTTCTGTAATGCCTCTGGGCCCAGAAAGTATGTGACCAGGTGGTCAGAATTAATCCAGAGCCCTCCACTATGGCCTCCCTCATAGCCTGAGTGTTGCTTTGGGACATTAAACTCAATCAATCCGTACATGTTTCTTTTACACAGGACCTTGGAGAAGCTTCGAAAATGCAGAGAAGTGAGGTACAACAACTTAGTTGAAATCCTGTTTGGAACAGTGCCTCCCACCGAAGTGCCAGTGTTGACTTCTCAGCAGCCTATTGGTGGGTTTTGCTTTTTCAATTGTGAAGTAGTTTGATTCCAGTTTGCTTCTTCATATGGAATCAGGACCTCTCCATCACTTCTGCTTGCAATAAGTGTAGATAAGTGAATAGCAATGTTGTCTATGTTAAAATGATTATTAGAAGGCTGAAAGGAGCTAGCTGCACATATCAGAGCTGCGTTGTACTAACATAGTAAAAGCTCGGAGGACAATGCAAATAATGAATAAAATAATGAGTTACAAATGAATAATGTAAGTTGTCACAGTGCTGCATAGAAAAGGAGACAAGAATGAGTTTACAAGCTGCCCACCTATTTCCGCACTACCAATTTTTTCTTGAAGTTTGGAAAAAGCTATTGATAAAAGATGAATTTTCGTACTACTTCTGGCATGATTTCAAAATCGCAATGTAGCTTCATGAAAAGCAGATTGACTGAGACTACTTTATTGGCTCAGAAATAAATAATCCTAAAGTGTTCTGAAAACAGAGAATTGTGTATTAGAATCTTTCTTAGATTATTCCAAGGTCTTTGATAATCTCCGTCATCACACTCTAATTGAAAGACCAGGAATGTATGGTATTTTTGGCGTGTCTCTTTCACTCCTGAAATTGTACCTTAAGTATCGCTCCCAATTTGTTAAAATTAGCGCTGATCTTAAAGATTACCTAGCAATAAATGTTATCAAACGTGTATTGGCTCAAATGCAAGCAGCTCACGAGGTTATCTGATTGTGTCAGTGGGTTCTGCACTGCTTTCTCTTTGTGGCTAGTCAAAGTGTGGAACTTCATCTATGCTTGTTTTAGTGGTGTGACATAGGACGAGTGTAAGAACTGAAACTTCCGCAGCCTTTGTCAGAAAGATGAGCTCCCCTATGGCATTTGTTGAATATATTTATTCGTCTGCATGAATTAAAGTAGTAGAAATGTATTTGCTGAACATATAGAAGTACTGCTATTCTTTAAGGACGACAAGATCTGTGTGGCAGTAGTTGACGAATAGAAGCAGGAAATGTTTGCCACAAAAGTTGTTCATGACTTGCAATAAATCTCAGGGATCAATAATGGCAGTAGTAAAACTCCATTTCTTGTTTAAACACCACCCTCCCAGACGGGCTTTACAAAAATCCAAAGTCAGGAATGTACTGAATGTTCTGTAGATAAGCCAAGCACATGGAAAAGGTTCTGCCAAAAAAAAAGAAAAGAAGAGGCTGGTTCATTCACATTTAAGTTTGGTGCAGAGGCAGAATTTCATGCTGTATTCTATGTAATACCACATTTACGTGCAGTGGTTGACCTATTTTATCCAGAATAAATCGCAACCACACGACTTGTGGGGGGGTGCTGGATTTTTAAAAAGCAATAGTCTTAGTCAAAGGAACAGTGGGGCCATCTGTCACTGTTGTGCAGAGACATGCTGTGTGCTGTGTTATCACATAATGGTGAAAGGTGGCTCCACCATTGCATTGATGAGAAAAATATGTGCCTTTTGTTTAGCAATGCTGCACACAATAACATATACCTTATGGCCTCTTCTGCACAAAACAGGTAAATACTGCATCGAAACATAATGTTAAGCTAAGTGCACTGTGAAATCTGTGAAAATTGATCAAAAAGAAGTCATGCGAAGTTAACAAGCACACACTTTAACAACACAAAAGAAGGCAGACACAGGACAAGACATGGGATGGCGCTTGTCCTGTGTCTGCCATCTTTTGTCTCATCTGAAGTGTGCGCACTTGATAAGCCTGCAACTATGAACCAACTAACCCAGCAACACATTTATTTTATATGAGGACAAGTCATCAGTTTAGATGAAAAAGTCATTTATGCGTGAATTTCTTACTTACAAAACAAATCCTAAATCAGTTCCCACTGGGTATTCTTTCAAGGCCCAATTTTTATTAATTGCATCAAGAAAGTATACTATTACTGGAGGAAACAAATACACACCAAACCATCAGCACTAGTATGTGAGTGTGATATTGCAAATGTCAGTGTTTTCACATATTTTATTTATTTATTTAAAGTACCTGACAGGCCTCTATGTGAGGCGTTGAGTAAGGCAGGCTAGCATAATCATGTGGTAATGCAAGACAGTAAACTAATTTTGAGAAATAATAAAAGCATATCAACAATGAAGACATCAATCAGATATACAAACAATAATCTAGGCATAAATTCATGTATGTCAGGTTAAAGCATAGTTAGCAAGAAAACAAGTAATCAAAAAGCATTTGCTTGCTAACTAAATTAACAAGCACACGGTCACGTGCGCACAAGCAAAGATGACCATATCTCGCTCGATGACCGTGCAAACTCGCGGTAAAGAATGCTGGTGTGAGGAACTATCAGATTCGGCGACAATGAATCTGGGGAAGTCATTCCACAGGCTATTTGATGTTCAGGAAATGCTCTTGAATTTTGCTGTAGTCATTGACAGGCTCAGCATGCAATGACATTTGCCCCTCAAAGGGAACAGACACACGCATGCTTGCATATTGCATCGTCTCATTCTGCCTTCAACCAACTTTCTTCAGGTGCTGCTGCAAGTTGTGTGCGTTGGCCCTGAGGCAGAAACAGTACTTGCAGTAAAATGATTAGCTGTGCCTTTTGCAGTGCGTTTTGTCAAACTTCTCAGCTGTGGGCAAGCAAGTTAGTTCTCTGGACTTGTAGCACAGTCATATGACTCCCTCCTAAGCCATTTCCCAAGTTTCCAGCAGTGCCGCATATGCATTTACACTGTGAGCTGTCTTCTTCATACCCACACTTGCCAACCTCAACTGCCTGGATGGCTTGTTTTTCACATACCAAGACTTCTAACAGTGCATGATGGTTGTCAGACGACAGTGCTATGGCAAGCTTGCTACACTCTCATGCCTCACCAAATTTTTGCGGGGCAGCAAACGCCATGTCTCACGTCAGCCAATCAAAATAGAGAACCAAAAGGGCTTCTCTGTTGTGTGTGTCTGATTGGTGTCTGTGTAAGGTCGACTTAATGGAAGATTCACAGAAACATCACTGGCATGCAATGGGCGAGCCCAACTCCTTCCTCGCAGCACACAGCCGGCTTTCATTACCGGTTGGCTTACTGAAGATCTAGCCTTTGTTGCATTGCACAGAATTGGCAAGACAGACTATAGTTTAAAATTGAGGCATGCAGCTGGGGTCCTATTTGAAGAATATAATAGTGTTCCTCTCTGGTCCTCCCTGCCTACCCTTCTGTTTATATTTTCTCGATAAATAGAGCTCTTCAACAAGGCCCTGGACGAATCACAGAAAGAGGCGGTGGCCTTTTCCCTGAGGCAGAAGGAACTGGCAATCATCCATGGTCCGCCGGGGACAGGAAAAACGACCACACTGGTTGAGGTTGTGCTCCAGTGTTCCAAGCAAGGGTCCAAGGTTAGAGCAACTAATCTGTCCAAAGTCTTCACATGGACATCATGTGTGACTTGAGAAACTGGAGCGCTGTGGATAAAAGCGATGGCGCTAAATAGATGGAGACAGTAGGACACTTGCCATTGTGGATCAGTGGGGATAGTGCTCCACTAAGCAGAAGGTTGTGGGTTCGATTCTATCAGCCACATTGAAGTGGGTGCAGAACGAAAAAAAAAAGAAGCTTGTGTTTAAATGCAGGGCATCATTCTTTTTAGATCGTTAACATAATTTTAAAAAAGTCATCCATAGCATGTAGCAATACTCTAATTATTGAGCTAGATTATGCTCAGAGGCAATCATTATTCTCGGGAAATAGCAAAATAAATATTTGACTAATTGACATAGTCTCACTAATAGCTTTTAAACTATTTACAGCACCTACTGCAATTTGACTTTGAAAGTTGTATGCACTCAGTTCGCATTCTCAAGATGGCACCAGTTTCATGATATACATTCCCAAAGTTTGCGACATACTGCATTGGTGTTCCAGTATTTTTAGCTTGAATGCATAAAAAGGTGTGTTGGTAAAAAAAAAAGTGGAACAGTGCATTTTTATTGCAAGTCTGACAGCCTGTATCTCAAAACTGGTGCTGTTTCAAAATTCATTGCAAGTGGATGTAACTCGTGAAGTCACTGGCCTCAATTCGTATGCAGTCAAGCCTTGATATAACTAAGTTTTACTTGCAGCAAAAAACTTCCTTAAATTGCACATTTCGCAAATTTGAGTTTTTAATATTTTAGCAACTTCACAAATTCCCAGAGCATTCCTGGTGGATAGTATATCTTGTCAGTAAGCACATATAAACAAATCGCAAGAAGGTCAGGTCATAATAGCACAGTTGTGAGCATCGGCGTATGCGGTGCAGATCGTACCGAGAGCAATGCATCGCATAGCATCCGAGATTTGCACATGTTGCATCGCAGGGTGCTGTGAATCTCGGACGCTATGGCTTAATTATGGCTAAATTAATTAATACAATGCTTAGTGTCTGCAGCAGTCATCAGATGGCATCAGAAAGATGGAAAGTGCGCTAGAAGGAATCATTATCGTGTTTAATCTCTCGTACAAACAGGCGGGCACAAAAAAAAATAGTGACATGCGTACTTATTTATCCTTTTCTCGGGTACTGCATTTCACGCGCTAACAACTTAGATATCGCTCAATGCAAGAAGCGCCTGCATGGTTGGAACTTACTCTAATGTTATTGTTTATTCTATCTGTTGTGTCTGTTCTTGCCAATCCTTTTATAATCAGATTGTATGCGTGACACAAATTGTATTGTAATTTCTGGAAGCCACATAGGCACCAGCGACTAGCCTGGAACGGTCAACGAATCATGGAATCATGTATAAAAGCTGCCGCGCTTCGCCTGCAGATAAGATTTTGCTGTTCGCCGACTGTGTTCACTGCTATCATTGTGCATTATGTGACTGGTATAGTAAGCAGCGTGGCTACAGAGAGCATTAAAGGGGCCCTGAACTACTTTTTATCAAAGTCTAGAGGCACATTCGAATTTAAAATAGGCCATTGCAGAAATACTTCACAGCAATAAGTTCTTGAATACGTTCAGCAGAAGCGGAGTTATTGGAATTCAAACATGCCCGATGCAGTGCTTCCACACCTTGTTCAATAATTTGCACTGCGAAGGCTACAATGGAAGCGAGGTGTGCCCGCCTACTGAATTTTACCATGGCGCCCAGTTCAAATTTGATTTTGGTTGTTCAAGTAGATGCCACTACTTCTGATTTTGGCGCCTACAACGAGCAAGGGTGGTTGTCCTCGGAGAGCCGCAGTGTGCTCAGCCAGCAGACTAGTCGCGGGACCTCGCAGTGTCTATGCTACGTAGCAAGCCGCAGCTACACGTAACTGTAGTGCATATGCACAGCATTTGCGTTGTGCACGACAAAGGTGCGCGCTTGCGCTCCTGTGCTCTGGTCTGGCCTATTACGTGGTGCAGACCGGTTTTGTCCTGCACCATCTTGACCGATGGATAATAGCTGTATCCAACTTGCGCATTTTGAAGCACTGCCAATAGCTCAACACGAAGCAAAGTCTGCCAGCGCATGTAACCAGGAGCGGCCAGGAGTGAGCATGTGCTGGCAAGCGTGCATGTGGTTTGACCTTAAGTTTCGCATGGTTCAAGGCTAGTTAAGTGTTCAAAACTAGTTGAACTTAGCGATAACCAACAGCTACGACATCGATAAGCAGGGTAGCCAAAGTTTAATCTTACGCGGGTAGCCACAGACAAGTGGGGAGCAGACAATAGTTTGCATTTTCTAGAAGTACGTAATTATCAAACTTTGAAAGCAGGCTTTTGCTTACTTGAGCCTGTTTATTAAACTACGCTAATAAATATACACAGTAACACTAGGAAGAAGTGCACTGATCCAAACACCCTTCTTGTCAGCTGTCACTGTCAGCTATTGGCCAATAGGAGCTGCATATGGGAATCTGCTGTATTACGAAATAAAGCGTCCAGAAAAGAGTGAGGAGCAGGCTTCTTTTGAAAAGAGTGTTTGAGAAAAACGTGAGTTTCTGTTCCCCTTGCGAGCTCCACGCGCCGTGCACGACTGCAAAATTTGGCTGAGATGTTCCTTGCAGCGTATTGTGTATTGCAGCGGACTGTGTTTTTTCACTAGCCCGAGGGCTGTTTCAGGACCATTTTAAATGCAAAGTCAGAGAGGCTTAGACAATCCCATAGATGGCGGAAATGGTAAAGGAACCTGCTATGAGTAACTACCTAAGAGGTAAAAGTGAAATCAGTACAGGAACAATTCATGATTACTCAAAGGGAAGCTGTTTATTTTTCAAAGCGAGATCAGGGTGCCTTAGAATGCAAAGTTATAAAATGAGGTGCACCAAGAAAGAAGAAACATGTGCTTGCTGCGGTAAAGCTAGGGAAACAATGGAGCATGTTTTATTAGAATGTGAAGATGTCTACCCAGCTGTCGGTTTAGGCTCCTTGAAGCCTTTGGGTTCAGGCATAGAGTTTCTCCCTATAACACCTAGAGGGAAATCTGGTGCCACCGTCTATGGGAGTTTCCTAAGGGGTGCTGTGCCGTGATGGGTAGTATTGTGGGTAGTATAAAGTAGTATTGGTACGGGGTGGTCCTCAGTATGGGCTGAACGGTCAGCTTTATCGGCACATTCATTGCCGATAATCCCGCAGTGACTTGGAAGCCATCGGAAAGTTATTTCATGGCCTGCATCACTTATATGGTGCATCGTCTTTGTAATCTGAAATACTAGCTGTTCGTGCGGTCTGCGTCATAAAGGTGACAGTAGAGAATGCAGCGCCACCAGCAGTGCAGCTGTAGCACCTGAGACAGCTGTATGTCTCAAACAACAAATGTATGAAATGAAATGAATTGCAGAAGATTGTCCACTTGTGTGGCTGTTCATCACCGATGTAATGAAGGGCGGTAAAGAGTGCTGCGAGCTCAGCTGCCGTCGATAATGTGGCATGAGTCATCATAAATTTTATGGTTGTAACTTTCGCAGGTATCACGATTGCCGCAGCAGAGCTGTTTGGCAGGACAGATCCATCAGTGTAGATATGCGTAGAGTCATGGTAGTTCTACAAAAATAGTAACCTGAGCTGTTTAAGGGCTGGTGGTGATAGATCAGCTTTTTTCATGATGCCAGGTATTGTGAGGTTGATTTTTGGCTGAGCGAGGCAGCATGGAAGAATCAAAGGTCTCACAGCCAGAGTGAAACAAGCTGGCAATGATTCATCATGAACGATTATCGTTTGGCTGAAAGACGTGCATGGTCAGTCCGCTGGTAGAGAGGCTAGGTGGTGGCTAGGAGCACTTCAATTTCAATGTGGTTCTTGACAAGGTGGTCTCTAGCGATTACTATAGTAGCCACTGTTGATGTACTCTGAGGCAGGCCTAGGCAGATCCGGAGCGCTTCAGCCTGAACACTTTGTATTGTGCATAGATTCATCTTGCCTGTGTTGGTTATTGCTGGCAAGCTGTACCACAGAAAGCAAAGAAAAGGTGCCCTGTACAGTTGTAGCATAGCACTTGTCGACATTCCCCAAGTCTTGCCAGTGAAAAACTTGAACAGGTGGCAGATGCCTGTCAACCTTTTTTTCACGTATGGTATGTGAGGGCTCCATGACAAGTCCCTGTCGATAATGACACCTAGAAACTTGTAAGATCGCACATATGGTATTATTTGGCCATTCGTCATTACACTGTAGTTTGTCATGGGTTTGCGTGCAAATGGAACTAGTGCGCATTTCTTGGAGGAAATTTCCAGGCCTCGATGACTGTATTGCAATATGTGCACTGAAGTAATTAGCGAAGAATTGATTAGTTAAATATTGTTAATTATTCAGTTATGTCAATGTAAGTAATGTCCACCTCTTTGAGTAATCCAGCTCAGTGAGTAGATTTGTGCTATATACCACAGGATATTTTTAAAATTTGGTGAACATAAAGGAAAACACCGAGTTTAACTGCAGTTAACGAAACAACAGGTGGTCAGAGTTAGTCTGGAGCCTTCCACCACAGCATGCCAGGGTTGCATTGAAATGTTACACCCTCCCAAACTGATTAGTCGAGGCAGCAGAATGCACACATTACTCGGGTCTACTGCCAGCTGTGTTCTAAGAGCAGTACATACAGTTCACTTCCCTGTTAAAGGGAACATGTGAATGTAAAGCATTTGTGTGTACAGCAAAAGTTGTATAAAGCCAGTTATATTTAATGCATAACTAACAACAGCAGTGGCGGTGCCACTGCTGCTGCTGCTGGACTATGTAGACTTAGCAGTGATGAAATTTCATCAGATATACTACCTTTTTAAATGTTTTGTCAGTTTCAGTCTAAAGAAGCAGTGCCGTGGGTTTTGCTGTGTAACTTACTGACGACATATAAAGGAGATTGCACTTTATTGTGTGTCAGCAGCAAAAGTTTTTTGGCAAGAGGCCCTTCAGTGTAAAAGAAAGGGGCTTACCTTAAAGGATATTAATCCTTAATCCACTCTTGTCAAGGGTATAAAATAGTTTTTAAAGAATTCTTTACCAGTTAAATGATTTAGGGTTCCTCCTTACAGTCCATTTAAAGTCGTGGAATGGGAAGCCCAGGTGACAAAAGTGTAAGAACTGCCTCAGGCTGAAGTCCCTGGCTGATGTTGCAAAATTTATGTACAGTGGATTAGGTGGATGAGCTGGAGGTGTGCCGTAAAAATTGGCATTCCAGGTTTTAGTATGCGCCCCATCGAATGTTGCCGTTGACAACTTGGTGGAAAGACTCTCGGGCACATCACTGAAGGTTGTGCGCCTCGGCCACCCGGCACGCCTGCTGCCTGGCATTGCTTGGCACTCCCTCGATGCCATCTTGGCCCGGTCAGACGACTTCGGCATCATTGGCGACATCCGCAAGGAGATAGACGACCTAATGGTATGGCTTCATTGCAGCCAGGAGCTTACTTTCACATTTTTGCTTGCAATCATAGGAATGGTGAACCTCTGCCTAATGTCAAAAACTGTTATATTTCTTTTTATACATTCACGTTTCTCTACTGAACAGTATTGCTTTCACAAAGTTAGTTGCCTGGTGTGTAATATCAGTCCCACACAGAATTGCCAACCTCGAAAGCTAATTTACACCTAAGCCAGATAGAAAAAATCACTAGAATTCCCTAGACTTAGCCATAGTGCGGTTATTTAGTATGTTCTCTAAGAAAACTGCATTTGTGCTATGCAAATACATTGCGTATTTTAGTTTTAAGACTTATTTATGTATTCATTTGAAAGGATTTATTGAAGTCATTGTGTTGAACTGAAATGATGTCGCAGTGCAAGTTACAATGCTTGCAACAGCATTTATTCGCACACAGCCTGAACAATGTCAGACGTAGGAGCAAAATTTTAGTAGAATGCACATTCATGTGCACGAGATAGCCCCACTTCTTTATTGAGCAGTTGAAATACATACATACATAAAAGAAAAAAAAAAATGCGATGAATGCTAAAATTAATAAAGCCTATATTGCCCAACTGGAGGCACACAAACTGCTCATACTCATGTGTCATGTAACAGGTCGCAAAAAATTTTAAGTGGTCAGTAGATAGTTAATCCCAAATGGTACATGTCTTTTCGCATGAGGTTGATGTGACATTGGTGCATATAAAATTGTAACAGTGCGCTCCTAAGAAATCTTGCTTGGCGTGAAGTGTCGCCTGCAGGGTCACTGCTTCCAGTCTGTTCCTAGTCTTTGTCTTGGCAAGGTTAATTTGAGAGAAAGCTCTCTCCACAGTAACGCTGGAACGAGGAAGGCATAGCAGTTTGTTTATGAAGTCGCTTAGTGTTGGAAACAAAGCGGCACCGTCACCTTGTGTGGTGTGTTGCACACACTTCCAAAAATGCTCCACACTTACATCCACTGGTAAAGCTAGATCCATGTTACGAAGATGTCTCCATTCGTTGTCGAGTTTGTTGATCTCTACTGTAGCCAATAAATGGAACAAAGCAAGAGGAGCAATTTAAGCAACACGTCTCTCTACCACAGAGCAGGGATCAGTTGCCTCCAGCGGCTTCATCTGTAAATTGTCTAGAGAACATCTTTTGATAATTTGACTTGCGCCTTCAATATAAAATTCTAAACATTTCAGGCGGAAGTTGCGCACAGCTGTAAGGTCTATGTCAAGTGGCTTAGCTAATTCTGGTGTTACCATGCCACCTAGGTAGACTTGCTTGAGTGGGACGAAGTTACTTGGGTCTTTTTAGTGCAATCGATTGAGCGGCGTTTAACGCAGGTATCGCAGGTTCGAGATAAATATTTCATTAAAGGTATGCAGAAATTGACAGCACAGCTAGGTACGAATAGCAATATATATTTCAGTAAGCGTGAGCTGTTAACTGCTGCAGGGCATCCACACCTTGTCATTTACTTGACAGTATGAATTCACTGCGTTGCTGTACAATTATAATTAAGTTGCAGGGACGAAAATCAAAGCATGCCATGACCTCTGTAGTTCCAGCTCAACAGTTGTTTTTTTCCTACATGAGTAAGCGGAAGATTTCCCAGAATTTTGGCAAATTTCCCTTTTTGTCTTAAGACGAGATAAATTTTCTAGTTCTAGGGAAATTTCCCCACAGGTTGGCAGCACTGGTCCCACAGTACCATGTATGTGATGGGTTTCCTGTGGCCTTATATTGTAAAAAGTCCCTTCTGCTTCATTCTTTGAATCCTCTGTTAATTGCTTCTGTTCTAACAGTGATTCCGTGACTGCTTCTCGTTCATTTCAGTGATATACATATAGCTTGTAGCGTAGAAATCCAAACTAGACAGAAATTCATAGAATGTGGATGCTTGAAGTTATCAACTGTTTGAACAATGAATGTAGCTGAAGCCAATGTTTCAACAACGGGAATCACTTTCATCAATTGCCACAATGAAAATCTCAAAGCATGGAACAATAATGTATATTCCTGTCCAATGCTTCCTGCTTGTATTTTGCTTTGCCTACTGCGGTGACTTGGCTTTTATGCTGTTCCGCTGCTTATTGTCAGATCACGGCTTGGATTCTCAGCTATGACAGCCTCATTTTGATGGGTGCAGTGACGCCAGATCAAAATTAAGCCTCGACTACAGCACTGTCAATTTGCCGCTTTGGTATGCCAAATGCTGTCAGTTTTGATTGTATTTTTCTTCCTGCTGTTGCCATCACAGCATCTTCCACGTATTGAACTGTGCACCTGAAAAATCTCTAATACTTTCTGCTGTGTCATACAGCGTGTCGTCAACCGACAGCAGGAAACATATCTCGTGACGCCACCTCGAGCGACAGCATACTGCGTAGCGCCATGACGTCACCATAATAGCATATAAAAACAATGCACGCAAAGTAAAATGGTTTTTTTCCGCACGTGTTTCCGAGGCATTCACTCGAAACACAACAGTGGCGACGAGGATGGGATTGACGTGGTAGGGAAATGCCTTGAATTACTGCTACTGAAACAGGCAGCGTTGGTACCTGGGCAAGCTCCTGCATTCACCGAAGAGGAAGGAGGCTGGTCCGCGTACAAGGTACGCTTAGAAGCTCACTTTCAAGCATAAGAAATCATGGGTACAGCAAAACAAGCTCTGCTGGTGGCTGCTCCGTCCAACAGTGCTGTCAAGGTATTCCAGGGATAATGCCACCCCAAAAGCATGAACAACCTCACACACAGTGATGTCGTCAAGCATCTGCAGAGCCACTACGAGCTGCAGGTCAACGAAACAGTAGCCACTTACCTGTTTTTCATGCGCACACGGGCAGAAGGTGAGACAGTTCGGGATTTTGTAGCTGCACTTCGTCGCATGGCTGAAGATTGCAATTTTGGAGACATGTTGCACAGCATGCTGCGGCACTGCATAGTATGTGCTGTTCAAGATAAAGATGTAAGCTGTCTATTGTTGACCCGCGGCTCCCTGTCATTGAAGGAATCGGAAGACTTCGCAATTTCAGCTGAAGTTGCTGTGGCAAACATGCAGCACATGTAGATACTACCCTCCGAGGAGGCAGACACAACTAATTTTGTCAGGTTGGTCCACTCATGTCCGAAGTCTAGGAAACCAAGTGGGCTGCCTTGCAATGAACACCGGCCTTGCACCCTATGTGGTGCACTCTCGCGTCAAGCAGATGATTGTCGTCATCTCAGAACAGTGTGCCATCGGTGCCAGAAACGTGGCCACTTAGCGCGAGTGTGTGGAGCGTTGGGCAAAGGTACTAAGGTGAGGCGACAAGTGTGTGCACTCTCTCAAAGCCCGCAAGATAGTTCTGAGGACTTCGAAGCTTTGCACATGCCCTTTGTGAATGAAGCAACAAACAGCGCTCACGTTAAGCCTATTCTTTGCCAAATGAGTTGGAAAGGAGTGCCGCTTATGATGTTGGCAGGCACGGAGTCACGTTTGAGTGTGATTCTGCGGGCAGTTTTCGAGTAACCTCGAGGCAAGTAGCCACGTCTGCAGGCAACAATAATGAAGCTATCATATTTCAAAGGCCCACTTCCTATCACTGGAAAATTTCAACTCAATGGGACCATGGGTGGCCCGACAAATCAGGTCAAACTGGTCGTTGTTGATTGTCCAGGACTGACGATTTGTGGCCGTGACACCATTCAAAGTTTCACCATGACGTGTCCCGGTACTCACTGCAAACGCTGTGGCATGTGTACAAGCGAACACTGCAGACAGAATGCTGGAAACCTTGTTGTCAAAGTACATATGGCAGTGGAACTGCAAAGGTATCCGTCGCTAGAAGAATGTGCTCTTACACTATGCATAGTATGTCAGGCAGCTCACAGACTGGATGTCACAGCACTCCAAGACACATGAGTTCATCTAATATTGCCTCGATATACTGCCTCTTATAACAGTAGCATACCATGTGTAGATCACTCTATAGAGTTCGAAACAATAATTACTAGAAGGAACTCTTGCACCAGTGTCTATGGGAGCTGCGTGTGTGGTGGTTCAGCCAGCATCGGGATGATTGATTTGCCTTAACTTCACTCTTCTGGCTTCAAACACTTTTGTGACTTTATAAACTCATCATTTTAAACTAAGTACTGCATTATAAATAATTAAATAAGCACCATTAAAATTGTCCGATGGTAGGTTTCCACACAGGACATCAAGTACGGAAGCCCGATGTTGGAAACCATTGTGCCACGTATGCATGCGTAAACAGGTGGCATAGAACAAACACCCTTATGAATTTCTCGCTGGCAAGCAAGTGCGTTAAGATGTTTGGCACATTTCAATTTGGCCACCTCGACAGGCTGCACCGCTGCACTTAGTAGCGATTATTTATGTTCATAATGTCTTCTGCCTTTGTAAAAGTATAGATTGCTTTGAAACTTAGGTCAGTGAAGGTAGGTAAAGCACAATAAACAAAGCCACAAGAACATCTCAACTCCCAAGCGCAGACAGATACATGTACTAACCATCATTCCCATGGTGGCTGAACGATCGCAGCGCCGCAGTTCCCTCTAGTAATTATTGTCGAAAATTCAGTGAGTCACCCCTCTTCAAAAAGGACCACCAGTACCTCGAGCTATGATGGTAACACTTGTTGCAAATACCCACGCAGTGATGCAAGAAGCTATTGGTCGCATTAACAATCGGGACAAGGCAAGCATGCTCCTTCACTTCACTTCACTTTTAGTATTTCCTTAAAAGACCCCTCAATGGAGGCATTACATAAGGGGTGGAGTTTACAAATGTTGTTTATTCTAATTAGTGGCCACATGAGTTCAATGAAGAATATGAGTATTAAGCTTATCAGCAAACGTCGATGAACAGGTGATTTCGGCTAGGTGACGGGGCAGGCCGTTCCAGTCGGTTGAAGACCGGCAAAAGAAAGACGCAGAGTAGGTTGTAGTACGGCTGCGTGGATGGGTTACTTGCAAGGAATGCCCTGCATGCAGGGAATGGCGAGGTGGTGGGGCCAACACATATGGTGCATGATGGAGCGAGCTGTAATAAACGTTATGAAAGAGGATTAACAAATCAATGGAATGCCGGGATGATAGCATGTTTAACCCTTTCGCTGTCGGACGTTTCTGGCCGTGACGCACCCCCAGTGTCGGCTTGGTTTCAGGGAGCGAGCATAACAGGGAATGAACATAGCAATTTATTTTTGATTATGATTGGTATACAAATAACATAGTCAATGCAATATGCACATTTCAGTGTTCTGCAGCTGTTGTTAGTAAACATCATCATCATCATCAGCGTGACTATAAAATCCGTTCAACATCCGAATCTGACAATGCGGAACCCTCTTCCTCTCATGCGACTTTGTCCGAGTCCGAATCCGAGCTAGGCTCGTATTCTGAATTGGAATTCAGCCACCGCTCCCATGAGCAGACGAAGGTCCCACGCGCCGAGCCATCCGAAAGTAACCGCGCGCAGGGAGGATGCGCTTTCAGTCGCCCGCGCAACGGAGAGAAATGGGACGTTGCGTGATCAAGAAGACAGAGGGAGATGGAAAAAGGCTAAACAAAGTTCGAAGGGCTTTACGTTTACTGCTGCAAGTCGGAAGCGAGGGTGCGGCGGGAGAGCGAAAGCAGCAATCGAGTCACCCTTTTTGGAGAGGCAACGGCACGTGCGCCTGAACTTGACGCGCCGTAGCAGGCACACCAACAGAAGAAAAATAAAAACCTTCAAACCAGCGGAGATTACAGAACAACCTTTGAACCCATAACCACACGCGCGCGACGCATGATCCAGCGAACGCGGAGCCACCGCGCCACTCAGCAAAGAGAAAGTGGGGAGTGGCAGTCGCACCGTACTCTTCAATACATGGACTGACGCAGGTCGGGGCGAATGTACGAACTTGTAGAAAGAGTCAACAGATGGCGTGGCAAATCCAGGAGCGCCTGGTTTGCGCTCAGGCGCGAAATTTTGAACGCACGATAGAGAACGTACCGGTACGTCAGTGACGCCGTGGGGGGGAAGCACGATGACGTACCGGTACGTCCGTGACAGCGAAAGGGTTAAGGTGGACTGTGCTTTTAGTAGTGATACGCTCTTGTTGTAAGAATACGAAGAATGAATGAATCTTGCTGCACGATTCTGAATTCTTTCAAGTGCATTGATAAGGTAAGTTTGATGTGGTGACCAGATGGGGGATGCGTATTCAAGTTTCGGATGTACGAGCGTCTTGAAGTCTAGTAGTTTGACGTGTTGCGGTGCATGACACAGATGGCATTTTAGGAATCCTAATGTTTGGTTAGCAGAGGCAGTAATGCGTGTTACATGAGCAGACCAGTCTAAGTCGTATGAAAGGGTGACGCCGAGGTATTTAAATGTGTCCGCTTTTTTATGGGTAGTATTAGTAATATTGTATGGAGAGTACAAGGGCTGATGATGGCAAATGAAGCACATTACTTTACATTTGTTGGGGTTAAGGGTCATTAGCCAGTCGTTACACCAGTCTTGCACTTTGTTAAGGTCATTTTGTAACATACTGTGGTCAGAGTCGTTAGTAATTATGCTGTAGATGACACAATCATCAGCAGACATACGGATTTGAGAGGAAACACCAAGAGGAAGGTCGTTAATGTAAATAAGAGAAAGTAGGGGGCCTAGAACACTACCTTGTGGGATGCCAGATGTTACAGGGAGGGGCGTGGAAGTGTGATTATTGACATGCACTAACTGTGATCGGTTAGTGAGGAATTCAATAACCCAATTTAAGATGTCAGGTTGCAGGTTCAGCTGGGAGAGCTTGAGTATTAGGTGTTGGTGAGGTAACTTATGAAATGCTTTAGCATAATCAAGAAAAATTGCATTGATTATGTGTTAGCATCGAGATTCACGTGTAAGTCATGGACAAACATAGCAAGTTGCATTTCGCACGAGAGACCCTTACGGAAACCATGTTGGGATGGGTGAAAGAAGTTGTTGGTGTCAAGGAAGTGCATAATTTGGGTGAAAATGACGTGCTCCATTAACTTGCAGGGTATGCTGGTTAGGGAAATTGATCTGTAGTTAAGAGGTGAGTTTTTATTACCTGTTTTGTAGATTAGAACGACCTGCCCTTTCTTCCAGATGACAGGGATGCTACAATAGGATAAAGACTGTGAGAAGATTAATCTGTGCTATTTCGCCCCATAAGGCCTACAATATCGCTTTCATTAACAGCTACTGCACACCAAAAGCATGATCTGTTGGCCAACTCTGGAAACAACTTTTGATCTTCCGTCGCAAACAAGACATTTGGTTAGTTGACCTTGTGGAGCTTCCACTCTGTGTGCATCTAGGGCTGAAGGCGAGCTCCAGATCTAGCCCCACACAGTCGCTCCGTGGTACTCTCCAACCCGTAGCGCGGAATCGCAGCTACGTCAGGTTTGAACTAATAAGGCAACCAGCAGCGTCAACTGTAACAACGTTTATTGCTACCAGCAATAAAGAACACTGGCAGAGGGGCGTCCTCTCTGTAATGAGTAATAATAGGCTGGCCTCATTGCCCGGGATAGTCAGGCAAATGAGGTCACTCATGGGTTGCGGCAGGTACTCCAGTCCGGAAGGTTAGGGGCCCGGCATCAGAGAACGAGGGTCTCCCCTGGTGGCGCTGTTTTGTACGTTTTTACCTTGGCAAGAGGAATGTCCTCCTCGCCCGTCAGCTACCTTCCCGCAAGTCGGGGAGGAAGGGTGAGCACGCGCCACGAGAGCGAGGGAGAAGTGGGAGAGGGCATAGT
Source organism: Dermacentor andersoni (assembly GCF_023375885.2). NCBI lineage: Eukaryota > Metazoa > Arthropoda > Arachnida > Ixodida > Ixodidae > Dermacentor > Dermacentor andersoni. The sequence continues at coordinate 11,722,871 of NC_092824.1, read as the reverse complement.
GCGCCTTTCCCATGTCTATGCCGGCTCTCGACGCGGGGGGAAATGGGCACGTGTGCTCCCCACAACTTTAACTGTCACCATAAAACTTGAGGCTATACTAATAGCACACAGGGTGGTAGATAGCTCCTACAGTTAGCATTTGAAGCACATCTTTTCCTTTTAAATGACACAACAGTGTAGACATGCATCGGGAATCACAGGGAATGCAACACCAATCTGGACCTTATTTGGACCTGCACAAGAAGAGAAGGGGTGTGGCAAAACACTGTTGAAACACTTGGCAGTGACCTCTTTGCATTAGAGGCCACTGTTCCCATCAGCCATCATAGGACAAGGGCTCGTACGAAAGCACATGGACTTACCTCACCGACTGGCATAAATTTAGACAAACAGTGGCTGACACCCACATCAACTCTCTGCAAGAATAGGAACTACTCCTCAAGCAAACACATAATGCAACCACAAATGTGGTGCAATGAACAGAAGTTCATCCACAGGTGGATTGTGATCTCATTGTTCTTTGTGATAGGCACCGCAAACTAATCTGATCCTGGAAAAGCGAGCGTCTCAAAGAAAGGCTGGACAGTGCTACTAAATAGGCACTGGAATATGATGATCATCTCGCTGCACATGATTGGATGCAGATTTGTGAGACTGCGGGCAACAACATACATACAAGCAGATCATGGGCACTCTTCTGCAGCCTCCTAGGTCAGCCAAAAAGAAGGACCACCTGAAAGCACTTCAAACAAAAGACAATGTGTCAGCAAGTGATCTTGCTGAATGCATTGCAGATCACTTCTTTCCTACGGACACACGTCAACCATAGCACCGACACCTCCCTGAGCTGGATTGCCAACCAGTCATGGAAGTGGACCGACTGCTCACCATGCGTGAGTTAGAAGCCACCATCTGTACAAGTAAATGTAATACAGCTCCCAGAGGGGATTGCATAACGATTAAGGTGCTACGTAAACTGCCAGATGACTACCAGCAATATTTATTGGGCATGATAAAAGGCATGGCAGCACGGGACAATCCCCTCGGTGTGAAGGGAGCTGAAAATGTTTCCCCATACTGAAACCTGGGAAGCCCTCGACTTCCATCTCGAACCTGCATCACATTTCCCTTACCTTATGCCCTGGCAAAATCATGGAAAAGGTTACTCTTTAGAGGTTACGCTGCGTCCAAGATTCCAACACTGAGATATACGCCAGAGGGATCAGTTATAGCAAAGTTAGGTCAACGGAGCATGCCGTGCTCGCCCTTGCTGAAAATTACTCACACAGGAGCAGTAGTCAAGTACGAGTCATCATTGGGCTCGACATTAAGGGTGCCTTTGACAAGGCCTTTCCTCACAAGGCCATAATGTCTCTGCAACATCCAACTGGCAGAACGCCTCCTATTACTACATCAGGGACTTCCTAGCTAATCACACGGTGCAAGTGTGGGTCAACGAAGTTTGAGCACAGACCCAATACATTCCCACAGGGGTACAGCAAGGCTCCATCCTGTGCCCTACCTTATTTTCACTTGCACTCCACCAACTCTCACACATACTCTAGGAGGTAGAAGACCTGGAATACACAATTTATGCCAACGACATCACCCTCTGGGCAAGCAAAGGATCCCCCGCCCAACTGCAAGAGACCTTACAGCAAGCTTTAGACACCAATAAGGAATTCCTTTTAATATTACCTTCCCCTTTTCCTTTCCCCAGTGTAGGGTAGCCAACTGGGCTCAGTGTTAACCTTCCTGCCATTCATTTATCATTTGCTCTCTCCCCCCTCTCTCTCACTCCCCCCCCCCCCCCCCCCTTACACAAGAAGGATAACTGTCTCCAGCACCAAGTCTGAATACTTGGTCATCATTGACTGGACGGGCTCTCTTGCAGAAGAGGATCGCAAATAAGTTCCTCTCACAGTAGATGGTAGTACGATATTGCAAAAACAACACACGAAGGTGCTTGGATTCTGGCTCCAAGACAATGGCGGCGCTCCAACATGGATGCATGACATCACACAGCAACTCTTACTAATCAAACGTCAACTCGAACATGTTACAAGGAGTGTTAGGGGCCTCAAGGAACACCAAGCACTAGGAATTGTAGGGTTTGTCCGTAAAGTAATGAGACTGGGTCTGCTAAAAAGAATTTATTGATTCAGTTGGTACATATTATTAAAATTCCTCTAAATAGTCTCCTCAGACATCGATACACCGCTGCCAATGCGATTCCCACGCTGCAAAGGCTCCCTGGAAGTCAGCTGCCGTAATCTCTTTCAGAGACTCTGTGGCAGCCCATTAGATGGTGAGAAAATCGTTGAAACGGTGACCTTTCAGGCTTCTCTTGAGCTTTGGGATCAGGAAAAAGTCTGCCGGGCTCACATTGAGGTTGTACGGTGGCTGCGGCATGGTGCGGCGGCTGCGGCAGACCAGGTAGGTGGTCACAACAAAGGCAGTGTGGGCTGGAGCATTGTTGTGGTGGAGTTTCTAGTCATTGGCATCTCCGGTCGTTTTCATTTGACGGCTCTGTGAAGGCACTCAAGGACTTCTTTGTAGAACACGGTGTTTACGGTTTGTCCCAGTGGTACAACTTGTTTGTGGACTACCCCACTCTTGTCAAAAAAGACAATGAACATTGTCTTTACCTTGGACTTCAATATTCTCGCCTTCTTGGGGTGGGGGTGAGTTCACGGTGTGCCACTCCGACCTTTGGCGCTTGGTTTCGGGGCCGTACTGGAGTATCCACAATTTGTCGCCTGTTATTACGTCTAAAAAGTCCCATTCACTTTCTAACTACACCAGCATCTTGCAGAAATGTCAACTCGTCATTGTTTTCGTTTATCACCCAACACCTTTGGCACCAATTTATAACAAACCTTCCGCATGTTCAAATTTCCAGAAATAATTTTGTGAACCATTGTTCTACACATTTTGAGGTCTTCGGCGATTAATCTGATACTCATACAATAGTTGGAGTCCAGAAGATTTTTTACTTTGGCCACATTGTCATCCAAATCACTCGTTGAAGGGCGTCCGGATTGCTCCATGTCTTCAGCAGTCTCCCGTCCATTCTCGAACTCACTGAACCACTGAAAAACCTAGGCCTTTGACAGGACATCACCTCTGTAAGCCTCCTTAACCAAGGCAAGTGTGTCTCGGAAGTGGTTTTGCCCACGTGAAAGCAAAATTTAACTGCGTACTGCTGCTCCAGTGAATGCTCCGTTTTTGACGTTTTCTGCCATGACAAAAACTCGAAAACAGCTTTTGTGCCACTTCAGATCCTCACTCTGAAAGAGCTCGGACACGACTGCTGCCCAGTACGTTACCTAGCTTAGAACCTCCACCACAAGTCCCGCCTCTGGGGAGCGCGCTACTGGTGACTGCAGTGCCGCGCGGGAGGCAGTATCATTACAGAAAAACCCTGTATTAAAGCTATGGCAGTTCTCAGAGTCGTGAACCAAAACTCTTACTTGCAACTTACGAAGTCGCAAAAAAGCAAACTGGAACTATTGCTCTACAAATTGATCAAGACAGCACTTGGTCTCCCCTATTGTGCCCCTAAAAGCAGAATCATGGGGTTGGCCGTGTTGCCCAGTCGCGATGACGTCAGCCAACACACAAATTAAGCACAGCTCCAAAGCATGCCTCAAGGCTTCTCACTGTACTTGGCCATCTGGCAGACAGAATTTCACAACCACGACAACATGACAGCATGCGGGTTGGTTCCACGAAACACAAATCTAGAGACACGCAGAGCATTGAGCAGACAAAGTGCTCAAGACAGCACAGGAAGACCACTCTCTACATCAGCACCTCTTTAGGACAGAGAGGGTGGTGTGGCACAGGAGTAGCAAGATCAACAGCAGCGCTCTCGTTGGGGCTACATGAAAACATCACATCATAGACTCACATGGAACTTCTTGCCATCATCGAAGTGGTTACTGCACATTCCTCGCATGGCAGAGATATCATCATTAGGACCGACTGCCAGGCGCCATGTGGGGCTCTTATCAGCAACCGTCTGCGGTCAGATTTACACCACATACTGACTGAATATTTCATAGGACAGTTAAACAGTACAGTCAGGATTAAATGGATTCCTGGTCATGCAGGGATTGGGGGGAACAAGATGGCATATGCCATCTCCTATGCGTCTCTTCCGGACCCCCCCTCTCTGATGGCAGGAGCCAGTGGACCCTGGAGAAAATTCAACTCTCGCGCAACTAGACCAGAGAGACAGACTAGATGAGCTCTAAATGAACACCGTGCTCCTATTACCTGCACTAAACATCATTGCTGTGGCGGCGGGCGCAGACAAACTCCCTGCCAACGCCATACTTACACAACATACAGGGGAGGCCGAGATGACACACCTGTCAGGCATGCGGTGGCTTCCCAGACAATGTCCACGTTTTGTGGGATTGCCCAGGAAGCCGTGCTGTCGTGTGGAAATGCCTGGCCTCCATTGCACCTACACAGCATCCAACAATCCTGGAGGCGTGGCTGAAGGACCCCTGTCTTCAAAGTATACAGGCCTTGGTCATGCTTATCATGAAGCTCAGCCTGGCCAACTGAAGAGAGAACATATAGGCTCAGACTTCATCATCATCATCACCAGCCTATTTTATGTACACTGCAGGACAAAAGCCTCTCCCTGCGATCTCCAATTACACCTGCTCTGCACCGCAGCTAGAGCCTGCAACAAGGAGCTATGATCAAGAGACACAACTTAAGGCCGTCCAGCACGTCTCGGCAGCTCTAGAGAGGCAGCGACCGCGCAAAATCGAGGAGAAGGGGGGCAGCACCCCCAGGAAGAGGGCGGTGGCCCTCTCGGACCCGCGGAAGTAGCAAGGGACCAAGACCTCGAGGAGCACAACGCACGAGACTGATGTGGCCGCGTCGCGGTAAAAGCTTGTCCTCCCTGCATGGTGGGAGCCTAACCGATTCTGCAGGCGCTTTCAATAAAGTTGTTCTCTTTCTCTCTCTCACCAATTGATTACAATCTAGTACGTGCGAATTTCCTGATTTCATTGCACCACCTAGTCTTCTGCCTTCCTCTACTGCACTTCCCTTCTCTTGGTACCCATTCTGTAGCCCGAATGGTCCAACGGTCATCTAACCTATGCATTGCATGACCTGCCCAGCTCCATTTTTTTCTCTGGATGTCAATTAGAATATCGTCTATACCCGTTTGCTCTCCGATCCAAGCCACTCTCTTTCTTTCTCTTAACCTTATGACTAGCAAGCTTCATTTCGTCGCTCCTTGCACGGTCCTTAACTTGTTCTCAAGCTTCTTTGTCAGTCTCCAAGTCTCTGCCCCATATGTCAGCACCGGCAAAATGCACTGATTATGCACCTTCCTTTTCAATGATAATGGTAAGCTTCCAGTCAGGAGCTGACAACGTCTGCCGTATGCAATCCAACCCATTTTTATTCTTCTTTGAATTTCCTTCTCATGATCAGGGTTCCCTGTGATCAATTGACCTAGGTAAACGTACTCCTTCACAGACTCCAGAGGCCGAATGGAATTCCTGAACTCTGGTTCCTTTGCCCGGCTATTTATCATTATCTTTGTCTTCTGCATATTAATCTTCAACCCCACTCTTACACTCTCTGAGTTAAAGTCCTCAATGATTTGTTGTTACTTGTCTGCATTGTTGCTGAATAGAATAATGTCATCGGCAAACCGAAGGTTGCCGAGATATTCGCCGTCGATCCTTACTTTTAAGCCTTCCCAGTTTAATAGCTTGAATACTTCTTCCGAGCATGCAGTGAATAGCATTGGAGAGACTGTCTCTCCCTGTCTGACCCCTTTCTTTATAGGTATCTTCCTGCTTTTTCTGTGTAGAATTAAGGTAGCTGTAGAACCTCTGTAGAACCTCTGCATTTTCCAAGTTATTTATGTAAGCATTCTGTACTCCTTGATTACGTAATGCTTCTATGACTGCTGGTATCTCTACTGAATCAAATGCCTTTTCGTAATCTATGAAAGCCATATGTCCAAACTGATTGTACTCTGCGGATTACTCGATTACCTGATTGATGACGTGGATGTGATCCATTGTAGCGTATCCCTTCCTTGAACCTGCCCGTTCCCTTGGTTGACTAAATTCCAGTGTTGCCCTTATTCTATTGGAGATTCTCTTGGTGAATATTTTATATAATACTGGGAGTAAGTTAATGGGCCGATAATTTAATTCTTTGACGTCTGAGTTTTCTGGGACCCTTTCAGTCGATAGACACTTCGTATAGAGAGTCACCAGTTTTCCAAGCATTATGTCTCCTTCATCTTTGATTAAATCGACTGTTATTCCATCTTCTCCTGCTGCTCTTCCCCATTTTATGCCTTGCAAGGCCCTTCTGACCTCATCGCTAGTTATAGGAGGAGTTTCTGTATCCTGTTCATTACTGTTTCTAATGGAGCTATCCTGACTCTTCTGGGTAATGTACAGGTCAGTATAGAATTCTTCTGCTGCTTTTAGTATACCTTCGAGATTACTGATGATATTACCCTGTTTATCTTTCAGTGTATACATCTTGCTTTGTCCTATGCCAAGTTTCCTTCTCACTGATTTCAGGCTGCGTCCATTTTTTATGGCTTCTTCAGTCTTTCTCATGTTATAATTTCTAATATCACTTATTTTCGCTTTGTTGATCAGTTTCGACAGTTCCACGAATTCTATCTTATCCCATGAGTTGGACACTTTCATTCTTTGTCGTTACTTTATTAGGTCCTTTGTTACTTGGGAGAGCTTGCCCACTGGTTGCCTTGGTGCCTTGCCTCCCACTTCTGTTGCTGCCCCTGAAGCCAGCCTAGTTACAGTTTCATTCATTAAATCTATGTCATCTTCATCTCTCTGTTCTAAGGCTGCATATTTGTTTGAAAGCATGAGCCTGAATTTGTCTGCTTTTACCCTTACTGCCTCTAGGTTGACCTGTTTTTTCTTGTCTAATTTTACTCTTCTTCTCTTCAAATTGAGGTGAATCCTAGCCCTCACTAACCTATGATCACTGCACTTTACCCTACCTATCACTTCTACATCCTGCACTATGCTGGGATTGCCAGAAAGTATGAAATCAATTCATTGCTTGTTTCACCATTAGGGCTTTTCCAAGTCCATTTTCTGTTGCTGCGTTTCCTGAAAACGGTGTTCATTATTCTCAGCTTATTCCTTACTGCGAATTCTACCAGCATCTCTCCTTTAGCATTTCTAGAATCGACGCCGTAGTTGCCAATTGCCTGTTCACCTGCCTGCTTTTTCCCCACTTATTGAAGTATGAAGGTTTATTACTAATTTTGACAGTGCAAACGGAACACGAGAAGCATAGAAGAGGATAACATGGAGGCTGACTCTCAACTGAATTTAAATTGGGAAAAATAAACACATGGGGATGAAGCCAAAAACCGCAAGAAGCAAGAAACGGAATTGCATGTGTGCAACACAGATGTCCTGTTGCCAATATTGAGTGAATGGCATGAGGATCACCGTTGATGTGGGTAATTAAACATTCCAATTTGATAAAGCTCGAACAGCTGGTGGATGCGTATGTTATTCTTAATTTCTTCTGCATGTTTATGCCTCAGCTACTTGTTAGTTTGGCTGGCTTCTGTGTATAAAGGGCAATAGATTTGGCCAAAGGCATGCACTGACAACTGCGTCACATTTAGGGTCCCACTTTCTTCTTTTTTTCGTTGGGAGGCACTTGAGATGTGAATAGGCACACTCTGCAGTGGATGGTTTACCAAAATCGCATGTCATGACCAGTGACGTTGCAGTCGGTTTGTCTAACGTTCATGTGTGTGATTCTCCGGTAGGAGGCGGGGTTCCTTCGTGATGACAAGCTTTCTTTCATTTGAAATTTGAGCTGCTTTTGTGTTTTGTGTGTAATCAGCACGCACATGGTACTTATCAATGCTGACTTTTGATGAGGGGCCGTTTACAAGAGAGCCGACATGACATGGCTTATTTGTAATTTTAAAAAATTCTAAATCTAGGTCTCACCCTTCATAAATATTGACACGTGTACTTATCTTTATCGGGCGACCACGTTTCGCCGCCTAACAAATGTTAGGCGGCGGGACGCGCCTGCATGTATCCGAAGTTTCTGGAAAGTTATCGATGCTTCTACCCTGCTGTCTGTTGTCGCCGAATGTTGTGTTATCTGATTTCATCGCGTGACGCGAATGGTGTAGAACTTTGCGGAAGGCACGCGGGTCCGAACGATTAGTCTGGAACATTCGACGACTGCTGTATAAAAGCCGACGCGCTTGACCCTCTGATCAGATTTCCGACGATCGCTGACCGTGTTTGCCGCTGTCGTTCTGCTATAAGTGTAGCCTGTTTTTGTGTGCACAGGTTCGCCCAATAAAAGCTAGTTTTGTATTCCACCGTATTGCTGCTTTCTTCACCGTCACTTCCACGTGACATCTGGTGGAGGTGCTTGTGCGTTCATGTACCGAACGCCCCCGCAAAGCCGCGATCCAAGCCCGAAGCCCGAGGACAGAAGCAACATCGCCCAAAACCAGCGTGCTAGCCGCAGACTGCAAGGACTGCCCCCAGACCACGGACTTCTACCTGAGACGACAAAGAAGATCGTGGTCAAGACAACCCCAATGGCTGCCCCAGCGTCCCCCGTTATCCTACAACAACCTCGGGACCCACCAACCTTCCATGGAGCAGCGACTGAAGACCCGGAATCATGGCTGGAGACCTACAAACGAATCGCAACATTCAACAACTGGGACTCCGACAACAAGCTGCGGCATGTCTACTTCGCCTTAGAAGACACCGCCAGAACTTGGTTTGAGAACAGGGAATCGACCTTGACAACGTGGGACCTGTTCCGTAGCGGCTTCCTACGCACCTTTACAAGCGTCGTGCGCAAGGAAAGGGCTGAAGCTATGCTGGACGCCCGAGTGCAGCTACCAAACGAGAATGTTGCCATCTTTACGGAAGAAATGAGCCGTTTGTTCCGCCACGCCGACCCGGATATGGCCGAGGAGAAGAAAGTCCGCCTACTGATGAGTGGTGTAAAGGAGGAACTTTTCGCCGAGATGGTAAGAAGCCCACCGAAGACCATCGAAGAGTTTCTTCGTGAGGCGACTAACATTGAGAAGACACTCGAGATCTGAAACCGGCAATTCGATCGCCACACGAACTCTACAAACTACGCCGGGGTTCAATCACTGGCTACCGACGAGACTATCAGAGCGGTCAGACTGGCTACCGAGACTATCAGAGCGGTCGTACGGGAGGAGCTGCAGAAGTTCTACCCAAGGACGCAGTCCCAAATGGATCCAATCGCTGAAATCGTCAAAGAAGAGGTTCAGCGATCGCTTGGAGTCCCTGAGGTGCAACCACGATCACCGCAACTTCAGCCGGAAGCGATGACCTACGCCGCCGTCGCCCGCCGTCAAGGTCCCCCTCCGCGACAACGCCAGGACCCTGTAACGCCGCAATTCCGTCGTCCGCCGCCGCCAGCACGCCCACCCATCGCCCAGCGCACCTACGCGAGGAAAACGGACATTTGGCGAGCCCCCGACCACCGCCCGCTCTGCTATCACTGCGGAGAAGCCGGCCATGTGTATCGCCGATGCCCATACCGCGACTTGGGACTGAGAGGGTTCGCCGTGAACGCGCCGCGTCCACCGCTTGGAGAGCGCCCACGTGACATCGCCGACTACCTCGCCGCTACTCAATGGAGCTCTCTACGACCGTCGCGTTCGCCATCACCAGGCCGCTACCTGTTGCCGCAGCGCCGACCATGCACTGGCCCAGCCCGGGGCCGGTCAGCGAGCCCATATCCGGAAAACTGAAAGCAGCAACTGATGGAGGTGCGGTTGCTGTTCGTCGAACTGACGAAGATCCTCGGCCGCCGACGAAGACGACGAAGAAACGATCTCGACGACCTAATGACGACACGCCGTCGTCCTGACGAAGTAAGAAAGCCAAGACTGCACCGACGAAAGACGACTTCACGACGCGACGTTCCAGCTCCAGTTCAACGCGACACAGCCGTGATCCGACGCCAAGACCCAACTGCAACGCCAGACAAAGAACCACCGACCTCGACGTACTTCTCGACGGCCATGCAGTCACTGCCTTAGTCGACACAGGGGCCGATTACTCCGTAATGAGTGGACACATCGCCGCCCAGTTAAAGAAGGTTAAGACTGCATGGGAGGGCCCTCAAATTCGGACCGCTGGAGGACACTTGATTACGCCGACAGGAATGTGCACGGCAAGAATTACCATTCACGACCGGACTTACCCTGTCACCTTCGTTATCCTCCAACAGTGTTCACGAGACGTCATTCTCGGCATGGACTTCCTCAACCAACACAGCGCTGTAATCGACCTGAAGTCGAAGTCAGTAACGCTGTCGGAAGATCAGGCGATACCGCCGGAGAGCCCTCGTAGTCACCACGCCTTGAGTGTGCTCGAACATCAAGTGAGCATCCCGCCTCGCTCCAGCATTGTTATTTCGGTCGGCACCGAAACACCCGCTGACCTAGAAGGCGTCATCGAAGGCGACCAACATCTACTGCTAGACCGTGAAATTTGCGTCGCAAGAGGGATCGCTCGACTGCACGGAGGAAACACGAAAGTGTTGCTGACAAACTTCAGCCAGGAGTTCAAGCACATCAACAAAGGCACGACGATCGCATACATCGAGGAAATTCTGGAAAACAGCAATGTGTTTGTCCTCTCGGATTCTGCCGCATCTACCCCGACGACCGTAGTTCCCGAGCCAGACTTCGACATAAATCCAAGTCTCCCCACGATTAAGCAACAACAGCTCAGAAGTCTACTTCGACGATAGAAAGAGTGCTTTTTGATGTCATCAAGGATTCGACGAACCCCAGTCGCAAAGCATCGCATAATAACTGAGGAGGGCGCTCGACCTCTCCGCCAGAGCCCATACCGAGTTTCGACGCGAGAACGTGAAGCTATAAGGCACCAAGTCGACGAAATGCTGTGCGACGACATCATCCAGCCGTCTAAAAGCCCGTGGGCATCTCCTGTAGTCTTGGTGAAAAAAAAAGGACGGAACCCTGCGTTTCTGCGTCGATTGTCGTCGTCTGAACAAGATCACGAAGAAGGACGTATACCCCCTCCCACGGATAGACGACGCACTGGATCGGCTCTGCAACGCTAAATACTTCTCGTCAATGGACCTCAAGTCTGGCTATTGGCAAATAGAAGTCGACGAAAGAGATCGCGAAAAGACGGCCTTCATCACCCCAGACGGCCTCTACGAGTTCAAGGGTATGCCATTCGGACTGTGCTCGGCGCCTGCAACGTTCCAGCGCGTGATGGACACGGTTTTACAGGGTTGAAGTGGCAGACCTGTCTCGTTTACTTGGAGGACATCGTCGTCTTCGCCGGAAATTTCGACGATCACCTTAGGCGGCTTGCAACAGTACTAGAGGCCATCAGGTCATCAGGACTTACTCTGAAGCCGGAAAAGTGCGGCTTCGCTTACGAGGAGCTTCTATATTTAGGCCACGTCATCAGCAAATCTGGAGTCCGCCCCGACCCGCAGAAGACAGCTGCCATCGCAAAGTTCCCGCAGCCCATCGACAAGAAGGCAGTGCATAGATTCCTTGGCATGTGTGCCTACTAAAGGCGCTTTGTCAAGGACTTTTCACGCATCGCGGAGCCACTCACACATCTAACCAAATGTGATGTCGAGTTCAAGTGGGAAACGCCGCAGGCCAGGGCATTTCAAGAACTCAAACGACGCATGCAGTCGCCGCCGGTACTTGCACACTTCGACGAGGATGCCGATACCGAAATCCACACTGACGCCAGTAGCCTAGGCCTCGGTGCCGTCCTAGTCCAGAGGAAAGAAGGACTTGAACGCGTGATATCGTATGCTAGCCGGTCGCTGTCAAAAGCAGAAAGCAATTATTCTAAGACTAAAAAGGAATGCCTCGTCATCATTTGGGCTACAGCTACATTCCACCCTTATCTCTATGGCAGGCCATTCAAAGTCGTCAGCGACTACCACGCGTTGTGTTGGCTAGCTAACTTAAAGGACCCTTCAGGACGGCTGGCCTCAGACTACAAGAATATGACGTCACGGTAATATACAAGTCCGGAAAAAAACACTCCGACGCCGACTGCTTATCACGCGCCCCCATCGATCCCCCACCACAAGACGACGAGGACGACGCCGCCTTCCTTGGGATAATAAGCGCGGAAGACTTCACTAAACAGCAACGAGCTGAAGGCTACGAATCACTTAGCCATCATTTGGGCTACAGCAGAATTCCGCCCTTACCTATATGGGAGGCCATTCAAAGTTGTCAGCGACTATCACGCGTTGTGTTGGCTAGCTAACTTAAAGGACCCTTCAGGACGGCTGGCGCGGTGGAGCTTCAGACTACAAGAATACGACATCACTGTAACCTACAAGTCCGGACAAAAACACTCAGATGTCGATTGCCTATCACGCGCCCCCGTCGACCCGCTGCCGCAAGATGAGGATTACGACGCCTTCCTTGGAACAATAAGCGCGGAAGACTTTGCTGAGCAGCAACGAGCGGACCCGGAGCTAAAAGGCCTCGTCGAGTATTTCGAAGGGAACACCGACATTGTCCCTAGGGCATTCAAGCGCGGGTTGTCTTCGCTCACGCTACAAAACAACCTGCTCGTGAAGAAGAACTTCTCACCAGTCCGGGCCAGCTACCTTCTTGTTGTACCGTCAGTGCTGCGTCCAGAAATACTGCACGCCCTACACGACGATCCAACCGCTGGGCACCTCGGGTTCTCCCGGACGCTGTCGAGAATACAGGAAAGGTATTACTGGCAGCGCCTGACCACCGACGTCGCACATTACATCAAGACATGCCGAGACTGTCAGCGACACAAAACACCACCGACAAGGCCAGCCGGATTACTACAGCCGATCAAGCCTCCTTGCCGACCTTTTCAGCAGATCGGGATGGGCTTGTTGGGACCGTTTCCGACATCAACATCCGGGAATAAGAAGTTGATTTGGTGACGGACTATCTCACCCGCTTCGCTGAAACTAAAGCTCTACCGAAAGGCAGCGCATCCCGAAGTGGCAAAATTTTTCGTCGAGAATATCCTGCTGCGACGTGGTGCCCCAGAAGTCCTCATCACCGACAGAGAAGCGGCCTTTACACCAAAGCTCACCCAAGCCATTCTGCAATACAGCCAGACAAGCCACAGGAGGACAACTGCCTACCTCCCGTAGACGAATGGTCTCATGGAGCGCCTGAACAAGACCCTTGCCAACATGCTAGCAAGGTACGTCGACTTCGAGCACAAGACGTGGGACGCGGTCCTGCCATGCGTAACCTTTGCTTACGACACGGTGGTGCAAGAAACAACACAGATCACGCTGTTCAAGCTGGTTTACGGCAGGAACCCGACGACGACGCTCGATGCCATGCTGCCCCACGTCACTGACGAAGAGAATGTTGACGTCGCTAGCTATCTCCAGCGTGCCGAAGAAGCTCGACAGCTCGCCCGCCTACGGATCAAGAACCAACAGAGGACCGACAGCCGACACTACAACCTCCGACGATGCTTCGTCGAGTACCAGCCCGGCGACCGTGTTTGGGTTTGGACACCGATACGCCGACGAGGACTGAGTGAGAAACTATTGCGCCGCTATTTCGGACCCTACAAGGTCATTCGACGTATTGGCGCACTGGACTATGAGGTCGTGCCAGACGGAATTTCGCATTCACAGCGGCGCCGCGCACGATCTGAAGTGGTCCACGTGGTGCGTCTGAAACCCTTTTACGGACGCTGACGAACTTCCTTATTTTGTTGTTTTCTTTTCTACGGGTGTTTTTCTTTATTACTTTCGTTTGTATGCAGCATCGGGTGGATGCTTCTTAAGAGGGGGGTATTGACACGTGTACTTATCTTTATCGGGCGACCACGTTTCGCCGCCTAACAAATGTAATCGCACAGCACGGGACGCACCTGCATGTATCCGAAGTTTCTGGAAAGTTATCGATGCTTTTATCCTGCTGTCTGTTGTCGCCGAACGTTGTGTTATCTGATTTCATCGCGTGACGCGAATGGTGTAGAACTTTGTGGAAGGCACGCGGGTCCGAACGATTAGTCTGAAACATTCGACGAATGCTGTATAAAAGCCGACGCGCTTGACCCGCTGATCAGATTTCCAACGATCGCCGACCGTGTTCGCCGCTATCGTTCTGCTATAAGTGTAGCCTGTTTTTGTGGGCACAGGTTCGCCCAATAAAAGCTAGTTTTGTATTCCACCGTATTGCTGCTTTCTTCACCGTCACTACCACGTGACAATATGTTAGTGACTGTTGGACCACACTAAATAATTTACTGTGATGCTTGCACTTCGGTTTTGGTAACGAGGAGGTGGATGCAGTATGGCATCCTGGTACATGGGCACTCTTCATTTTTTTTTTCAATTATTCTTTTATTTATGAAATACTGCAGGCCTTGTAAAAATCCAAGCAGAAGGGATGAGGTATATATAAGATAAAATACTGAATGTAAGAAAACTGAAGTGTAGTACAAAATATCGCAACAAGCTTTTTTGGGTGAAAATAAATATAATAAAAATTGAATGTAGCATTATGCAAGCAATAATGAAATCTTTGAATGCAGCACAGCATTACGAGAGAAAATGTAGAACAGTTTATAACAAAAGTCATGGCATACAAGTCGCAAGTCACGAAAGGGTGGCCGCTTGGGCTGGTCGGTGAAACATTACTACTTCAGGCAACGAAAAGCCCTTTTCAGTGGTGCGCAAAATGTTCAAGGAAGAAGGTGACAGGACAGAATGCCTTCTTCATTCCTTCAATGTTTTGTGCACTAAAAAGGGTTTTGCTTTATCTGAGGTCATAAAAATAATAACAAAGTTATAAAAGAGAATATATGCCAATTGAAAAGAAACAGGTTCTCTAACCTTGAGAACACACCTAGTTTACATATAAATTTGTTCAGTTACGTCTATGCTTATTAGTTTTTCTACAGTTAGACTGTTTCGCTTTGTTATTGTGTTAGTTCTAGCATTGTAAGGTGTTACCGTGATTGCTATAGCTGCCACATACAACCACAGCGCTGCAGTTCTTAATTTTCTGTGGGAGGGGGGAGGCGTAACATCCATCAAAACACCCCCTTCGTACCTAGCATTACTGCTAAATGACTTCGGCAAATTTTGCTCTGTGTTATGATGTGATAATGACGTGTCAATGGTGCCTGGTGTTGCATTTCAAGATGACCTTAGTATCAAAGTAAAATACCTTATAAGTGTTTCCCGACTTCTATACTTCCCTGCCCTGGTGGTGTAGTAGGTTTGGCGTTGAGCTACTAAGCCCGAGGACACGGTATCAAATTCTGGCCATGGTTGCTGCATTTCAGCGTAGGCAAAATTCAATAATGCCGATATACCATACATTGGGTGTACATCAAAAAACCCCATTTGGTCCAAAATTGATCCAGAGTCTCCTACCATGGTATGCCTCATAATCATATCGTGGCTTTTGGTGCATAAAAACACATAATTTAATTTTTTAATTTTCATATTTCCTGTCACCTTCATGACAAAATTTCATGCAAATTCTTTTATGTGCAAAAAAAATCTGTGGTGTGGTTTCTAAAACTATGCAAATATATGCTGAAATGTGCCAGTACTCCTTTAAGTTTTGGTCCAGAAACTCCTTTCAAACATTTGTAATTCAACTGACATTGTGTACATAGTGTAACCCCATAAAAAAGTGCAAGCAATGTTTGCTAAGCAGTCAGCCTCAGTCCAGTCACTCTTTTTGCACTAGACTTTAAGAAGAGTGTAGACGTACTACTGGAAAAGCTGTTTACTCTATGAGATATTTGGTCCAGAGGAAGTACACTGGTTGCATGGAAAACTTACCAAAGTTCTCAAAAAGGTTTCTGCTTATCAGAGAATTTAGTTCAACTGGGTCTTATTGTGAGCGTCTCAGTTTATTTGTTTCCTAACAGATTCTTTCCTACTTTTGTGATCTTTCTTCAGTCCTCAACTGCCAAGAGCAAGGCCAAGGGCTACCAAATGCGTGGCAAGCTCGCAGAACTGCGTAAAGAGCTCAAAGACCGCGAGCGCAGGGCCATTGGCCGAATCCTCTCCAATGCCGACGTGGTGCTGTCGACACTCACCACGGCCTCAGATGATGGGCCACTGAGGAACCTGCCCGATGGCCACTTCCAAGTGGCCGTCATTGATGAATGCTCGCAGGTGGGGGGGCAACTCACATATCTTAAGATACGGAGCATGCATCCATGTCAGTAGTGTTATGTGGAATTCCAGCTCTGCATCCCCCAATTTTTCAACATTCCAGGCTTTACAATGGATTAGTGCAGTCCTCGCAAACTGCCCATAGATACAATGCATTAAAAACGTAAATTATACAACGCGACCCGTGCAGAACTGCGAACTCAACGGCAGAAGCGCGAGAAGCGCCATCTGCTTTCGGCAGCTCCCTTGCAGCACCGCCCATTCCCTCAGGAAGCGGAGAGCACCCCTTCGCATGTGGAAAGCTACAACTGGTTTCTGGGCTCCCTTCTAGCATTCTTTTTTCTTCCCTTGCATTCGGTGCCCTGTCATCGTTTGTTTTCCTTCCCCCTCTTCACGTCGCTCACCCGCCTCCCGTCTTCGTCCCTTTGTGTCCATCTCATTGCGCGTTCTCTCTCAATGTTTTCTTTCGGCAGCAGGCACTGCCGAAAGAAAACATTGGTAATTTGGTAATGGTAATGCTTGATACTTAAAAATTTCTGATTTTAGCTCTGGAAATATAACACAAAGTTCATAGTAGGAGTAACCATAATGTCATATGGCTTCGACTGTGCGTTTTTTTGTTTAATTAAAATTGCAGTGTTTGTCCTCTGTGCTTTTTTCGTGCAACCCTGTTAAACAATTATCAGTTATAACAATCTAATTTTCTTGACACTTGAATATAGTTATAAATGGGTTTGACTATACTTACATGTCAATTTTGTTCATGTATTGTTATGACAGTTTACGTTTTTGTATAGGTGCAGTCAGCCACGGAACTTTACAGGACACGGGGTCCTTGGCAAATATTTAGGCATTTATGATCTGTTAAGGCATGGCTCCATTATGCAAGAAAAGGTGAGGCGAGAAGAGAACAAGAGAAGTGGACAACACGAATGCCTAGCCACTTCTCTTCTCTTGTGTCCTGTCTGCACGCCTCATCTTTTCTTGCATAATGAATCCTTACCAACTAGCTCAGCTTTCTGTCGTTCTAAGGCATGGCATTTCTAATATAATAGATCATTGTGTAGTTCACCAGGGCTACTACACACTGATACTTCGATTTTGAGGATATGCGCCCAGACTTCACGGGAATTTAGATTTTTCAGAAATCTAATGTCCCGTAAGTGTCCTGTAATCTTTTGTGAACAACCATATTGTTTCGTTATGTCTTGTTTAGTAGGGGATGGAACACTGAACATTTATTAAATGGGGTATAACTGGTCTTATTGAGCCCTGGGATACGCAAGGATAGGTGTGGCAACATGGCGATAGCAATGTAGACTATGTCGAGAGAGGAGAGCCAAGGAGCTGGAGGACCAGACGCAGCTCGCTGTTTCATCTGCTCAAAGTTCACAGAGGAGGGGGGGGGAACGCATAATTCACGTCAAACGGGATTGTGGCACCATCTGTCTATCCTTTTTGTAACATATACATCTGTTGTGCTCCTGCTTTAGGTCATTATGGGCCTGCAATGTGCATTTTAAAAATGGTACGGTAAAACCGGTCATCTATTAGAGTAACAGAATGGGGGCGGAGAGAAAGGCAGTTGAGGGTGTGATGAGACTGCTAGGTCTGCAGGCTTAAAAGAGAGTTGGCTTGTGCAGTTCAGGAGTATCATGCTTGCTTCTACTGTGCCCTTGATGGTAACGCGCTGCTGATTTTCATGGCTAGAAATAAAAAATGCAATTCTCTGCATTGTTAATGTGCACCCTGATTTTCATATGTCAAAAAAAAATTTAAGTGGTATACTCTTAAGTGTTCACTCACAAGTTTTTCACAGTAAGAAAGAAATGGAAATTTGTTCTCACTCTGAAAAATGTGTTACATTTGAGCTACAGTGGACTTATCACTTATAGCCTCTGTCAGAGGCCTCCTTATCACTGCCGACGGCCCAGAGCATTTAATCCTTAGTGCCATCTATGGCATTTGAGATACCACATTTCTTAGACACCTTGCAGACCACGGCAGTCTAACAATCTTGCAGAGCAGGCACAAAGCTATTGCAGCTACCACAGCTGTAGCGACGCATAAATCTTTAATTTCATTGACAGTAGCTTACCACTATTTTAGTTTTGGTTTAATATTCAAATCTAACGTGTGTCGTATTGTAGCACATTATCCGCACACAAAAAAAAAGTGCACTTCAGAATTGAGTGCACATGGTAAGTGGAGATCACTGTGAGAAGCCGTTGTCATGCAGCCGAGTGAAACAGGCCAATTTCTAATGTGCAGTCCCTGGAAGTTGCTTGCTGGATGGCGCTTCTCCGAGCACCCAAGTGCATTCTTGCCGGGGACCATCACCAGCTGCCCCCGACCATTGTCTCTGAAGCGTGAGGGCCTGTACTTGTGTTTTCTTTTTCTTTTATCTTTTTTCAAGTCATGTCAAGAGAGAGAAAAGTTTAATGATAAAAAAGACAGAGAGGTCAGCTTGAGGTACATTCTTAGCCAAAATTATGCGGGCTACATTGCCTGCGTTCTGCAAGGCTGACTACAGGCTGTAAAGGGAACTCTCGTTTTCACCATTCAGAGGTCTGGACTGTCGGGAGCACCTCGGGAACCGAACCACTCAACCAAGCAGTTGTAAAGGATTCAGAGGTTTGAAATCTGTACTGAAAATGGTGTCAACTCGAAGAGGATGCAGGACAAGCGCTGTCTAACAACTGAAATTTATTCGATGCAAAACAAAAAGGAAACACACCCTGCACACGCATGCCATTATGGGACATCATGGAATACATCAGAAGCTGCAGCTCTCAATTTAACAATGAGATAGATGGTACAGATGAACAATTATTATGTTGTCTTTGAATATGGAAAGCTTCTTCCAGTTCATATACTTTTTTATCTTTGTGCTAGGTGATGACTTTAGTGCAATTAAAAAAAGACTTGCAACTTCACTCATTGCAATATGCTGGCAGATGTGAGGCAGGCGTTCACTTTAATGCATTGTGATGACATAAATGCTCATTTAAGCATTCATGCAATAATTTTTATTTGCTTGCAAAAAAATTTGTCAAGCCTTTGCTTAGGCCAAACCTGAACTAACCTAACTTCTTTAATGAAATGCTCGGTTGCAAATTTATGAGCAAAGATTATCATGCATCATGTATGATACACCATGCAGTTAGGGGTATATTTTTTGACCATGCAGAAAGACATTCTACTTGCACAAAACTCGGCAAAAGTATGAAATCCAATGAAAAATCTTGACACATTGCTTTAAAAAAAAATGGAGCGTAGTTCTCACAGCTCCAGCGAGGACAAGTTTCATTAAAGTTTGATGACGTCACCCTCAGTTATCCGATTCATACCTTCAGTACCTAGGTCAGATCATTTAAATACCTTGGTTTTCGGTTAATTTGTTATTTGCGTCGTCATTATGAGTTTGACGCAAGCCGGAAGTAAACCTTCCTCTTCTTGTCAGAGTCATGTGTTGCTTCTATTGTTATTAGCTCCTAGAACATGACAGGCCCCACGCTTCTTCATCGTAAACACTACTGGCATTTTCATTTTCTTTCCCATTCAGCACCAATAACGGTTCCAAAAAAAAAAGGGCAGTTCAACAAAATCAATATTGCCACCAAATTTGTTCTTTTACGGGGAAACATATCTCTACTGTCCTCGACAGAACAACCTATAACTACATGCTGTATCAGATATGATACAGTAATTATTGTTTGCCTCACAGAACCACCCTAATGTATTTCTCAATTAACACATCACAGTAGGCTAACAAAGTAAATAAACATCCGGATATTATTTGTGCGCTGATTTCAAGTGTATAAATTGTGTAAAAAATCTTTTTGTGTACGAACTCTTTGCACATTGTGTGATGAGCTGCCACCATACGCTTTAAAGACAAGGTCTTAGCTACACATGGGTTTGGCGTATCTGAGATCTGGGTATCTAGACACCACTTTCAGAAAAAATTCACTGCCGATTACGACACTCCCTAATGCAGAATTTTAGCGCAGCTCTATACGTGTTTTCATTTCGCAATTTATTGGCTGGCGCGGACAATCTGTCCCATGCGGCACGTTGCAAACGGAGTGAAGCGTTGCAAAACAAGTAACACTCGAGCACAATGATAGTGGCGAGCAAAGTCGGCGATCGTGGAATGTCTGATCTGCTGGTTACTGCGTTGGCTCATCGAAGGTTCCAGAGTAATCGCTGGTGCCCGCGTGTCTTCCAGAAACTACTACACAATTCGTGTCGCACATGCAATCAGATTACAAAAAGCTTTGATGACAACAGCCAACGGATAGAACTATCGATAACATTCGAGAGACTTCTGATACATACAGGCGTGTCGTGCGTCAACTGATAACGTTTAACATTTGTTAGTCAATGAAAAGCGGTGACTAAAGAAAGACAACGAAGTGAACAGACGATGCACGTTACTCTTGCGCCATCCCATAGCGATTGTCACAAAACATGTCCGTGGCACGACGATGTGCGCCACCAGGCAGCGCAACGCGTTTCTCTTTTGTCCTTCACCATTTTGTTCGTTCGCTCGGTTATGCCACCGCTGCCACTCGCCGCAGAAACGTGCCATTAAGAGCTGCCCTCTAAAAAATGGTCACGTAGGTGACTCATAGATGCCACGTGAGCATGAGAATGGACAATCACTTTGGTGACACACTATGGCGGCTGTTCTCAATCGTGGCTGGAAGTGAGCCTGCCCATGCAGTGGCCAAGCACAATAAGCAAGTTCACCTTTGTAGGACTGAGATATCGACTTCTTTGTTTTCTTTGCATGCCACAGGTCAACTTCGATGCGCACCAAGTAGCAGAGTATGCATGCACTAACGCATGGTATGCAAATTGTCAACCCTTCGTCGCCTTGTCCCTCATTTTAGACACCTTTTCAATGATGAACCAGCATCAACTCGCTCAGTTTGCCCCCAATTGTCATCTTCAAGAAGATGTGTGTTGTTGAAGTTGTGGAAATGTTCACTGGTGCTCAGCTCATTAATAAAGTATGGCTCTGCAGCATGGGCTTTATCGATGATGTGCGCACAGTGCAGCTAAAGGAGGCCTGGAGGTGACGCTGATGGAGAGGGCACTGCGTCTACATGGCGAGGCCATTGTCCGCGTGCTGGTGATGCAGTATCGCATGCACGAGCTCATAATGCGCTGGTCATCTGACTGCTTCTACGCTGGCAAGCTGGTGGCACATGCCTCCGTCGCTGCACACCTGCTCAGGTGAGTCGTTATTTATTAATGCGAAGCACTCTTTGCAATTTTCGGGCACTTTGAGCATGTCTATCCATCTCTCTAGCCTCCGACACTGGCAGGGCTAGCGGTGCCTACCAACTTGAGCTGCTGGGTATACACTCACATTTGCACTGCCAGCACGGTTGTGGCATTGTCGCCATTAGAGCTCCGTTGTCCAACTCTTGCTTCTGATTCTCGTGTACTACCTGCGCCGAGCCAGGCGGCGTGCACAAGAAGATCCGGGCATATCGGCTGCAGAACACCAGATGGTGGTTATCCACAGCGAGGCGCGTTGTGACGTCATGTGCCTCCTCGGAGCACCGCCACGGCAAAATCGGCCGCAGCCAGTAAGTTCGCGGCCAGTAAAGCTTTCAATTTAAAAACCGCCTTCACGGCGGTTGTGAGCTTTACTGCATAGCTTTGTTATATTGCAACGAAATTGACTTTAAACAACTGGCCACACTATTTTCCAACAAATATTGGACCCTCACCCCTTTGCTAAACAATTGGGTACGCATTAGATTGGTATACTGTTCTGGTATACTGATTGGTATACCACTTATGGTATACTTATGGTGTACTGATGGTACACTGTTCCATATTTTTATGCCAGCAAATTGTAGTAACCTTTGACCATAGATATTGCTCAGGCTGGCTTTTTAACACAATTACATGTATGCACAGAATGTACAAGGGTGGCTTTGGCGTTCAGATGGCTGAGGGAAAGCCACGATGCATGCAAATTTAGTCGGCGGCTGTGTAGAAAGTGCATGAACCGGGATGCGCTGTCGATGAGCGGGCAATTTTGAAGCCCAGGATGGCTCCACTGCACAATGCCCGAAGAGCAGAAGCGTTGCAAATGGGCTTCTCCTGGCAACAGATGCTGGGCATGAGATGCGGAAGTGAGAAGGCTCCAGTAGCTGCAGGCTTCAAAGTCTGAGGAACTGCTCCAGGAAGAGACACGTGCAAGGTTAGCACGGGCCATCGCTAGTGTGCTGCTGGGCCAACTCTTGTGCTTTGTCGGTTTATGCTTCATAAGAGCCAGCTGGGCCATCCACAGTGGAAGGCTCTAGATTTACTGATTTTGACCACCTGGGGTTGTTCAGTATGCACCCACATTTGAGTGCACGATCACAGCTGCAAGCAGATTGTTTTTTCTTTTTATTATTTCTGAGACATTGCCGCAGCTTCTGCTGCTGCTTCTTTCTTTTTTTTTTCCTGTTTGTCTTTGTTCTGAATGTCATCTTTGAATGCCACATGTAAACTTGGTCGCTTATCAGTACATGTCTGTTTTGTTCCATGTGTTTCAGTTTATCTTATCCTTCGATGTTTGTTTTCCCATTGGTTAATGTGCATGAAAACAGCACTACACTAGATTTGAATATTGGCGCAGCATGGTTATGAACATTGCACACATATTTTTAGGAGGAAATATGTCAAAGTGGGCCTGTAATAGGGTCAGCTGTTCACTAAGTAATTTCAAGGCACTACACTTACAGGAGAAAATAAAGATTGAACCTGTGACTTCGTGCTCGGTAGAGGAACACCATAGTGACCAAGCCACTGTGGTCGGTATTTTAGTTCCTTGGGCTGCCTGTTTTCTTCGCCATATATCCTATAAAAGAGCAATGGTTAGTTGAGGCTGGCACTTATTCAGGGAATAAATGCCTCAGAAACTCGTTTTTCTTACTTATAATTCACTCATGAGTAGACAGCAGAGAGCACTGGATGAAAAAAGACAGCACTGGATGAAAAAAAAAAACGAAAGATTGGACAATCTTGGCAATTGCTATTGTGTTCAGTACGAGCTGCAATGCATGAGCCATGGCTGGAGCGCTCTTGCAATCAAGCTGGTGGTGCTAACGGTTCCAGAAATGCGCACCCCCCTCATGCTTTCTGTCTGCCTTCTTCATGGAGCCTTTTTGTTTTCCGTGATTTCAGTGCTGCTAGAGTAATTGTACGTCAAGTCTCGACTGGCTTGTTTTGTGACACATTGGGAAAACTTGTTGCCACTAGGGATCTACCTGGAGTGGAAGACAACGATGACACTGCACTGCCTCTGCTGCTCATCGACACGGCCGGATGTGGAATGGTTGAACTGGACACGCCAGACGATGAATCCAAGGGAAACGAAGGTAATGGGGCGCACTTCCAGTTCCAGTACCTAGCCGTTATCCTACGTGCAGTCGGGCAAGTGTAAGCGCCCCTTGCAGATGAAAAATATTTCCGAGAGGATCTCACCTCAGGGGGGAGCCAATGTCCGGTAAAGAAAATCTGACAAGGAAACATGACTTGAAGCACTTGTGACAGGCTTTCTCAATTTGGGAATGGCAGTGCACCAATGTCGCTGAAAAGAAAAGTGTGGTGTTTTGCCTAAGTAGTAACCTGCATCGAGTGCATGACTCCTCTAGCTCATTGGTGCTGAAATTTCGCACCGAGATAGCACTTCACAGTGTTTTTAGCGTTATAGAATATTGGCATGCATTACATACTCACCTGTTTCATCTGCAGCAAAATCCAATGGGTGTGCCGTCTGCAGCGATGCCACTAAAAAAAAAAGTTTTATTTTGCTGCTAGGAATGGTGGCATCCTCTGTCACCTGCACAGTGAAAGGCTTGAGACTGCATAGCACTACGCTTCAACATGTGGCACAGTCTTGGAGGCCATAGCGTGGATGCGGTGTTTCATTTCTCGCCACAAGATAGCGCTACCACCCTACCAATGACGACGTTTCTACACTTTTGCTTTTGCTAGAGGCACTGCTTAAATGTGTGACGTCTGAGGAAATTCAGCCTGTGGTCATCATGAATGAAATTAAAATTGCATAGGAATATGCGCATCACCATGTTGGTTGCACTTGTACCACAATATTAAACATGAATTGTAAATAGCTTTCTGCTTGCTGTGTTTCAAGTAAAGTTCTATTCCTTCTTGGCACTAAAATCATCTTCACATTCACAACTTGCATGAATGCATTTCTTACATCTTGAAATTGTAGAAGCGCACAAAGACGAGAACGAAGACAGAAGACAGGACGAGGCACTTACCAACAACTTAATTTTCTTTTTCTGTCTTCTCTCTTCACTCTCATCTTTGTGCACATTTACAGTTTCCAGATGCAAGTAAACCAACCAGTCCTGTTGTCCATATGCATCAGAATGGACATGCAGAAAACCCATGCAGAAAAAGTGTTGCTATGCTGTTAGTGCTTTGTGCCACGGAAACTACGCACAAATTTTTTGAACTGTGGTGATACAAATGTGCTGTCCTTGCTACGAAGTGCAGTTATCAGTAGGGTACTAGTTTGGGCAAGTTGGTATCTATTTCATGATGGCAGGTTTTGCACACAAACTAGGAAACAGTCGCACATGAAAAGATGCGTGCACAAGCACACAATTTGCAGTTGTGTCTTGCCCCTTTACATTTTATTGGCCCCAAGTTTGTCCGTAAAACCTCCTGTCATGGAATACAATTATTAGTAGAAAAAGCTCCAGAAAGATGGTGTGTAATGAAGCAGACCCACCTTGTATTTTCGATAGCAGCTCGGAGACGACGACGATGACCCGTGCTGTGATTTGCAAGAGAGCTCGGGCTGTTCACTGCTGCTAGGCTGCTGTTTATCTGCTGCTTCTCACCTTTAATTGAACATCATTACAGGTGCAACATCATCATCATCATCATCAGCCTCGTTACGCCCACAGCAGGGCAAAGGCCTCTCCCATACTTCTCCAACAACCCCGGTCATGTGTTTCCATGTCGTCCCTGCAAACTTCTTAATCTCATCCGCCCACCTAACTTTCTGCCGCCCCCTGCTATGCTTCCCTTCCCTTGGAATCCAGTCCATAACCCTTAATGACCATCGGTTATCTTCCCTCCTCATTAAATGTCCTGCCCATGCCCATTTCTTTTTCTTGATTTCAACTAAGATGTCATTAACTCGCGTTTGTTCCCTCACCCAATCTGCTCTTTTCTTATCCCATAACGTTACACCTATCATTCTTCTTTCCATAGCTCGTTGCGTCGTCATCAATATAAGTAAAGCCCTTTTCGTAAGCCTCCAGGTTTCTGCCCCCTAGGTGAGTACTGGTAAGACACAGCTATTATACACTTTTCTCTTGAGGGATAATGGCAACCTGCTGTTCATGATCTGAGAATGCCTGCCAAACGCACCCCAGCCCATTCTTATTCTTCTGATTATTTCCATCTCAGGATCCGGATCCGCCGTCACTACCTGCCCTAAGTAGATGTATTCCCTTACCACTTCCAGTGCCTCGCTACCTATCGTAAACTGCTGTTCTCTTCTGAGACCGTTAAACATTACTTTAGTTTTCTGCAGACTAATTTTTTTGACTAATCTCCCTGCCTGACACCTTTCTTTATTGGGATTTTGTTGCTTTCTTTATGGAGGACTATGGTGGCTGTGGAGCCGCTATAGATGTCTTTCAGCATTTTACATACGGCTCGTCTACGCCCTGATTCCGTAATGCCTCCATGGCTGCTGAGGTTTCGAGAGAATCAAACACTTTCTCGTAATCAATGAAAGCTATATATAAGGGTTGGTTATATTCTGCACATTTCTCTATATCACCTGATTGATAGTGTGAATATGGTCTATTGTTAAGTAGCCTTTACGGAATCCTGCCTGGTCCTTTGCTTGACAGAAGTCTAAGGTGTTCTTGATTCTGTTTGTGATTACCTTAGTAAATAGTTTGTAGGCAACTGACAGTAGGCTGATCGGTCTATAATTTTTCAAGTCTTTGGCGTCCCCCTTCTTATATATTAGGATTATGTTTGTGTTCTTCCAAGATTCCAGTACGCTCGAGGTCATGAGGCATTGCGTATACAGGGTAGCCAGTGTCTCTAGAACAATCTGCCCACCATCCTTCAACAAATCTGCTGTTACCTGATCCTCCCCAGCTGCCTTCCCCCTTTGCGTAGCTCCCAAGGCTTTCTTTACTTCTTCCGGCGTTACCTGTGGGATTTCGAATTCCTCTAGACTATTCTCTCTTCCATTATCGTCGTGGGTGCCACTGGTACTGTATAAATCTCTATAGAACCCCTCCGCCATTTGAACTATCTCATCCGTATTAGTAATGATATTGCCGACTTTGTCTTTTAACGCATACATCTGATTCTTGCCAATTCCTAGTTTCTTCTTCACTGCTTTTAGGCTTCCTCCGTTCCTGAGAGCATGTTCAATTCTATCCATATTATACTTCCTTAGGTCAGCTGTCTTATGCTTGTTGATTAACTTCGAAAGTTCTGCTAGTTCTATTCTAGCTGTAGAGTTAGAGCCTTTCATACATTGGCGTTTCTTGATCAGATCTTTTGTCTCCTGCGTTAGCTTACTGGTGTCCTGTCTAACGGAGTTACCACCGACTTCTATTGCAAACTCCTTAATGATGCCCACAAGATTGTCGTTCATTGCTTCAACACTAAGGTCCTCTTCCTGAGTTAAAGCCGAATACCTGTTCTGTAGCTTGATCTGGAATTCGTCTATTTTCCCTCTTGCCGCTAACTCATTGATCGGCTTCTTATGTACCAGTCTCTTCCGTTCCCTCCTCAAGTCTAGGCTAATTCGAGTTCTTACCATCCTATGGTCACTGCAGCGCACCTTGCTAAGCACGTCCACATCTTGTATGATGCCAGGGTTAGCGCAGAGTATGAAGTCTATTTCATTTCTAGTCTCGCCGTTCGGGCTCCTCTACGTCCACTTTCGCCTATCCCGCTTGTGGAAGAAGGTATTCATTATCCGCATATTATTATGTTCCGCAAACTGTACTAATAACCCTCCCCTGCTATTCCTAGTGCCTATGCCATATTCCCCCACTGCCTTGTCTCCAGCCTGCTTCTTGCCTACCTTGGCACTGAAGTCGCCCATCAGTGTAGCAAGACATGTAGCAAGGCATCACATGCCTTGCTACACTCTTTACAGGTGCAACAATCACATACATATACGCACACACACACACAAAAATACAGTCCATATGCAAGTACAGACACATGTCAGGTAGTTCCCAGCGTCTTAACGGAACCTGTATTTTTGCAGAATTTGATTGTGCCTTTTCTTTCTTGACAGTATCATGACAATGGCATTGACAGTATCCTGTGATAACATCGCATGCAATTGTGAAGTATTAGTTGCTCCTGCAGCAGGCAAACAGGCTTTGAGTCAGTGACCTGCGCCACCATTTGTTGAGAAAACTTAACCAAAAGGGCTGCTCCTTCTGCTTGTTCTATATTCACAATGGCTATGGGAAGGCAGAGGCCCATAGAATGTGGCATCACTTCCAAAGCTTGTGTAACTGGCAGAAATGTTATCCTCTCTTGCTTATCTGTGGTGTTTCAACAATTAGTGTATTTTGTTTTCTCAATTGATCATGATTTCATTCTTGCAGGGGAAGCTGACCTTGTGTCCATTCATGTTGAACGGCTTGTTTCAAGCGGCGTCCCAGCCTCTGAAATAGCTGTGATCTCGCCTTATAACCTCCAGGTGAGAAGTAGCTACTACACTCTTTACTTTGCATGGTTTTAGTAGGAAACATCAGCTCGGGGGATTTTGTCTAAATACACGGGAACGAGAAATTCTTTTTATCAGCAACAACTGCACCATATTTCATGAGGTCTGTTGCAATTAAAAAAAGAAGTTAAAATTTTTTACTGTAGGAAGCTAATTTTTTATTTATGCAATAAATTTTTTTAGCAAAATTTGTTTCAAATTGTAAAACTACAGAAAACAAAACTATCATGTTTACAACCCTGTAAATTAGCAATGAAAAACAATATCACAATTCTGTAGGTGAACACAGTAATACATCTAAAGCAGACAAAATTGACATGCTCTACACCCCTCTAAAGTATATGACTAATTTGTGAGTTGGAATTTTACAAAACCCTCATAAACATTTGAACAAGTTCACTTAATTCATATATTGAATTCGTCCATTTGCGATACTCCAGTGGACGCAGTTTACAGGTTTCCTTTTGTCACAGAGTTACATATTTGACTAACTAACTAGCGTTGAGGTCAGAAGGGCCTTGCAAGACATGAAACGAGAAAGAGCAGCAGGAGAAGATAGAAAAACAGTCGATTTATTCAAAGATGGAGGAGACATAACGCTTGGAAAACTGGCGGCTCTTTATACAAAGTGTCTATCGACTGCGAGGGTCCCCGAAAACTGTAATAATGCAAACAATATATTAATCTACAAAAAGCGAGACGTTAAAGAATTGAAAAATTATAGTATTATTTCAGTATTATATAAAATATTTACCAAAATAATCTCCAATAGAATAAGGGCAACACTGGACTGTAGTCAACCAAGGGAACGGGCTGGCTTCGGGAAGGGATCCATGTCAGGTTATCGAGAAATCCGCAGAATACAATAAGCCTCTTTATGTGGCTTTCATAGATTATGAAAAGGCATTTGATTCAGTAGAGATACCAGCAGTCATAGAGGCATTACGTAATCAAGGAGTACAGAACGCTTACGTAAATACCTTGGAAAATATCTACAAAGGTTCGACAGCTACCTTAATTCTACACAAGAAAAGCAGGAAGATACCTATAAAGAAAGGGGTCAGATGGGGAGACACAATCTCTGCAATGCTATTCACTGCGTGCTTGGAAGAAGTATTCAAGCTATTAAGCTGGGAAGGCTTAGGAGTAAGGATCGACGGCAAATATTTCAAAAACAAATCAAATGGACACACTAGCAATACCTCCAATGTATACTGCTCATGTTGGTAATGGCGTTTCACGATGTCGGCATAAACTATTGTCAGCAGGTTTTGTTAGACAGCATGGCAGCATGATAACAATGGCAGCGTGATTTCAACAATGTGACAGCAATTGAGACAATGACGGTGCGAAGACAACAATGACCACAATGGCATCACAAGAGTACGACAGCAGTGAGCCAGCAACAATGAAATGACAACGGCATGATAACGGCTGCACATCTCATCAAGAGATGTTCAAAGGAGTGCGGTGATAAATGCGCCCCACAACCATCAGCCTAGGCCACAGAAAAACACAACACAACGCTACCGCCGATCACAGTGTCTGCAGCTTTGGACACCGCAAAGCTCTCGTGCAAGATCATGTGAGCGCACAGAGCTAGTTGGCATTCCATGACCAATACACTTTGCAATCTGTCCCACTGTTGCCCTCTCCCATCTGCGACACCGGCACCAGCGCCCACTTTCCGGAGTGGCATTAGTTCTGACGAAGGCACTGGTGAGGACCAATCAGCAAGCGCTCCCTCCTCCTTCCGGCACTTGTGCACTGCATTTCCCTCGTGCAAGGTACACGACTGCTGGCACCAACCGTGCAAAGCGGTAGCTAAAGGAAGGTATTCGCTTTCAAACATAGTCCAGTGTTGATCACCTGAAAAATTCTGGCTTTCAAACACAAGAGCTCAAAAAAGCGAAAAAAGTTTGGCAGTTAGAAAAATCAAATAAAACAGCACAAAACTGTAAATTCAATGTGGCATTCTGCTTGGTGTTCCTATGACCATTAGCTTAGAAGCACCGAGTATATATAATCTATTCTGTAGATATGGGAGGATTGGGCTTGTTGCTACGGCAGTGTTATAACGACAGTGCAGGATCATCTCCACTTACCCCTGTCCTGCGCCAACTGATTCCAACTAGTGCCTGCGAATTTCCCAATTTCATTGCCCACCTAGTCTTCTGCTGTGCTCGGCTATGCTTCCCTTCTCTTGGCACCCATTCTGCAACCCTAGTTGTCCACCGGTTATCTAACCTGCGCAATACATGACCTGCCCAGCTCCATTTATTTCTCATAATGTCAATTAGAATATTGGTCATCCCTGTTTGCTCTCTGATCCACACCACTCTCTTTCTGTCTCTGGACCTTATGCCTAACATTCTTCATTTCATCGCTCTTTGCACAGTCCTTAACTTGTTCTCGAGCTTCATTGTCAGTCCGCAAGTTTCTGCCCCATACTTTAGCAACGGTAAAATGCACTGATCGTACACCTTTCTTTTCAAAGATAATGGTAAGGTTCCTGTCAGGATCTGACAATGTCTGCCGTATGTGCTTCAACCCGTTTTTATTCTTCTGTAAATTTCCTTCTCATGATCAGGGTCCCCTGTGAGTAATTGAACTATGTAAACCTATTACTTCACAGACTCTAGAGGCTGACTGGCGATCCTGGACTCTTGTTCCCTTGGGCGGCTGGGAAAATACAGTACACGTTTTTGTTTTTGTAACTTACAATGTGCAGATGGGCTTTCGTTTGTAGTAAGCAGAAAAGTGGCGCTGCCATTGGCTTCATTTTCAATGAGTTGGCTTCGTTCGACTATCGACAGAACGACGATGATGTCAGCCAGCCATGACGTACGTAGGCGTACACTAGGTGGAAAATGCAGTACAAATATAAGAAAGGTCTGTACAACAATGCAAACTTATTGTACCAACTTTTTATTTTCAAAAGTGGTTGAAAAGGTCAAAATGTAGGTGGTTAACCACAGTTACAGTCACTCCTTTGAAAACAGAACAATGGGTAGCTTTCACAATTCACGAGGTGGGCTATCGGCTTTGCTGTCACATCTTAGCATTGCTGTAGGAGGCACTCCTACGTTTTTAGAGGCTGCTCAGATTGAAAAATTCTGCTTACTAAATATCCACATGCTTTTGGAAGTAACCACTGCAGGTGCAAACGCTACTAAGGGTCAACATTGCGTTGCGCCATAAATAACTATGTCCTTAAATATCAGTTGTCAGTCCCTTTAATGGATCATTTCTGCAGCAAGCTCCGGTGGTGGCGGCGGCTAACCGAGCGAATGAGCACAACAACGAAAGATGGAAGGGCGAATGCGGAGCGGCAGATGAGGGACGCGAGCTGCGAATGACAGACACCAATGAGAATGGCCCCTTCAATGATGTGCACTCAAGAAACTGGGTTCATGCGGACCTGCACAACCGCTCAATGCGTACTCGTATCTGGTCTCAGCCGGACTGCTAGTTTCATACTATCATCTGCTTGAGTCAGCTATCGCTCACGCTTTTTTGGTTTGCTTGGTTTGGTCTCATTCGCACTTGTTTCGATTGTCTTGGTTTGCGATTGTTTTGTAATCTGATTGTATGTGCGACACAAATTGTGCAGTACTTTCTGGATGCCAAGCAACGCCACTGATTATGCTGGAACCTTCAAGGAGTCATTTATAAAAGCCGACGCATTTGACCCACAGATCAGATTTTTCACGATTTCCGATTCTGCTACATGTCTCTCTCAAGTTTTGCTCCTGTATGGCTGGGGCTTAACACGTTGGTGGTGAATTGTTGCAATGTTATTTAAGCTAGTACATTGGAACATAAAGCTATGAGTTTGAATAATACCAGTAAAGGCCCACTTCTGCAGCCATATTATCCACTTTCAGGTGAAAATGCAATTGCAATAACCATATTAAAATACATTGCTCCTATGTCCGGGACGTTGGCCAGGAAAAGAAAAAAATGTATTGTCCCAAAAAATTTATTATTCAGAAGCATACCAAGATACCCAACAAGCTGTTTAGTCGCAATGGTGTTTTGTGATTTTAGTGTCGTCTCCTGTTTGTGCTGTATTCAGGTCGAGCTCATAAGGCTTCGCCTCTCTTCCCGGCATCCTGGCTTGGAGATCCGATCGGTTGACGGCTTTCAAGGTCGTGAGAAGGACGCTGTCGTGATGTCATTTGTGCGGTCTAATGACACAGGTTAGTTTTAGAGATTAACTCCATGCAATTTACTTATCTATGCTTGATCATTCCATCACGGGAACAATCTCTTCATTTAGTTTGTTGTTGAATTTTTGCCACAAATGCAAGGCACACCAAGTTTCAATTTTAAAAAGCAGGCAACATGAAGAAAACTAAGAAATGTTAAATTCTGCATGATGAGAAACCATGTACCACCGTATCATGCCAATCATTTAAAGCAGTTCTCATAAGCTGCATTTAAGATTGTGAAACTCTACCGTATTGGGTACTTGGTTTCTGTGTATCTATGTGCTAACTGCCATAATTGTGTCAGTAACACTTAGCGAGATCAGTTAACCCCTTAACTGCCAACGAGTTAAGTCGTCATGACAAGGGTTCAGAGATGGGACTCCTGTGCAAATTGCACCATTTTAATACAAATGCAAATTTCTACACCAAAACTACGCCAAACACGGAAAATTGACCGAAATTGTGCTACACTGTGCCAGAACGGCTTCGGCACGTGTGCTCCGGCAGCGGCCGTGAACAGCGAGCGGATTCGTTCTCCAAAAAAGAGTGCAGCTGTTCCCATTCCACGCATTGTGCTGCGGTGCCTTCCGCACAGTTTCTCGTCATTTTCGCGCTTACAACACTGGGCTTTTCTCAGCTTCCGGCAAGTGGCCGGCGTGCATGCGGCCACTCTCGGATGTTGCCGCTGCTGTCGGCACAGCTGCAGTGCGGCCATGTTGAGAGGGCACTAGATGGAACGCTGTCGAGTAGGCCGAGCAGTGCAAAATAACGAAAAGTAGGCTGAGGGCGAACTAGATATTAGGGAGGCACACACTGCAGCAGGGTCAATGAGTGGACGTCTCAGTCCCCAGGGCCGCTATGATGCAACATTATTCCTATCTGTTTTCATTTATCACGAAGGCCTAATGGTGGATTTGGAATAAAAATATGCAGTTTCACCCAAAAGGCAAAGTGTCCATTGCAATAGCAAATTAGTAGACAGTTATGCCAAGTAAGGATATAAGCTCGATCGGCCATATCAACTTGTAAACATTTGCTTACTAACTAAATTAACAACTATGGTGTGACGCGCACCCAGGCAAACATGAACACATCTGACTCGACTGTGGAAACTCGCTGTTAGAACACTGGAGGGAAGAAGTGCGGCAGCAGCAGCGAGAGAATTGACCTTTGTGCTGCCTCGCTTCAATGAGCTAAGCGAACTAAGCGGTGGAAACGCAGTGCGCACGAAGCTATCAGCAGTCGCACTCTGTCCCCATCGCAGATCGCTTTAAGATAGGCTGCGCCGTACGCTGAAGCCTCCGAAGTAGAGTCCCTCCATCCCCTCCCCCGGTGCCTTGTGCATGACCGAAGACGGCGTGTTTCCGTACCACTTTCGTCCAGATGGAGGAAAGTGCGAGGATGAGCTGCCATCATCGGCTCATCCTCGCACGCTTTAATTGGCACTTACAGCATACTGCATGCGGCAACGATGTTCTTTTTTATTGATATGATAAAAGGAGATGTTGACGCACAATTTAAGACACCGGCTACTCCTTATCTCTTGAATGATTCTATCATACAACATACAGGGTTCAAGATTACGGTGTTATCTCCCCTGGACTTTATATGAATCATCACTGCAACAACAACAGCAGAAATGCACCTGGAGTGCCCATATAGTCGCTGTTGCAATAAAAACATTACACTAGTTTTATGTTATACCAGCCTAGGGTTGATTGTGGCTCTGTGGGTCTGTGGTGACATATGGTGACCCAGAAGTTATGCTACCACTTGGATTGGACCGCATAATTTGAGAACATTTTCCGCTATCATCATGAGCATTGGCACGGGGACGATCGTAGTGCCAGTGATGTTTTCGGCTTTACAGGAAAGCATGCGCCATGCCGCCGCTCGACCCACTCTTCTATATCCTAGTACGCTATAGCTACAAAGCGGGCTTCTACTGTGCACTTTGTGTTGGTTTATTCTGTGTTTCGTCGTTGTTTCGCAGTATGCTGCCATATTCCGTCATTCCACCAAAATTTAGATTGGCCTGCTTCAATATGAAATTTTATCTGCTCCAAACTGCTCCAACATGCAATTTTACTTGCTCCAAAATGACTTTGGGCAGTCCCACACCTTACAAGGTAGTGGGCAGTCCCACTACCTTGTAATTTTGACACTCAAATAGTACACAATGTCCATTGCTACTTTTTTTTTCACCAGTAGCAGTGAAAGCGCTATAGGCATTCCTAGTACCATATCTTTTACAAAAATGAAAAGGGAACATAAATGGTGGTCTTAAAAGAAGTTCACATTTCTCGTATATTTCTTTAGGTTGGCATGGCAGTCCCCCTATGCTTGCTCGGTGGCTATAGCATTGTGCTGTGGGCACACATTAACAAACCATAATTGATCAGATTTAATCCAAAGCTCACCCACTACAGTCACTCATAACCAGATTGTCTCTCACAGGCAGTTGGCAGGCAGGTAGCTGCCTGTTGGTAGGCAGCTACTAAGGTAAGCCTAGCATGGGCATCAGCTGGAGAGGTTGGAAGTTTTTTTTTTTTTTTTCACAGCTTTCAGCATTATTTGAGCATTTCTTTTGTACAGTCGAACCCAAGTATATCGAACCACATATAACGAATTAGTTTGTAGAACGAACAGCTGTAAAATCACCTCAAAATTCTTTGAATAATAATTTTATTTAATATATTGAATTACCTATATATTGAATTTTCTTATGATCCTTTTTGGATTCAATATATCTGGGTTTGACTATACCAGAGTACATGAATTCTAGGACAAGCACAAGACTGCTATTCCACTTGACTTCTATAAAGCTGCTGTGAGTGATGAAAATTACTTGAAGTAAAATAAAACGCCTACTGGTGGACTTGCAAAAATGAAGGGAAGGAAACTAATGGTGGAGGACGCAATGTTACACTCAAGTGAGAGGTTAAAAATTAAAGTTCTGATTTATGAATGCTGTCAGCACTTTGAGGCTAGGGGCAGGGAAGATTGTCATTCACCCGAATGTAGCATGAACCTACAAAAGAAAGATGTACATGTTTCCCAGAAAGAAAACTTTGCAGCTAAAGAAAAATTTGCCCCAGTTTGGAGATCAAACCTAGAACCAGCTCTGTTTTGGGGCAGTCACTGTACCATCCAAGCTAACCAGGAGGCCAGCTGATTGCAGAGCAAGGCCAAAGTGATCAACTCGAAGCACTGACCCCCATATTTAAAAATGCCCTTAACCTAAAGCTACAACTTGGCTTGGCCAAGTCTTGCTGAAGGTAATGCCTGACATGATCGCACCCAAGGAAACAGAATGAGCATCATGGACAAGTTCATGTCAGTCATTATCTTGAGCCAAACTTGACCACATCAAGTCATAGCTTCAAGCTCAAGCGCATTTCTGAATATGGTGGTGTATACGGCAGGTTGCACATATTAGAGAATTTCCGCGCGGCACATAATGCCCCCCTTGCAATGTCTGGTGAAGGTAGTGATCCGAGAATAGTCCCTAAAGAGAGCCTATGATTCCCCTTTGCTCTAAAGTTGATGGGCAGTTCTCGCCTCTGCTGAGCATAGAGATGATACGTTAACAGCACATCTGAGATGTCTTTATCACGGTAATCACAAGCTTGTGGTAAAGGTTTGGTTCCCCACTTTTATGTAGGGAGCATCTTGTGAAGGCTACCTCTAGTATTAGTCGACGAAATAAAATTTCCACGTCTTTTGGCAAGTTATCAGAAAGTCTGGCTTTTAAGCTCATATTCCTAACGACCCTTGGCTCGACGCTCTTCCTTCACTCCATGGTGATGATGATGATGTTTGTTGGCACTTCCTCTGAAACGGGGTGGGGATAAATAATCACCTAGCCTGCTCGGTTTAATCATTCCATCTATGGCTATCTAGACTTTTGCCTATGTGATCTCAATCTTTCGTATTTAAAACCTCTCTCACCATATTGTACCATTACCTACGCTTGCAATGACTCCGGTTCCATGAATCTCTTCCCTGCTTTTTTTCCACCTATACTCTAATCGTCTCTGCTTACTTATCTCGACTGCTGACCAGTTAAGCCTTCCACCTTCTTTGAATCCCAATGCTTCTGAAAGGTACGCACTCCCTACAGGTCTCGCTGGCTGAATGTCTTGGCATTCCATTGCGATGTGGAGAGTCGTTTCCAGGATTCTTTTTGCAGCAAACACAACGCCTCGTCCTGTGGTGCATATTTGCTCTGGCGTGTCTTTGTTCTAGGGCAGCTAGCTCGGTCCTCAAATAGCAATGCACTGCCGTTTGTGTTATCATACAGGTTTTCCCTCCTGATTTCTTTCTTGCCATTCTTGTAGATCTCCATGTTCTTTTTTGTTTCTGCCCTTTGCATCCAATTTACCATCTGTTTCTCTCACTTTCTTTTTTAGGACTCCTGGCTGTCTACTTACACTTTCTGTTACCCTGTACTTGGTTGCCAACTTTCTTAACCTCTTCCTCCATTCTGTGGCCATGCTTTTGAGGTGCAGATATTTCTTGCACTTTAGCCGTCCATTTAATTTCATCTACGTTCTTGCAATCGTGCTCTGCACTTCTCCGACTTCAGTAGAGACCCAACCCACTGCCCTGCACTGCCTCATTGCACTGCCTCCTTTGTGGCGTTACCGTGGGTCCCCAAAACCCAGCACCATCTCTCGGCTGAAGAAGACGCCACACTTCTCGAGAATTGCTGTAGAGTGTCAGCGAAGCACAGTGACCGCTTTTGTCCAGGGGCAGTGCAGTAGTTCTGGTGGACTGTCGAGTGGAGGAGCATTCTAGGATATGGGAGTTGGTTCAGGGTCCACTGCATTACAGGGCTGGGATAATTTCGTGGTTCTGTTTTAATGCTGCCCATTTTTGTGCTTCGTTAGTTGTCTAAGTGGCATTCCACTCATGTTATCGTCAAATTCAATCGGTTGTTTATAGCGGATGATAAGAAAGGAATATGATCGAGCAGAGGCAAACCAGCCTAGAATTGGGACAGATCTTTTTTTCATGGCTTCTGTGTTTTAGAACATTTTCACAAATGAAGTGGTTGCTGTGTCTCAGGAACCATCGGCTTCCTCGCCGAGGATCGGAGGATCAATGTGGCGGTGACGAGGGCCCGGCGCCACCTGGCCGTGGTATGCGACAGCACCACCATGTCGAGGCATGACTTTCTCAGATCGCTCGTCGACTACATTGGTGACGAAGGGGAAGTGCGAAGTGCACGGGAATATACATCTGGTGAGTGCACACTTCGATGCTATAGGAGTTGTCACAAAAGCTAGTTTTGAGCTTTTGTCTGTATGATGGCAAATTCCAGTGGTTGAGCTGGAATTTCACCTGGTATCTGTGCCCTTAATTATGCAAGCACTTGGACTTCATAAATGTAAATGAACAGCGAGGCTATCCAGAATGGTAGCCCGGTGGTGCTGTGCTTCTGAGCTCAAGATCGTGGCTTCGATCCCAGTTGCAGCGTCCACATTCCGATGGGGCAAAATGCAAAAACGCTTGTGTGCCGTACATTGCGGGCACAATCAAGAACCCCAGGTGGTCAAAATTAATCTGGAGTCCTGTACTAAGGCATGCCTCATAGTCAGATAATGATATTGCCATGCAAAACTCCAGAATTTGATTTCATTCATTTAAGCAGCAAGATTTTCAGTGCCAGATCATAGCAGAAGCAGTTGCACACTGTTCATTCTGGTAACAGTATCTGACTAAATCGGTGTTCTATGGTCATGTGCTGTAGTTCTTATGGTTACAGAGCATCCGAGCCATGTCAGTGTTGCCGTTATCTGTTGCTTTAACACTTTCCTGTCCGCAGAAAAATAGGCAGTTTTTTGGGCAGTCTAGTAGCGATTTCGTTACTGCTACAGCAAATGCTTGATAGAATGTGTGGTATCAATTTGTAGAAGGAATGTGCTTTCTAATAGTATTATTTTCAAGAAAATATTTATCAACAATTCTTTGAAAAAAATTCTTTGACAAAGTTATACAAAAATTTCTTACAAACATGAGAAAACTCTGTAAAAACATTCAGAATCAGAATCAGAATTTATTATAAGAAGTTGGATCTCATTACAAGTATTTAGTATACAGAAGGAGGTCCCATAGTCACTGTATCGGGACCTCCTGTACAAAAACAGTCATTATAGTTAACATCTCAAAGCAACAGTAGTATATAATAAGGAACTATACAAGCAACAAGAAAAGAATGGTTAGAGAACAAAATACAGAATTGATTACAAATAACGTGGTTTAGCATATCTCATGGGAGCAGGAAAAATTGTGCGGGAACAAAATATCAATGGTTTATTTACAACAAGAGAGAAAAAAAAGAAAAAAAAATTCGAACAAAGACTGACTACAGTAATCCTTGTCGTTAATCTGGCAATAAAAAATTCATTTTTAGTTCTCTTTTAAATTGTGATAAAGATCTTGCGTTTTTCATTAAGAGAGGAAGAGTGTTCCTTATGGATATGGAAGTGAATTCTACAGTCTGTTTACCATAGTTAGTGCGTATTCTTGGTAGAAGAAAATTGTTACTCAACGTAAATCTGGTGGTACTATGAATCATCAGGTTAGATGGTGAAAATGGGATTGATGGTAGCTCATTATTTACAAATCTGTAGAAAAAAATACCTAGGTTGTATTTAGTGAGTCCAGAAATGGTGAGGATGTTATTCTCGTGTAGTAGGGAAGTCGCATTAGGAAAGCGTGGACTGCAAGTAATTATTCTTATGGCTTGGTTCTGAACTGTCTGGAGAGACTCAATATGAGTATTATATGTGTTTCCCCAACATATTATGCCATAAGTAATGTGAGAGTGGACAAAAGATTGGTAAAGTGAGAGTAACGTGGTACGTGTGAAGTAAGGGCATGTTTTAATTAAGATGTGTATACCATAAGCTATCTTCTTTTTTTGTGAGCAATATGATTGTGATATTCCAAATTACAATCAAGTAGAATACCAAGGAAAGATGAACATGAACTTGGAGGAAGGCGGTGAGGACCAAAAGTGATAGGTGGAATGGATGGTATGTTTTGCTGATGTGAAGAGAATACAACAAATTTAGTCTTAGTTGCATTAATAGATAAGATGTTAACATTACACCACCTTAAGATATTTTCGAAGTCAGCATTTAACTTATTAACGAGAGATGAGATATCTTTATGAAAGGTAAATATAGTGGTGTCCTCTGCGTCCAGAATGCATTCTGTGGGTGAAAGACAGTTAGGTAAATCCTTAAAGGGGCACTAAAGTGAAAAAGGATTTCTTCTGCATCAGTAAATTACCGTTCTACAACACCCAAAACACCACTCTTACAACGACAAGACGTTTGGTAAGCCAGAAGAAGCGCAAGAACGAAATACAGGTGGCGACGCCTACTTAAGTTCCCACACCTGGGGGCTGTGACGTCTTGGATTTTGATGGCATTTTCTAGGATCTACTAATTATATATAGCAGTACAGATTGACTACAGTGTGTTCTAAAGGAACCAAGTATTAAACATGGCAAGTTTCGGGAACCTTCATTGAGCCAACGCAGCCCAAATGCGAAAACATACTTTGGAATCCCTGACGTCACGCTGACGTACCGGCGCTGGGGTTCGGCGCGAAATTCAAATACTGATACTTGGACCTACATTTTCTCATCTAATATTCAAACTATCTTTTTGAAATGACGGCCTGCAGGGTTCTCAAACAATGCTTTATTAGTCTAAACTGATTTATTGTTTCCCTTTAGTGTCCCTTTAATATAAACCAAAAACAGAAGTGGCCCCAAGATAGATCCCTGGGGCACACCAATGTTTGTAATTCGCTGCCGAGAATAAGCATTGGAAATAGAAACAACTTGAACTCTGTTATATAAGTAGCTTTTTATTAGTGAGAGAGCAGGCCCACAAATGCCAGTTGCTTCGAGCTTAGAGAAAAGAACATTATGATTTATGCTTGATATCAAATGCTTGCGTTAAATCGATAAAAACTGAGGCGGTGAGAAATCCTTCGTCGATTAATTTTTTAGTTGGTCAGTAAGATTAATGAGTGCCAGCTCAGTGGAATATCCACGGTGAAAGCCAAACCGGCATGAAGAGAAGATATTAAATTTAGAAAGGTATTTCGTTAGCCGTACTTCAATTAGTTTTTCAATACCTTTTCCAAAGAATGGTAGAATGCAAATAAGTCTGTAGTTATTTAATAATCAGCTATCGCCTTTCTTAAAAACTGGGGTGATTTTGCCATGCTTAAGTTCAGAAGTAAATAAACCAGTCTTAAATTATAAATTAACAATAAATGAAAGTGTATCTGAAATTAAGTGCACAATTAATTTAATGTTAGCCGGCTGGATCTCATCAATTCCAGCGCTTGTCACTTTTAGATTATTTATAACAGCATTTATTTCTTGTGGCGTTGTAGGAAATAAAAAGAATGAGTGAGGTAGACGGTTCATGTTGATGATCTATGCAGGAGTAGGTGGATTGTTAGGAAAGAAAAAACTATTAAAAGCCTCAGTTATTTCAGTAGGAGTATCGAGCTCTATCCATCCTTTAAAATTCTGGATACCTGGTTTAGTCGTGTGTGTCTATTTAAAAAGGAGTTGACAATCTCCCATTTCTCTTTAGTGTTATTAGCCGCCTGCAAAATTCTTTGCTCAAAATGCGATCGTTTAGCTGCTTTTATTTTACAGTTAAGAGTGTTGCACAAGCTTTTATATCGGGCACGTAGGTTCATGTTGAATGGTTGCTTTTCAGTTTTCCTATATAGATTATTCCGTTTGTGCATTTCTGCTAATAACTGCTGTGAGAGCCTTGGATTGTGAGAAAATGACACATTTTTCTTGCATTTCTTTTTGGAGGTGAACTTTTGGAAGTATGATGTAATTAGTGCAAAAAATTTGGAAAGTCTTTCTGTGGGTCGTTTAGTGATTTAATTCCAGACCACTTCGTATTAGCAACAGCAGTTATGAAGCCGACTTTGTCCAGAACATCTTTAGTATGTGAATGTGGGCAAGGTCGTACGTTGGAATTGAAGCGTAGAGCAGGGGATAGTGGTCAATGATGTCGATGTGCAAAACTTTTGCCTCTGGTGAATTAAGCAGGTTACAAGTTACAAAGAGCATGATCAATAAGTGTACCTGTGCCATTAGAAACTTCGCATGTAGGGATGTCAATTGAACAATCATATCTGTAGCTATGGAATAAACTAGTATAGTGAATACATATGGGTGATGTTTCATCGAGTAAATTAATATTTATATCGCCCATTATAACAACATTTTTATTTTCTAGTGATATAGTGTGTAAGATATGATCAAGATTGGTACAGAAATCATTAACTGACGATGAAGGAGTATGGTAAATGCAGCCAAATATGAAATTCTTGTTGTCCTGAGCAAGAAAGCATTTACTGAATTCAATCCAAACAGATTCACAATTAGTAATGGTTAAGGATAGGTCGTGTCTTCTTCGATAAGCAATCTTAGGAGAAACATATATGGCCGCACTACCGTGACAGCTCGTTAATCTATTGCAGTATTCCGATTTATAGTTAGGGAAGCAATACAAATTTTTGTCGGGGTCAGATAACCAAGTTTCTAACCAAGATAACTAAGTTATATATATATTCTTTTTATGCTGCTTTGCACCAAGAAAGCAAAAAAGTTTCGAAATAGGTGTACACCTTGAACAAAAAGGCTGCACACAACATTCCTGCAAGCGTAAGCTGTCTGCCTGTAGAAGTTCTTCATATACGTAGGAAAATGTTAGCCCTAGTGGCTATCGTGCTCGTGTGGCGGCTCTTACAAGCCGCCGTCCAGCACTGCGAAATGCAATAATTGCACAATGCAGAGGTCCACTCCCAGCCGCCTTCTTATGCAAAACTATTCTCTTTGCACTACCACCAGCAAGGCGTCCTGCTCAAACAACGTTGACGCCCTGCAGGTAAGAACTGTGACCTATAGAACACACCGGATATCTTTAGATCTGAGCGCGGCTGCAACGAAACGGTTCGGAGTAGAAAACCAAACCTTCCGGTGGGTACCTGTTGACGTTTCGGGGCTATCTGACGCACTTTCGCACTGAAGTCCAATGAATCAAAATCAACTTCCGAGTCTGTGCTGCAACCACCAAAAAATTCTGATGCAGATTTATCAGAATCTGTTGACATTAGCCGTTTCCGACGGGCATCTGCGTGCGACGTCGACGCCATGTCGGAAGCTGCGAGCGCTCGTCACACCCGACTAAA
The DNA here is from genome assembly GCF_023375885.2 of Dermacentor andersoni. Lineage (NCBI taxonomy): Eukaryota > Metazoa > Arthropoda > Arachnida > Ixodida > Ixodidae > Dermacentor > Dermacentor andersoni. Next base: position 11,680,391 of record NC_092824.1, on the reverse strand, counting down.
AGGCGCTTTGAAAGGCTCCCCACAGTGAAAAAAAACAAACAAACACAAGAGCAAAACTAGAAAAATAGTTCCTCTTTTATGCACTGGTGAACGCTAGCTGTCGGAAAGCATGTTAAGCGTTGGGGGGCCCTCCTCCCGTACTCCTGGGACAAAGGAACGACAACACAGTAGTGCACACAATCACAAGGGCATTTATTGCACCTTACATAGATCAATGCCAGCTAGCCGAGTTGCTATCCACAAAATATGCCGATGGGCGCGCGACAAATCTAGAAGTCCGACTCACCGCGACCGCATAGCGAGCGAATATCTTCGCCCCATGCTGGATCCCAACGTCTGATCGTTCGCGTGTACGGTCACGCCAACGGTGGTGCGTTCAAAGGCGGCCACGTGAGACGGTCTCGCAGAAGCGTGGGTCGGCGCACACGCGGCACGGCACGTCCGTCCCGCTTGCTGTCCCAAATCCCAGAGCGAGTGCCTTGTCTTTCCCCGCACCCAAGTAACCTCGCAGCGGCGCGACACTCACGCCACCTCTCGCACCGCGCTTGTACCACTCCGACCGCCGTGGGCGCCAGGCCACGCGAGCCGTGCGGGAAAACAACATATCAGGGGATGCGTGAGAGTCGCGCATCCCCACATCCCCCCAACCTTAAAGCACTACATATTCCGGCGAAACATGTCGCTCGGTCTAACATCAATGCGTGCTTCGCGAACAAGGTAGTACATGCAACAGTAGCCGCGCCGAAGAAATGTCCACACGCTGTCCATAGCATGCGAGCCGACATTGTCCCTGGGTACACCGCTGGCGTCCGCCGGTCACAGCAGCAGCTTTGCGGACTCGACGGCACGATTCCAGGCCAGGACTCCGGAAACGACGACGCAGTAGTCGGTACGAGCAAGCGTCGCTTGCGCCGACGCGCCCTGCTGGCAAGAGCCGCCGTAGCTGTCGGTGACCGCCGGCTCTTTTGTCCGCCGCCGAGGGTTGTGAGCTGGATGCAGGAGGCCACCGAAGTCGCTGCCCCGAACTGGCCACAGCATCACCATCGCCCGGGGTGACTCTATCGTAGTCCGGGCCAGCAGCGCAGACGATGTGCAGGTGACAGCAAGCCAGGGGTGACTCCAATCACGCTGCGTACACTCAACACACTCGGCAAACACTAAAGTAGTGCAAGGGAGAGGAATTGTGCATGCGCATCGCCCACGTGGTACAATGTTCAACTCGGCTAGCAAAAGATCGGGCAGCTACTCAGATGCTAAGTTCATGTGAACGAAGCTCGCTTCCTTGAGCCGAACGAGTAATTTCAATTCGTGCAAGGCTAAATAGAATGAGGGAAGCAAATTGCAACGCCTCAATGCCACGGTCCACCAGGTTGTGTCCCTCCACGTGCGACAGGCAGCTTCGTAAAGCCTTAGGCCTAAAGCGTCGCTACCCCGACAACAACCGGCATCCAAAAACAACACCCAAAATGGGCGCAAAACAGGCAGCCGTGAGGAGACATCAGCTCTATGAGGTGGTCCTACTCCGCTCGGTGCACACAGCATCCGAGTTGACGGCGCCCACCGTCCCAGATGGTGTCGGAGTGCCCGGTGCCAGGCCGCAATACCAGTCAGCCCGTAGTGGCACCCGTGGCCCGCGGCCACCCGGCTCCCAGAGCCGCGACTTCATCCGAGTCAAAGAGATAGAAGAAGCTATTTACATAAGAAATTTGGACCACCCACGAGGCTTCCGTACTCTCTCGCTTCAGGCTTGCCACTGCTCCGCGGGCGCTCAGCCTCGCTCTCCCAGGATGCAGACCACGTGGCTCTCGTACTGACGAATGTCATTAAAAAAAAAACACTTGCGAAAAGGCTTAGCATGTTGACAAGTTCAAACACACTACAGCCACCGTCGCCTCTCTCAAGAAAGCACGCCGCCAACGCTAGCGATCAAAATCCACGCTAGCCCTACGCTTCGATTCAAACAAAGGTCTCGAACGAAGCAAAACTGTTAAATCTATCGTCCGATGCCCCAAGAGTCCCACGTTGGGCAGCCAGATGTGGGGCCCTCCTCCCGTACTCCTGGGACAAAGGAACGACAACACAGTAGTGCACACAATCACAAGGGCATTTATTGCACCTTTCATAGATCAATGCCAGCTAGCCGAGTTGCTATCCACAAAACATGCCGATGGGCGCGTGACAAACCTAGAAGTCCGACTCACCGCGACAGCATAGCGAGCGAATATCTTCGCCCCATGCTGGATCCCAACGCCTGGTCATTCGCGTGTACGGTCACGCCAACGGTGGCGCGTTCGAAGGCGGCCACGCGAGACGGTCTCGCAGAAGCATGGGTCGGCGCACGCGCGGCACGGCACGTCCATCCCGCTCGCTGTCCCGAATCCAAGAGAGAGCGCCTTGTCTTACCCGCACCCAAGTAACCCCGCAACGGCGCGACACTCGCGCCATCTCTCGCACCGCGCTTGTACCACTCCGACCGCCACGGGCGCCAGGCCACGTGAGCCATGCGGGAAAACAACATATCAGGGGATGCGTGAGAGTCGCGCATCCCCACAGCGTGGCAAAATTTGAAGTTAAAACCATCGATAACAGGCTGTCGATGGGTATAAGCACAGAAAGAAAATTGTTAACCAAACAAGTTAATTTTAAATTTGCCAGGTTGAAGAAGTTTTACTCACAGAAGAAATTGCCGTCCACCGGAGTGCAACTGAATATGAGGAGACTCGTCTCAATGTCCTTGAATAACAAACTTGACAATTGAAATGAAATTTGTCCTGGTCTATGTAACTAAAGTCTCGTCTTGCTTACTTAAATTTTTATGCTTAGGTGACTGCATTCTCGCACAAGAATACTTTTACAACATTCTGTGACAGGGAAGACATCACAGGTTCAATTTGCAACTGTTGTAACTGCATACCGATAAATTCATAACGGTAACAGCGCAAACAAAATGATGGACGAGGTGCAACTCCTGTGTTCTTTCACCCCCTCGGTCGTTTTGTTTGCGCTGTTACCATTATGAGTGCATACCAACTCGCCCACCTTTCCACTTTAATACCAATAAAGGTGGAAGGTAAAAATAATCTTGTACCGAGCTCTGGGTGCATATTAATCCCTTCCGTGCCTTAAACGAATGGGTTTGTCCGCGCATTTCTGGTAAAACTGGCCAAAGACGAGCTGTGCTCGTCAACAGTACTTTCGTTTTCTAGCAATGTCATGGATGAGCTGGTTTTGTCTTGGTGCTTTCTCGTGTTTCCGGTAGATGGCCGCACAGAAGCCATGGGGCAGTGCAAGAAGGAGCGAGTTTATTCTGGCAGAGGAAGTAAAACAACTTTAGAAGAGTTAACTGCTGGGCTAGTTGGTGATCTTGCATACTGAAAAGATATCGCGCCAAAAAACAACACACACAAGAAAGACGACGACACCACGGGCGCTACTTCAACTGTTTAATGAGGGTGAAAGCACTCAACATATATAGCCCTCCAAAACACCGCGCATGCGTACAAGGCAACATGGAGTACAAAGTTTTATCAGAGTAGGCGCGATAGAAACTTCAGCTCAGCCTCGTAAAGAAAAACCGATGTATCACTAACACTTTGTACTCCATGTTGCTTTGTACGCATGCGTGATATTTTGGAGAGCTATATATGTAGAGTGCTTTCACCCTCATTAAGTTGAAGTAGCGCCCATGGTGTCGTCGTGTTTCTTGTGTGTGTTGTTTTTTGGCGCAAAATCTCTTCAGTATGGAAGTAAAACAAGTTGCTCACTGGGGTCTTTAGAATTGGCATCGCCAGCTGCTCGAGCTTCACTGGCTTGTTCCCAAAAAAAGAGAAGCTGGCTTCAGCGATGAATCCAATAAGGAAGTGTGCTGCTCTTCGACTGAAGAAAGTACTGATGCATTCAGCTCGTCTTTTGAGAGAGGACAACAGTGAGAGCAACATTTCTAGTGGGTTTGACTTCGCAAGGCAGTGGCACGGAGTCGACGTAAACAAAGCTCCTGCATGCCCACCACACGTCCCCTTTTTGTTGCTCCAGGTAAGACGTCTGATGTGGAGGACATAGGTGACCCATTGGAGTATTTCACAATGTATTCAGCAGGCGAAATAGAGTTTCATGTTCTCCTCTCATTATGGGTGTGCGGGTACCGAATAGTGGATTTCTAATTGAATAGTGAATCGAATAGATAAGAAGGTTGAATATCGAATCATATATTTAATATAAGAAAATTTAACCACTCTTATGCTTCCAAATTTTGTGCAAAAAACACAGCGCTACACATGCTCGGGAGTCCAATCTCCTTACTTGAGAATCTTGCTAGTTAGTTAGTAGTTAGTAGGTACCTATGAATCAAAGTGCATATATAGTATGCTCTATCTTACTATTAAGGAACACCAAATTGGTATGCCTACACTGATAGCAACTCTGTTTGTATACACAGGCCTGGAAAATATTTTTTATCAATGAAATATCTGTCAAATAGAGTTTAAGTGTTTTTTTTCTCTCTGAAGCTGATGAAATGGCGAAGTTATCCTAGATACCATTGGGGTTTTCAGTTTAATGTAGGGCCATACTGTGCTTAATGCCAACCTTGTGCCACTTAGAATGTATTAACTTCCCCTTTTCTTGCAGAAGGCAGGAGTGTTTTTGCATCTTTATGGCAAGTGGCTTCCATGGGTTATCGTCAGCTTTTTGTAAGGCTAATCTCTTCGACAGACAAAAGCGGGAAATCTGCGTGACGTCACTCAGAACCGCTCTGCGCAGTCATAGGAGCCAACAATACAGATGCCCACGGCATGTTCGTGCGATGTCCCCCCCCCCCCATTTTTTTTTCTGTCCGCATCTATCTATCTGTGTAAAATGTCTGCAGCCAGAGGTCAGTGGGCTGTCACATGGTATTCTTGAGCATGCCATGTAAATCCTAAGCTATAATTATAGTCTAGTGATGGGTCGCTCGAAGCTACGAAAGTAAGTAGACAGTTGTGTGCCTACATACGGCATTCGGAATGAGGGGACACTGTACAGTATTTCTCAAAGATGGCAGCCATGAACATGCAACTGTCATCCCATGGACTCACTTTCGATGGCAAGGCAATTATTCACAGCATTCATGCGACTGCTGTGAATAAATTTTCGTTTATTAGGTAACCATAACTTATTCACCAGCATATCCTACGATGCAGCTCCGGTTAGGCTCAATGGGCTGGACAAACTAGTGTGACCATGACGAAAATTCGCCGCTGGCCAACGTGATGACAGGCCGCAAACCGTTGCAGAAAGCTTGTCACTAATATGTTCTTATGGGTGGTGGCTCATTAGTGAACAGTCACGAAATCACGCTTATTGGTTAGATTGACAGCCGTTGAAGCGGCGTTTGGGCCTGCGGTCAACAGCTGGCAACTACCGCAAGCATGCGTGCCGAACTCATTTGCATACTTGTGTGTGTTTAGAAAGGTCCCAACTGCACTTATCTGCATGCGTGAGCAATGGACTTGCGTATTCTATGCGATCAGTGTGTCTTTTGGCCAGCGGTGTAGCCAGAAATTTTTCAGCTATGCCAACCTCTCTCTCTCTCTCACATATATATATAATATTGGTTGTACACCATGCAGAGACAGTTTCCAGGCAAGAATGCTTTAACAACGAGGATGCACCTTTCGCAGTCACTTCGCATCAAATTATGCTATCATCCTTATGCTATTTTAGAAAATGGCCATATTAAAAAAAATTTTAATGTCCTGTTTAGAAGCCTGCCTGAAAATTACGGCATTTGAAAGTGTCGTGTATCCTGACATCCGTCTATCCTGAAACTGTCGCAATGTTTAGTTAGGATGGGCTCTCCGCAGAAAGTGCCATGCGTTACCACATGATAGGTGAGCCTCAGCTAGGCAACTGGCCACGGCTGTCTGGTGTTGAGTAATCGGGCAGTGATAAAACGCTCTCCCTATGTCCATAATTATCCGCCAATTTCATTCTTCAACACCTTTTATGAGTGATCCCCCTTCTTGTATCCATCACACCACTCCCCTTCTTAACATTCTTTTCAATTATTCACTGTCACATTCTTCAACATTCACCAGTTTGTTGAACGGCATCGCAGCCACTAACGTTCCTATATTTCTGTTTCTGCGTGGACATTGACACCATTCTCCTACCTGCTCGCCCACCTGTTTGTTCTGGCAGTTTCTTAGCTTCCCTGGCCCAGCACCCCTGTGCTTGATATATTTTGTCATGCACAAATCAGCATTCTTTTAAAGTTTGTTATTTTTTTCTTGAAAGTTTGGCGACGTGGGGGTGGTTCAGAGCGTGTATATACATGGAAGAAGCGTGGCAGAGAGGAAAGATGTGAGAAACTCGTTTGAACCTTTGCACCGCGTCGAATATGCACAATGCCCTCTGGAGCTCCCTCGGTGTCAATCACCACATTAGCCTCTTGACAGCTGTAATTATCCGTGACCCATCGTAAAACCACTGCATAAATTGCAGCGCTTACCTTTCTACTGTACCCAAGTCCAGAGGGAAGCTAGATAGAATGCTACAGAGGAGGGGAGAGAGGAGGCAAAGAATGGGCGGAACCGAGACAGTTGCAAAACGAGTGATTAATGGCCTTGCCACTCTTCACTCTTAGTTCCCATACAAGGGGGGTGGGGATGGGGGATAGCGAAAAGGTGATGTGAGAAGGCAAGGAAACACTACTACTAACGACACGACAGCGGTTGTGGGCAAACTGGATAAACTGAAGTTCTAGGTACGGTGACAAGAAAACCCCCTCCTGCCCCTTCGGACTTTATTTTCATCCATGTTGTTCTTTCAGAGCCCACCTCCTCAAACTTTCTGTTCCGTGGGAAAGGGGGGGTTCGACTTCCCTGGCTAGGCCAATGCTTCTGGTGGCTAATCAGACCGATCTTCACACATGCTCTCATGCTTTCCACACACCCTGCTGTTGTCCCTCTGTTTGCGTCACGTCAGTTGTTTCAGTCAGTATAGCCAACCTGGATGAACCTTGTACCGATAGAGAGATTGCACGTCATGGGAACACCGGGCACGTCAGGGAACCGACTACGACCGAGTCATTCGCCGAAGGTACCGATATTTGAAAAATCTGTGAAGAAGAAGACGCGCCTCGCGGCACAGCCGCATCGCCAACACGCGGCTCGTCTCCGCTCGCGCTGTTGATTGCTGGCGTCCGTTTGGACAGTGCTTCGGGCTGCCTCGCCGTTCCCGGTCGCTGTGCCTTCGCATTAGGCGCCACCAATAAACCCTTTCACAATTGGTGGAGGTGCTGGGTACTCAAACCCCGTCGCTTGAAACCCTGGAGCTAAGATCAAGAACGCTACCGCCCGCCATGACCGACAGCTCATCCCAAACGGCACCGACGCCACAGTCCGTCACCTGCACCGGCGTTCCACGACAACGGGACCCCAAGATCTTCAGCGGTGCAGACGACGAAGACGTAGAAGACTGGTTTGCGTCATATGAACGGGTGAGCGCACACAACAAGTGGGATGATCCAGCCAAGTTAACGCACGTCATCTTTTATCTGGCTGGTGTTGCCCAACTGTGGTTTCACAACCACGAAAGTGACGTACCCACATGGTCGCTCTTCAAGACAACCTTTACGGAAGTGTTCGGCCGACCCGCTGTTCGCAAGCTGCGCGCCGAACAACGCTTGCGCGCCCGAGCACAGCAGACGGCAGAAACGTTCACAAGCTACATAGAAGACGTCGTGGACCTTTGTAAACGAGTCAACGCCGCAATGCCCGAAGCTGAGCGAATTCGCCATATACTGAAAGGCATCGATGACGGCGCATTCCAGATGCTCCTAGCCAGGAATCCGCGCACTGTGTCTGAAGTTGTCAGCCTATGCCAAAGTTACGATGAGTTAAGGAAGCAACGCGCTTCGACTCGGCGTCCTCTGGGAAGCGACGACTTGTTGGCGAGCCTTGACAACATGTACGACCCATCCTCATTCCTTCAGCGGGTCAAGGACTTCGTGCGTGAGGAAGTTGCCCGCCAACTTTCTTTAGTCCCCTTCACTCAGGAGCCCACCTCCCGTATTCCAAACTCGCTCCGCACCCTCATTTCAGAAGAGGTCGCCCAAGTTGTCCCGTCCGCACACCATCAGCCGCCTGCAGCCGCGAATCTCAACTCTGCGCTGGCAGTGCAGCCTGTCGCCGCGCCTCTCACCTATGCGCAGCCAGTCCTGCCTGTGGCCGCGCCTCTCACGTACGCGCAGGCAGTGCGCAGGCCTCCACAGGCGTCTTTCGCGACCCAGTCCCAACCGCTGCCACCGGAAACCCATGCTGCATCTTGGACTGCACCGCGAGCTAATCCTTGGAGGACACCTGACAATCGACCTATCTGTTATTCCTGCTGCACTCCCGGACACGTCGCCCGATATTGCCGCCGTCGCCCTCAAGCGTTCGGCGACGCCTCGCGGCCCTTCCAGTACGGCAGCCAGCCATTTCGCCAATACGCCGCTCCTTCCCCCCAACCGTACGCTCGTGCTGACATCCCAGAATTTCCTTCACGTCGCTCGCCATCCCCTCGCCGACGCTCGCTCTCCCCAATGCGTCGGCGACCCGCACCACCTGACCAGGAAAACTGAACGTCGCAGTTCAAGAGGCAAGAACTGCGCCCCATTCGAACTGTCTAAGTCCTCGCGCCTCTCCTGCTAACGTGGTCGAAATTTGTGTAGGTGTTCCTGCATTCGCTCTTGTGGATACCGGCGCTGCCGTTTCTGTGATAGCCGCCAAACTGTGCCGTTCGCTGCGCAAGGTGACCACGCCGCTTTCTGGACTGTTGCTTCGTACGGCAAGCGCGCAGCACGTCACTCCGCACGCAGCCTGTACTGTACGTGTGCTTATTCACGGCATTGTTTACATCGTCGAGTGTATTGTTCTTCCCACCTGCTCACATGACGTCATCCTCGGATGGGACTTCTTATCCAGCCATAAAGCCGTGATCGACTGCGCACGCGCCGAAGTTGAATTTTCCCCTTGTGACGCACCCTTGGACGAAGATTGCGACCGCCCTTCTAAACTTACCGTGCGCGAGGACACAGATATTCCACCTGGCTCCTTCGCCCTCGTACCTGTCTCTTGCGATGCCATCGCTGATGCAACGGTCTTCTTCACACCGTCCGACATCTTCATGAGCCGTAAATCCCTCCCACTACCCTTCGCGACGCTTGACATGGCTGGCGGCTGCAGCAATATATACTTTTACAATCCCCTCTGTGCGCCTATTACGTTGCTCGTTGGCGAATGCCTTGGCTTCGTGGAACTCCTCGACTCTTCGTCTTTGGTTGACGTCCCCGGAGACTCTTTTGATGTCGACTCCGGCCAACCGTCTTCGATGTCCGCGCTTGAGGAAACGTCCAGGGATGCGTTCTCGAATGCCATCGCCGATACCCTCACACCTGCCGAACGCGCCGACCTTCTTGATCTCCTGCACAAATTTAGAAATTCATTCGACGTTTCACAACCTCGCCTGGGCCGCACGTCGGAAGTGCAGCACTACATTGACACCGGTTCACATCAGCCGTTACGTCAACGACCGTACCGCGTTTCTGCCGAAGAGCGTCGTGTCATTACCACCCAAGTCGAAGATATGCTGCGCCGTGATGTTATTCAACCTTCGCACAGTCCCTGGGCATCTCCTGTCGTTCTCGTTCGCAAGAAGGACGGGTCTATTCGCTTTTGCGTCGACTACCGTCGGTTGAATAAGGTAACGCGCAAAGACGTCTATCCTTTGCCGCGCATCGACGACGCCCTCGACAGTCTTCAGGGAGCAGAATTCTTCTCATCCCTTGACTTGCGTTCAGGGTACTGGCAGGTCCCGATGGCTGCTGCCGATCGCCAGAAAACCGCATTCATTACACCTGACGGCTTATATGAATTTAAGGTGATGCCTTTCGGGCTTTGTAACGCCCCTGCCACCTTTGAACGACTCATCGACAACACGCTGCGTGGCCTCAAGTGGTCTATATGTCTGTGTTACCTCGACGATGTCGTGGTTTTCTCGCCTGATTTTCCTACTCACCTGCTCCGCCTCAGACAAGTTTTGACCTGTCTAACGAACGCTGGCCTTCAACTCAACCTCAAGAAGTGCCGCTTCGCCGCGCGAGAGCTTACCATTTTAGGCCACGTTGTGTCCAAGCATGGCGTTCTACCCGATCCTGCAAAACTTCGAGCGGTCGCTGAATTTCCGAAGCCTCAGACCATCAAAGAACTTCGAAGCTTCATGGGCCTATGCTCATATTTCCGGCGCTTTGTTCGAAATTTCGCATCGATCATGGCGCCATTGACTCAGCTTCTACGCGGTGACGCCGCCCTCTCCTGCTGGTCCACTGCATGTGACTCCGCCTTTGCGACGCTGCGTCGTCTTCTCATCTCCCCACCTATTCTTCGCCATTTCGACCCGTCAGCTGCAACTGAAGTACATACAGATGCCAGCGGGGTCGGTCTCGGCGCCGTCCTCGCCCAACGAAAGCCGGGCTACCCCGAATACGTAGTCGCCTATGCGAGTCGCACGCTGACGAAGCCTGAGGCCAATTACAGCGTGACCGAAAAAGAGTGCTTGGCTTTAGTATGGGCACTTGGCAAGTTCCGACCATATCTGTACGGGCGCCCATTCGACTTAGTCACAGATCACCATGCGCTTTGTTGGCTCGCCAACTTGAAAGATCGCACTGGCCGCCTAGCCCGTTGGGCACTACGCATCCAGGAGTACGATATTCGCGTCGTATACCGCAGCGGACGCACACACTCCGACGCAGACGCCTTGTCTCGTTCACCTTTACCTCCAGACTCGGCCTGCGGAACAACTTCCGCACATTCCGTGTCATCTCTCGACATGGACTCCTTTGTCACCGCACAACGTCGTGACCCGTGGATCGCTTCTCTTTTCGACTATCTTTCTGGATCATCGACCATCCCTGTATCCCGAACCCTCCGACGCCAAGCAGTTCATTTTGCCATTCGTGACCAGCTGCTGCACCGACGCAATTACACTCCTGAAGGTCGTCGGTGGCTTCTGGTGGTTCCCCGCAGCTTAAGGTCTCAAATATGTGCCGCTTTCCACAACGACCCGCAGTGTGGCCACGCCGGAGTCTTCAAGACGTACGAACGAATTCGCCACCGCTACTACTGGCGCGGCATGTACAATTTTGTACACAAGTTTGTTCGGTGCTGTCTTGACTGTCAACGCCGCAAATCGCCGCCTTTACGCCCGTCTGGTGCCTTGCAGCCGCTCCCGTGCCCTGCCGCACCCTTCGATCGCGTCGGCATCGACCTATACGGCCCGCTTCCTATGACGCCAGACGGCAATCGGTGGATCGTAGTTGCTGTTGACCATTTGACACGCTACGCCGAAACTGCTGCTTTACCGAGTGCTACAGCGCGGGATGTAGCCTCTTTCGTCCTACATCGCTTCGTGCTTCGACACGGCGCACCTCGAGAACTCCTCAGCGATCGAGGTCGCGCCTTCCTCTCCGAAGTCGTCGAAAGTTTGCTTTCGGAATGCCACATTATTCATCGGACAAGCACGGCATACCATCCACAGACTAACGGGCTCACAGAGCGATTTAACCGCACACTTGGTGATATGCTCTCTATGTACGTGGCATCTGATCATGGTAACTGGGACCGCATCCTTCCATTCATCACGTTCGCGTACAACACCGCGATCCAGGCCACTACGGGATTTTCACCTTTCTTCCTCCTGTATGGTCGCGAGCCCACGCATACCATCGACACGCTCCTTCCATACCGTCCTGACGCCTCCGAGTGTCTACCTATGTCCGACGTCGCTCGGCAAGCCGCAGAATGCCGCCAGCTAGCGCGCTCCTTTACGGCAGAGCAACAGCAGCGCCAGAAAGAAAACCGCATCGACACGCGTCCAAACACCACCTACGCTCCAGGCGTTCTTGTGTGGTTGTCGGTCCCTTTCCAAACGCCGGGGCTTTCCTCGAAACTCGTCCCAAAATTCGAAGGGCCTTACCGAGTCTTGGAACAAACGTCCCCGGTGAATTTTCTCATTGAGCCCCTGTCACCACCTGAAGACTTGCGCCGGCGTGGACATGACATTGTCCACGTCTCGCGTCTCAAGCCCTACCACGACCCTCTACCTCCCGATTCTTAAGGCGCCAGGATGGCTCTTTTTGTCCGGGGGGAGATTGTGAAGAAGAAGACGCGCCTCGCGGCACAGCCGCATCGCCAACACGCGGCTCGTCTCCGCTCGCGCTGTTGATTGCTGGCGTCCGTTTGGACAGTGCTTCGGGCTGCCTCGCCGTTCCCGGTCGCTGTGCCTTCGCATTAGGCGCCACCAATAAACCCTTTCACAAATCGGATATTCAAGACATCGAATATCAGATATTCAATTCACAAATTGAATTATGGGAACATTCGCTAGTCGATTCGAAATTAAATGACCCAGTATTCGCACACCCCTACTTTTCATACCTATAGCACGGAATATGGTATAGTGCTGTTAAGCTTCAGTGTTGAAAATAATTATTCATATTTTGAATAAATAGAACATTTAAAACATTGTCTGCAGTGCTTTGTGCTAAAAAAATAATTAAAAATAATTTTCCATTTTTGGTCATAATTCTAGATAATTGCATGGCATGGAAGGGGGTTAAAATATTCACGGTGGCTGAAGTTGTCTTGGAACATTCCTCTACAGATTCCTGCCCTCCTTGTGTTGCTTTGAATGTTAAACTCAATCAATCAATGAAATTATTATTATTATTATTATTATTATTATTATTATTATTATTATTATTATTATTATTGCAGACCTCGAACTGTGTTCATCCACACCAAGGCCATCCACATTGCGAGCAACGGAGGTGAACAAGCGGGCCAGCAAGTCACGCCAGCAGCCAGCACAGGATGCCCAAAATGTTCAGGGCATGAAGCCAAGGCAGGCCTCAAAGCAGAATGGCGCTCAACGTTCTCAGAGGACAACGGAGTGAGTACTGTCAGACAGCGTACTTCAGCGATTCCTTCAGTTCTGAGTTCATTTACTGCAACAGCAGCATTCCTTTACATGGAAGACCACCATGTTGTTTTCACTGGCCTGCTCTTTCCTCATATAAGTCCGTTCACCCGCTACCTCCGCATTGCCATTGCTACACAAAAAGATGTGTTCAAATGTATTTTAGATGGATGATGAGAGGAGAGGTATCCACTTTGCCTTTTGTGGGATACATACTTTATTAGCAATAGCTTTACACGCAGCATACAAGCAGCAGCATCAAAGTTGAAACAGCCAAGACTGACAACAAACGCATTGTTTTTTTATCACACTAAGTCTTTCAGCAACTTTGCTGCTACAGATTTCGCATGTTTCAGGAACCAGGAACTTATCTATATCGACTTTCACGAAAAAAGCACCCCTTTTGCACCATTTTACCATTGAATAATTTCTAACATGACGTTCAGAAGCTGACGATTTTTTTTCACATACAGCATTTTTCGTAACACTTCACGCAAGATTTGTAAAACTGTAAAATAATCCCAAATTTTTAAAACTTACAAAAAGTTCAGAAGAGTTTGCAGCTACGCTATGACTCATTATGATGAAGAAATTGCGGTCACTGACCAAGTCAAGGTGAAAATAACAGAGACGTTTCAGGACCCGTACGGGTTCCTTGATCACACTTTACAGGCAGATCAACGGAACTGCCATGAGTGCTTCCATTTCCGTTACTACAGCCAACTTGGTCATGGAGGTCATTGAACAGAAGGCCCTCGTTGACTTCACTCCCGCGCCAAAGGTTTTCGTCCGCTATGTCGATGACTACTTCTGCATTGTGCGAAGGCAGGACGCTTCACGCCTCTTGCGTCTTCTCAACTCGGCAGAAGCAGCCATACAATTTACTACAAAATTAGTGTGGCATCAGCCTCCCCTTCCTTGACGTCCTCATGCAGCGAAGTGGAATGAGACTCTCATTTGTTGTGCATAGGAAGGCGACTCATACCGGCCGGTATTTAAACTTCAATTCATGTCACCCGGCTTGCCACAAGCAATCCGTCGTCTCATCTCTCGTGACGCGGGCCACATGCATCTGCTCAAGTGACAACGAAATGCAGAACGAACTGAAGACAATTCGTCACGAATTGTCCAGGAACGGGTACCCCAAGAAGTTTATTAACAAAATGGAAGCTCGTGTCCTCCATATTGACACGTGTACTTATCTTTATCGGGCGACCACGTTTCGCCGCTTAACAACTGTAATCGCACAGCGACGGACGCGCCTGCATGTATCCGACGTTTCTGGAAAGTTATCGATGATTCTACCCGGCTGTCTGTTGTCGCCGAACCTTATGTTATCTGATTTCATCGCCTGACGCGAATGGCGTAGAACATTGTGGAATACGCGCGGGTCCCAGCGATTAGTCTGGAACATTCGACGACTGCTGTATAAAAGCTGACGCGCTTAACCCGCTGAGCAGATTTTCGACGATCGCCGACAGTGTTCGCCGCTATCGTTGTGCTATAAGTGTAGCCTGTTTTTGTGGGCACAGGTTCGCCCAATAAAAGTTAGGTTTGTTCTTTACAGTATTGCTGCTGTGTTCTTGAACGTCACCACCACGTGACATCTGGTGGAGGTGCTTTTCGTTCATGTACCGGACGCCCCCGACAAGCCGTGATCCAAGCCCGGACCGCAAAGAGAACACCAACGTAGTCCCGGAGCATCGAGCAAGCCGCCGTCTTCAACAGCTGCCCCCGGAGCACGGACTTCTACCTGAGAAGACCAAGAAGATTGTGGACAAGGCAACCCCAATGGCAGCCCCAGCGTCCCCCATCGTGCTGCAGCAGCCCAGGGAACCTCCGACGTTCCGCGGATCAACTTTCGAGGACCCGGAAACCTGGCTCGAAACGTATGAGAGGGTCGCTAAGTTTAACAGTTGGGACAGCGACGACAAGCTGCGGCATGTCTATTTCGCATTGGAAGACGCCGCCAGGACGTGGTTCGAAAATAGGGAAGCCACCTTAACGACGTGGGACCTTTTCCGAAGCGGCTTCTTGCACACGTTTACAAGCGTCGTGCGAAAAGAGCGAGCCCAAGCACTACTAGAAACCAGAGTGCAGCTGCCAAACGAGACGATCGCGATCTTCACGGAAGAGATGGCCCGTCTTTTCCGGCACGCCGACCCGGAAATGTCAGAAGAGAAAAAAGTCCGCTTCCTGATGCGGGGCGTCAAGCAAGAACTCTTCGCAGGACTTATTCGTAACCCGCCGAAGACCGTAGCTGAGTTTTCGGCAGAGGCATCGACGATCGAGAAAACTCTGGAGATGCGCACCCGGCAATATAACCGCCAGGGGCTCACGCCGCAGTACGCCATCCAAGGACTGGATTCCGGCGACCTTCAGGAGACCATCAGGGCCATTGTGCGCGAAGAACTGCGCAAGGTCCTGCCTTCGTCGCAGCCCCAAGTGGCTTCGATCGCCGACATCGTCAAAGAAGAGGTGCACCGATCGCTTGGAGTTCCCGAGCTGCAACCACAATTACCGCAGCCCCAGCCAGAAGCGATGACATACGCCGCCGTCGCAAGCCGTCAAGGTCCCCCTCCGCGACCACGCCAGGGCCCTGCAACGACGCAATTCCGTCGTCCGCCGCCGCCGCCGCCAGCACGCCCACCCGTCGCCCAGCGTACCTACGCGAGGAAGACGGACATTTGGCGAGCCCCCGACCACCGCCCGCTCTGCTATCACTGCGGAGAAGCCGGCCATGTGTATCGCCGATGCCCCTACCGGGAGATGGGACTGCGAGGTTTCGCCGTCAACGCTCCGCACCCGCATCAAGGTAAACGCCCTCGCGATATCGCTGACTACCTCGCCGCTACTCAGTGGAGCTCTCGACGACCATCGCGTTCGCCATCACCAAGCCGCTACCTCTCGCCGCAGCGCCGACCATACACTGGCCCAGCCCGGGGCCGGTCAGCGAGCCCGTATCCGGAAAACTAAAAGCAGCAACCGATGGAGGTGCGGTTGCTGTTCGTCGAACTGACGAAGATCCTCCGCCGCCGACGAAGACGATGAAGAAACCATCTCGACGACCTAATGACGACACGCCGCCGTCCCGACGAAGTCAGGAAGCCAAGACTACACCGACGAAAGACGACTTGACGACGCGACGTTCCAGCTTCAGTTCAACACGACGCAGCCGTGATCCGACGCCGAGAACTAACTGTAACGCAAGACAAAGAACCACCGACCTCGACGTGCTTCTCGACGGCCACGCAGTCACCGCCTTAGTAGACACAGGAGCCGATTACTCCGTCATGAGTGGACCCATCGCCGCCCAGTTGAGGAAAGTTAAGACTGCATGGGAAGGCCCTCAAATACGCACCGCTGGAGGACACCTGATTACGCCGACTGGGATCTGCACGGCAAGAATTACCGTTCATGGCCGGACTTACCCTGCCACCTTCGTTGTCCTCCAACAGTGTTCACGAGACGTCATTCTCGGCATGGACTTCCTGAATCAACATGGCGCAGTCATCGACCTGAAGTCGAAATCGATAACGCTGTCACAAGATCAAGCGATACCGGCGGAGAGCTGTCGTAGTCACCACACCTTGAGTGTGCTCGAAGATCAAGTGAGCATCCCGCCGCGCGCCAGCATTATTATTTCCGTCGGCACTGAAACACCCGCTGACGTAGAAGGCGTCATCGAGGGCGACCAACATCTACTGCTCGACCGTGAAATTTGCGTCGCAAGAGGGATCGCTCGACTCCACGGAGGGCAAGTGGAAGTTATGCTAACCAACTTCAGCCAAGAGTTCAAGCACATCAACAAGGGCACGACAATCGCATACATCGAGGAAATTGTGGAAACCAGCAATGCCTTTGTCCTCTCGGATTCAGCCGCATCTACACCGATGAGCATTGTCCCCGAACCAGACTTCGACGTGAATCCAAGTCTTCCTGTGAGTAAGCAGCAACAGATCAGAAGTCTTCTCCGACGATACAAAGACTGCTTTTCTACTTCATCGAGGATTCGACAAACACCAGTTGCAAAGCATCGCATAATAACAGAAGAGAGCGCTCGACCACTCCGCCAGAGCCCTTACCGAGTTTCGACGCGAGAACGTGAAGCTATTAGGCAACAAGTCGACGAAATGCTGCGCGACGACATCATCCAGCCGTCGAAAAGCCCGTGGGCCTCTCCTGTAGTCCTGGTAAAGAAAAAGGACGGAACCCTACGCTTCTGCGTCGACTATCGTCGATTGAACAAGATCACGAAGAAGGATGTGTACCCCCTTCCACGGATAGACGACGCATTGGATCGGCTCTGCAACGCTAAATACTTCTCGTCGATGGACCTCAAGTCTGGCTACTGGCAAATAGAAGTCGACGAGAGAGATCGCGAAAAGACTGCCTTCATCACGCCAGACGGCCTCTACGAGTTCAAGGTCATGCCATTCGGACTGTGCTCGGCGCCTGCAACGTTTCAGCGCGTCATGGACACGGTGTTAGCCGGACTGAAGTGGCAGACGTGCCTTGTTTACCTGGATGACGTCGTTGTCTTCGCCGGAAATTTCGACGATCACCTTAGGCGGCTTGCGACAGTGTTAGAAGCCATCAAGTCATCAGGGCTCACTCTGAAGCCGGAAAAGTGCCGCTTCGCTTACGATGAGCTTTTGTTCCTAGGCCACGTGATCAGCAAATCAGGAGTACGCCCCGACCCACAGAAGACAGCTGCCATCGCAAAGTTCCCGCAGCCAACCGACAAGAAGGCAGTGCGAAGATTCCTTGGCATGTGTGCCTACTATAGGCGCTTTGTCAAGGACTTCTCACGCATCGCGGAGCCGCTAACACATCTAACCAAATGTGATGTCGCGTTCAAGTGGGAAACGCCGCAGGCCAAGGCATTTCAAGAACTCAAACGACGCATGCAGTCGCCGCCGGTACTTGCACACTTCGACGAGGACGCCGATACCGAAATCCACACTGACGCCAGTAGCCTAGGCCTCGGTGCCGTCCTAGTCCAGAGGAAAGAAGGACTTGAAAGGGTGATATCGTATGCTAGCCGGTCGCTGTCAAAAGCGGAAAGCAACTATTCTACGACTGAAAAGGAATGCCTCGCCATCATTTGGGCTATAGCTAAATTCCGCCCTTACCTCTATGGCAGGCCATTCAAAGTCGTCAGTGACCATCATGCATTGTGTTGGCTAGCTAACTTAAAGGACCCTTCAGGACGGCTGGCGCGGTGGAGCCTCAGACTACAAGAATATGACGTCACGGTAATATACAAGTCCGGAAGAAAACACTCCGACGCCGACTGCTTATCGCGCGCCCCCATCGATCCCCCGCCGCAAGACGACGAGGACGACGACGCCTTCCTTGGGATAATAAGCGCGGAAGACTTCACTAAACAGCAGCGAGCAGACCCGGAGCTAAAAGGCCTCGTCGAGTATTTGGAAGGAAACACCGACGTTGTCCCTAGGGCATTTAAGCGCGGGTTGTCGTCGTTCACGCTACAAAACAACCTGCTCGTGAAGAAGAACTTCTCACCAGTCCGCGCCAGCTACCTTCTTGTTGTACCGTCAGCGCTGCGTCCAGAAATACTGCACGCCCTACACGACGATCCAACCGCTGGGCACCTCGGATTCTCCCGGACGCTGTCGAGAATACAGGAAAGGTATTACTGGCCGCGTCTGACCGCCGACGTCGCCCGTTACGTCAAGACATGCCGAGACTGTCAACGACGCAAGACACCACCGACAAGGCCAGCAGGATTACTACAGCCGATCGAACCTCCTCGCCGACCATTCCAGCAGATTGGGATGGATTTGTTGGGGCCGTTTCCGATATCAACATCCGGGAATAAGTGGATCGTCGTGGCGACGGATTATCTCGCCCGCTTTGCTGAAACTAAAGCTCTACCAAAAGGCAGCGCAGCCGAAGTGGCGAAATTTTTCGTCGAGAACATCCTGCTGCGACATGGTGCCCCAGAAGTCCTCATCACCGACAGAGGAACGGCTTTTACAGCAGAGCTCACCCAGGCCATTCTGCAGTATAGCCAGACAAGCCACAGGAGGACAACTGCCTACCATCCGCAGACGAATGGTCTCACGGAGCGCCTAAACAAGACCCTCGCCGACATGCTAGCAATGTACGTCGATGTCGAGCACAAGACGTGGGACGCGGTCCTGCCGTATGTAACCTTCGCTTACAACACGGCAGTGCAAGAAACAACACAGATCACGCCTTTTAAGCTGGTTTACGGCAGGAACCCGACAACGACGCTCGACGCCATGCTGCCCCACGTCACTGACGAAGAGAATGTTGACGTCGCTAGCTATCTGCAGCGCGCCGAAGAAGCCCGACAGCTCGCCAGCCTGCGAATCAAGAGCCAGCAGAGGACCGACAGCCGACACTACAACCTCCGACGACGCTTCGTCGAGTACCAGCCTGGCGACCGTGTTTGGGTCTGGACCCCGATACGCCGACGAGGACTCAGTGAGAAGCTACTCCGACGCTATTTCGGACCCTACAAGGTCATCCGACGTATTGGCGCTCTGGACTATGAGGTCGTGCCAGACGGCATTTCGCATTCACAGCGGCGCCGCGCACGATCTGAAGTGGTCCACGTGGTGCGCCTTAAACCCTTTTACGGACGCTGACTAACTTCGTCATTTTCGTTCTTTTCTTTGCTACGAGTACTTTTGTTTATTAACTTCGTTTGTTTGCAGCATCGGGTCGATGCTTTTTAAGAGGGGGGTATTGACACGTGTACTTATCTTTATCGGGCGACCACGTTTCGCCGCTTAACAACTGTAATCGCACAGCGACGGACGCGCCTGCATGTATCCGACGTTTCTGGAAAGTTATCGATGATTCTACCCGGCTGTCTGTTGTCGCCGAACCTTATGTTATCTGATTTCATCGCCTGACGCGAATGGCGTAGAACATTGTGGAATACGCGCGGGTCCCAGCGATTAGTCTGGAACATTCGACGACTGCTGTATAAAAGCTGACGCGCTTGACCCGCTGAGCAGATTTTCGACGATCGCCGACAGTGTTCGCCGCTATCGTTGTGCTATAAGTGTAGCCTGTTTTTGTGGGCACAGGTTCGCCCAATAAAAGTTAGGTTTGTTCTTTACAGTATTGCTGCTGTGTTCTTGAACGTCACCACCACGTGACAATATTATTACGATATCATCAAGCGATACTCAAGAGACGAGCCGCCGCGAGAACGACGAAGAAGTTGGTCGGTGCCCTTGGCACGAGCGAGTGTCAGCCTGGCTGCCGCGTTCATCAAACCGCGTTCATCACACCTGATGGCCTATACCAATTTAAAGTAATGCCGTTTGGATTATGCAACGCCCCTGCCACCTTTGAGCATATGATGGATTCCTTGCTCCAAGGTTTCAAATGGTCCACATGCCTCTGCTACCTCGACGACGTCATTGTCTTCTCGCCAACGTTCGACACTCACCTTGAGCGTCTCACAACTATACTTGATGTATTTCGAAAGGCGAAGCTGCAACTTAACTCGTCCAAATGTCGTTTTGGCCACTGACAAATTAATCTTCTGCGCCATCTCGTTGATGCTTCCGGAGTACAGCCTGATCCTGACAAAACTCGCGCTGTCCGAGAGTTTCCAGTTCCGAAGACAGCCGCAGACGTTCGAAGTTTTGTAGGGCTGTGCTCGTACTTTCGTCGTTTTGTTCCAGATTTTGCGACAATTGTTAGGCCCATAACTAATCTTTTGAAGAAAGGCATACAATTCTCGTGGGGTACTACAGAAGCCGCCACCTTCTCTCGTCTCGTCACTCTTCTCTCCTCACCACCCATTCTCGCCCACTTCGACTCTGATGCCCCTACAGAATTACGTACAGATGCCAGCGGTCATGGCGTAGGTGCCGTCTTAGCCCAGCGTCAGCGTGGCAAGGATCGTGTTATTGCTTACGCGAGCCGCCTCCTAGCACCATCGAAGCGCAATTATTCCATTACGGAACGCGAATGCCTTGCTGTTGTCTGGGCGGTTGCGAAGTTTCGCCCTTACCTTTACGGTCGCCCTTTTTCCGTAGTCACTGACCATCATGCTCTCTGCTGGCTCTCATCGCTAAAAGATCCTACAGGCCGGCTTGGTCGATGGGCTTTGAGGCTACAGGAATTTTCATATTCCATGGTGTACAAGTCTGGCCGCCTGCACCAAGACGCTGACAGTTTGTCGCGTTACCCTGTTGACGACTCTGACTCCTCCAATATTGCCAGTGCTTCTAGCGTATTCTCTGTATCCCAGCTGCTTCATTTCGCGGACGAGCAACGCCGTGACGCCTACATCAGAGCACTCATCGACCGTTTTGAACACTCTCCGGCCGATGCTGCTCTACGCCTCTTCGTCCTCCGCGACGTTACTCTGTACCATTGTAACCTTCATCCGGACGGCTCTGAGTTCCTACTTGTCATACCTAAACACCTCCGCTCCACCGTTCTAGAAGAGCTCCACGACGCACCAACGGTAGGACACCTCGGCGTATCTCGAACCTATGACCGCGTACCTCGCCGTTTTTCCTGGCCGGGCCTTGCCCGTTCCGTACGACGTTACGTTGCCGCTTGTGAACTTTGCCAACGACGCAAGCCTTCCCGGCTCCCCTCCCCGCTTGTTACCTGCAGCCGCTCAACATCCCTGCTGAGCCCTTCCATCGTGTCGGCTTGGACCTTCTCGGCCCCTTTCCGGAATCCACATCAGGAAACAAGTGGGTTGCAGTCGCGACGGACTACACGACCCACCACGCCGTAATCCGTGCTCTTCGGACCAGTTGCGCAAATGATGCTGCGGACTTCCTCCTACATGATATCATTTTGATGCATGCTGCTCCGCATCAATTGCTTACAGACCACGGCCGCACCTTTTTGGCCAAAGTCATTGACGACATCATGCGTGCCTGCTCAATACAGCACAAATTTACCACCTCCTACCACCCCCAAACGAACGGCATCACTGAGTGTTTGAACCGCACCCTTACAGACATGCTATCCAAATACATCTCAGACGACCACCGTGAGTGGGACCTGGCTCTACCTTACATTACCTTTGCATACAACTCTTCCCGTCTCGAAACTGCTGGCGTTTCCCCATTTTACCTCTTGTATGGTCGCGAACCGATGCTACCACTGGACACTGTGCTTCCGTCCGCCATAGCTTCAACTTGCGATTATGCCCGTGATGCAATCGCCCATGCTGACCATGCTCGCCAACTTGCGCGCACTCGTCTACAAGTATCTCAAGACAAGCAGATACAACGCTACGACCACTGTCACCGTGATGTCCATTTTGTGCCCGGCGCCCTCGTGTTGCTTTGGTCACCATCGCGTAAAGTCGGCCTTTGTGAAAAACTGCTTTCCTGTTACACAGGCCAATATCGCGTGATACGCAAAGTGACCGATGTCACCTATGAAATCGTTCTAGCCACACCCACTACGTCCTCCGCTGTGACAACCAGTGATATTGTCCACGTTGCCCGACTCAAGCCTTACAACTCTTCATGCACCTTGGATATTTAACAGCACCGCGACGGTGCTTTTGCCGCCGGGGGGTAATATTACGATATCATCGAGCGATGCTCAACCAAAGGACCAGGCAGGATTCCGTAAAGGCTACTCAACAATAGACCATATTCACACTATCAATCAGGTGATAGAAAAATGTGCGGAATATAACCAACCTTTATATATAGCTTTCATTGATTACGAGAAAGCAAGCGTTTGATTCAGTCGAAACCTCAGCAGTCATGGAGGCATTGCGTAATCAGGGTGTAGACGAGCCGTATGTAAAAATACTGAAAGATATCTATAGCGGCTCCACAGCCACCGTAGTCCTCCATAAAGAAACAAAATCCCAATAAAGAATGGCGTCAGGCAGGCAGATACGATCTCTCTGATGCTATTCACAGCGTGTTTACAGGAGGTATTCAGAGACCTGGATTGGGAAGAATTGGGGATAAGAGTTAATGGAGAATACCTTAGTAACTTCCGATTCGCTGATGATATTGCCTTGCTTAGTAACTCAGGGGACCAACTGCAATGCATGCTCACTGACCTGGAGAGGCAAAGCCGAAATGTGGGTCTAAAAATTAATCTGCAGGAAACTAACGTAATGTTTAACAGTCTCGGAAGGGAACAGCAGTTTACAATAGGTAGTGAGGCACTGGAAGTGGTAAAAGAATACATCTACTTAGGACAGGTAGTGACTGCGGATCTCGATCATGAGACTGAAATAACCAGAAGAATAAGAATGGGCTGGGGTGCGTTCGGCAGGCATTCTCAGATCATGAACAGCAGGTTGCCATTATCCCTCAAGAGAAAAGTTTATAACAGCTGTGTCTTACCAGTACTCACGTACGGGGCAGAAACCTGGAGGCTTACGAAAAGGGTTCTGCTGAAATTAAGGACGATGCAACGAGCTATGGAAAGAAGAATGATTGGTATAACGTTAAGGGACAAGAAAAGAGCAGATTGGGTGAGGGAACAAACGCGAGTTAAAGATATCTTAGTTGAAATCAAGAAAAGGAAATGGGCATGGGCAGGACACGTAATGAGGAGGGAAGATAACCGATGGTCATTAAGAGTTACGGAATGGTTTCCAAGGGAAGGAAAGCGTAGCAGAGGGCGGCAGAAAGTTAGGTGGGCGGATGAGATTAAGAAGTTTGCAGGGACAACATGGCCACAATTAGTACATGACCGGGGTAGTTGGAGAAGTATGGGAGAGGCCTTTGCCCTGCAGTGGGCATAACCAGTCTGATGATGATGATGATGAGCGATGCTCAAGAGACGAGCCGCCGCGAGAATGACGAAGAAGTTGGTCGGTGCCCTTGGCACGAGCGAGTGTCAGCCTGGCTCCAGTGTAAATAGCGTGTAAGTAGCATCTTTCGTCTGTGTCTTTCCACACGTAACAATATAAAGCCGTCTCAAGGCAAGTCGTTCACAAAATGCGCTGTCGTCCCATATGTGCCTGGCATCAGCGAAGCTCTTAGCCACGCATTCTCAAGATACGATCTTGTAATAGCACACATGCCATCCAACAAGCTGAGAAATCAGCTTGTTAACGTAAAGGATCAGCTTGAAAGCAAGAATTACCCTGGTGTCATCTACAAGGTACCATGCGCAGACTGCAGCTGCAGTTACATCAGTGAAACCGGCAAATTCATGAGAAGATTATAAGAGCACCAAAGGGACGTCCCCAACAAGAAAAAAGCCTCGAACGCCCTTGCCGAACACGCCGATAATCGCAGTCACTGCATCGATTGGGAAAATGCTGCTATAATACCTAAGGAAAAGAATCCGATGACGCGACTCTTGTTAGAATCTTTATTTATTCAAACTACAGACAACAGTATCAACAGGACTGATGGAAATTGGCCTGCCAACTACACCCGTTCTCTACATCACATTTTGGCATAAAAACGACTTGCAGCTCTTGCCCGCTTTTAGTGTGATCAAGGAACCCTACGGGTCCCGAAACGTCTTTGTGTTATTTTCACCTGGATTTGGTCAGTGACCGCAATTTCTTCATCATCATGTTACCAGACCAGACGAACTTTCGTCGAACTCTTGACTACTACTATGACTCATTGTATGGCATTAGTGCTGTTGGTACAAGGATTGAAGAAGGTACGAACACAACATTCATAGAACTCTCAAGAATCAGAATCAGAACATTTTATTCAATTACAAAAATATGTTACATAAATGAAGATACAGAAGGAGGTCCGAAAGGACGGACGGGTGGGCTAGTTGGTATTGCATAACTTGAGGTAAAGTGCATGAGTGCACATAGGACAACAGTGCTGTCTCTTCGTTCCCTTCTGTTGCCCCACGTGTTCTCTTGCACTCTGCCTCAAGAAGGAGGAACCTGAGCACGAAGCTGTTAGAGGACCTCTTGTTAGTGCATAAAACTAATAACAGTATTGGCAGCAGGGTAATAAAAGCGAGATATGCAAAATAGTAAAGGCAGAAAATACAAAGAACACAAAAATACAATCCAATTCCACAAATACAAAAATGTATCAATGAGTTGTGCAATGTTGCTCTAAAGTACAAAAGAATAAGAGATTATGCTGACAGAACCAAAAAAATACAACAAAATACATATATTGTAGACTATTTCCAAAGGATATTTAAAGAAATAAAAAGGATATACTGTAACGAAGAAGCGCCGGTTAGCCCGGCACATCTCCAGCGTATGAAATGTAAAGAAGTGCCACTCAGTCAGGCGCAACACCAGCGCTTTACGCACGGGGCCGGTTCTGACTGCTCGCAGGGATTGACTACCGCACCGAGTTCGACCTCTCACTCCTTGCGTACCCTGTCAATAAACACCTTGATATTTGGTGGAGGTGCTCAGTACGACTCCATCAACGCTGGAACTTAGCAGCTGAACCCTTCAACCATCTAGGCCCATGCCGGACGATCCTTCCCAGCTTTCTCGAACCATGCCTGCCTATCCAGGTCAACAAGCTGCAGTCACGGCACCAACTGTCATCTGTCCTGGCGTGCAGCGTCAGTGGGATCCTGCTGTTTTTGCGGGTTCCGGTGATCAGGACGTCGAGGACTGGCTCGCCTCGTACGACAGAGTCAGCGTGCACAACCACTGGGACGATACGGCAAAGCTCAACAACGTAATTTTTTACTTGAGCAACGTCACACATTTGTGGCATCGTAACCACGAATCTGACATCCCGACATGGTCGGCGTTCAAGATCAACTTCACGGAAGTCTTTGGTCGTCCTGCTGTCCGCAAACTCCAGGCCGAACAACACCTGCGCGGACGCGCCCAGCAACCAGGTGAGAATTTCACCAGCTACATTGAAGACGTCGTTAATCTGTGCAATGGAGTCGACGAAACGATGCCAGAAGCTGCAAGGTCAGGCATATCCTCAAGGGAATTGAGGACGACGCCTTTCAAATGTTGGTCACCCGAAATCCGACCACAGTGTCTGTGTCATCATTGCGCTGTGTCAGAGTTATGACGAATTTCGAAGGCAGCAAGTAGTGACACGACATCCATCCTGAGAACTCGCTGCTGTCTCAGGTCTGACGCTAGATGTTGACGAGTCTCCTCTAATGCACCAGATAGAGGAATTCGTACGAGAAGAAGTTGCTTGGCAGCTTTCCCTGGTACCTTTTACAAATGCGCAACCATACTCTCCATTGACACCGGGGTTACAGAGCACCATCAAGGAGCAAATCGCTGAGTGCCTGCCAGCTGTTGTTCACCCGCCTACCGTCGTGGCGCCCCTGACGTCGCTGCAAAGCCACCCTTCGCTTCACGTCCGCCTCTCCAAGCTGTTGCACGACTGCCCCCGATTCCCTTCTCACCACCTACACCACAGCTACCACGTCTGCCCAATTTGTTACCATTGTGGTATTCCGGGACACGTTGCCCGCTTTTGTCGAAGCCGGCCCATGAACACTTACGCCCCTCGACAGCTACAATCTCCTGTGCCGCCGGATGAAACCCCTGTTCTCAACCATGCTTGTCATTCCCCATCCCCACGCTGCTGCTCCAGCTCATCGATGAGATGCCGGCCAAGCCCTCTACGTCAGGGAAACTACATGTCCCAGTTCCCGAGGTGAGAACTGCTTCCCCTTCGATTTGCCAAAGGTCTCAAAATAACCCCTGCAACGTCATTGAGGTATATGTCGAAGGGATTCGAACATTCGCACTGGTTGATACGGGCGCAGCAATTTCGGTGTTACGTGCAGAACTTTGCCAACGAATAGGAAAAGTAACGACGTCACTTTCCGGAGTGTATTTGAGTACTGAAAGCGCACAGCCTGTCGAACCATTGGGAGCCTGCACTGCACATGTTGTCATCGAGGAGTCGCTTCGTGTCATTGAATTCGTCGTGCTGCCGTCCTGCTCCCATGATGTTATCCTAGGCTGGGATTTCCTTTCGTCAAACAATGCCATCATTGACTGTGCCCGCGCCGAGGTGGAGTTGTCTTTTCTTGCCGATGCAGCCATGGACCAAGATGCTGTGATGTCTACAAAAATGCTTGTGGTTAAAGTTACTGATATCCCTCCTCAGTCAGCCGCCGTCGTCTCCGTATCTTGCACATCAGCAGGTGACGCAACCGTGCTATTCACGCCCCGTGACTTCTTCATCTGTCGCCCTTCCCTTCCGTTGCCCTTTGCGAGTTTCTCGCTGATCCTGCCACTGTTACAACATCTAGGATGCTACGGCGGCAGGCACATCAGTTGGTTGTTCGCGACCAACTCCTCTACTGTCACAACTTTCTCCCTTAGGGTCGGTAATGGCTCCTCGTAATACCGCGTCATCTTTGGGCTGATTTATGCGCATCGTTTCACACTGATCCCCAATGTGCACACGGTGACGTGTTAAAGACATACGCCCTCCTTAGGCCCCGGTATTACTTGCCTGGCAATGTACAAGTTTGTTCGCAAGTACGTCTGCTGCTGCCTCGACTGCCAACGCCGAAAGTCCGTCCCTACTTTTACTGCCACACCTTTGCAGCCACTTCCTTGTCCGTCTCGTCCTTTTGATCGCGTCGGAATCAACCTTTATGGTCCACTTCTTTGTACCAAGGCTGGCAACCGCTGCATTATCGTTGCAGTGGATCATCTCACATGCTATGCAGAAACCGCTGCACTTCCATCTGCCACTACCCAAGACGTTGGATCATTCATACTGCGGCATTTTGTTCTTCGTCAGGGAGCCCCTCGGTAACTTCTTAGCGATTGAGGCCGCACTTTTCTATCTGAAGTCGTAACGTCGCTTCTGAAAGAGTGTCACATCATCGACAGGACCGCTAGCGCATACCATCCGCAAACAAACGAGTTGACGGAGCATTTCAACCGTACTCTTGGCGACATGCTTGCCATGTACGTCGCATCCGACCATTCCAACTGGGACGCTGTGCTTCCGTTCGTCACATTCGCCTATAATACTGCCACTCAAGCCATCACTGGTTTTTCTCCGTTTTTCTTACTGTACGGCCGTGAGCCTTCCCGCACCATCGATGCCATTCTACCCTACCAGCCTGATTAATCAGAATGTGTTCCTGTCTCTCAAGCTGTGCAGCATGCTGAAAAATGCAGACAACTCACCAGCTGTCTTGCCACTGCAGATCAGACACACCAGAAGCTTCGTCGCGGTGGCTCGGAACCCCCAAGCTTCCCTTCTGATTCATTGGTCTGGCTGTGGGTTCCACCTTTAGCTTCCGGCCTTTCTTCTAAGCTGCTCCCACGATATCATGGACCTTACCGCATTATTGCACAAACTTCCCCCGTGAACTATGTGGGGTTCTCCTCCGCGCTCTTGGGACAAAGAAACGACAACACAGTAGTGCAAACAATCACAAGGGCATTTATTGCACCTTTCATAGATCAATGCCCGCTAGCCGAGTTGCTATCTGTGGTATCCTGTGTTAACTTCTGGTTTCGGTTTTGGGTCTTTACGTCAGGGTACCACTCAGCGCCAAACGCTGTAAGTTGCCTCCGCAGAAATAAACATTCATTCTTTGTCTGGTCCCCGACTGAAGCAGTCCGGCTCCTTCTTGCGGCGCTGCGCGCCCCGGCCGTTTAACGCCGCCTGTAACGCCGCCGACAGGCGGCGTTAGCAGCGCAACACTCGCGCCCTCTCTCGTACTGCGCCTCAACCACTCCGAACGCCGCGGGCGCCAGGCCACGCGGCGAAGCCGGATTACAGGAGACGCGCCGTGCGGGAAAACAACATATCAGGGGACGCGTGAGAGTCGCGCATCCCCACAACTATGTCATCGAACCTGTGTTGCCGTCTTCTGATCAACGCTATCGTGGTTGTGAAACTGTTCACGTAGATCGGCTCAAGCCCTTCTACAATCCCTCTATGCTACCTTACGCTTAGATCGCCAGAATGGCGCCTATTTTGCCAGGGCACAAATGTAACGAAGAAGAAGCGCTGGTTAGCCCGGCGCATCTCCACCGTATGAAATGTAAAGAAGTGCCGGTCAGTTAGGCGCATCACCAGCGCTTTATGCACGGCGCCGGTTCTGACTGCTCGCAGGGTTTGACTACCGCACCGAGTTCGACCTCTCACTCCTTGCGTACCCTGTCAATAAACACCTTGACAATACGGAATATCAGGAATGTCTAGTATGTTATACAAGCACAACTCAAAATTTAATGCATAGGTGTTTGTGTGAGAAATGTGATAAGAAATAAATCAGCTATCCATTAAAAAGAAAAATTTTCTTTTTTAAAGCGAGATAATGAAGTGGTTTGTCTGATGTGAGTTGGCAGGCAATTCCATAATGATATGCTAAAAAAAGTAGATTGTTTGTCTGCCGTAGTTAATTCGAATTAAAGGTAAAAGCAAATTACTATCGAAAGCAAACTTAGTTGTATTATCGTTAACAAGTTTGAATCTGCTCAATATGTTACGTGGCAAGAAGTTGCGAAAACATTAAGGTTACAAGTAATCTTTATTGGGAAAATCCTATAGCATATAAAAAAATGGCCAAGTGAAAATTAGGAAGGTATCTCGATTGCAACTGCACGGCAAACATAAGGATTAAATTCACAGAACTGTGCACATGCTAGCAAAATAGCCAAGTTATTTATGACCGAGATTCATCGCCGCTTGAAAAACACACTTGTTGGCTTCCCTTCTGACAAGAAAGGCTTTAATTACATCACACGGCAGCTGCTGACTATGACTGGACAAAACAGCCATGTCACAAAAAAATGGGCCAGTGCACACCCGCACATTTGGCAGTGTGCAGAAAGATGGAAAGGGTTTGAGGCAGAGAATGAATGGCCGTGCTCTTGCAAACTGATGTTCACGCATCTTTTGCTTTGGCTAATGTCTGTTTTTCCATGTGTTAGTGGCAATCGATAAGTGCCAGATCGCCCATTTTTCCATTCTGATGCCCAATAGCTGCGGCCCCCTTGGCTATCTTCTCACCGTGGGTGAGTGCAATTATTTAGTCAACAAACAAAACCAAACAAGATGGTGGTGCCAGCCGTGAGAGAACACTGCTGACACCCATCCAGTGAGTTCGGGGCTGGCGTCTGCCGTTTTCTCTGTGCATGCACAGGGCATTTGCAGAGCAGCTTCAAGGAACCTGTTGTGTACATGTGTTTTTTTATCCCTGTCAGTTGTTTCTGGATGACTATCACATAGTTGCATCTCATTATAATGAAGTCAGACCTGCCACAAAACTACCATTGTTATAGCCGGTATTCATTATAAGCATATATTTGTTACACACTAATATTGGTGAAAAACAGTTTATGTTTAGTTTGTTGTATTCTACAGTTTGCTATATCAAAATATGACTGCAATATCCCACCAGAAGCCACATTTCTGGTGGGGCTCCAAGAGTACGGTTTATTTGGTGCCCCATGGCAAGATTTAAGCCAGTGATGCGTATTTGCTCTACACGTGTATTGACAGTGGTTCATTATAGGGGGGCTATTTGTTTTCCTTGTTTTTATTCATTTAGGTTATTGATAACATGTGTAGGTATGAGGGACGTTCCGAAAGTAAGTTTTGGCGTTTATTTTCGCAGGGAAACCTTATTGCCAAAAAAAAATACACCGTGGCATCATGAACTATACACCTTGCACTATTTTTTCACGTAGTTGCCACCGACATTGAGACATTTGTTGTAGCATACAATCAGTTTGGAGAAACCACTCCGGTACAACTTGATGCCCTGCGATGCAAATCCTGAGACATGACCTCTTCACCATACGTGATCTGCAGGCATTCGTGGATGATAGACACAGTAGTCCCACCTGCCCATTCATACAGGATAACAGCATGCACTTCCATAGGCGACCACGTTGTCAGCACCCGTCTGTCTGCCATTGTGTTTTATACTCGAATAACCTTCGGTGCGCTGGGCTGCTGCTACTCTCTCTTCTTTGGTACTCTGCGCATGCATCATTCCTCTGCTTACGCTCCATCCATCGTTGAACCAGCGATGGGCGGGGATCCTTATGGCAATTGTTTGTTTAGCCTGGTGTGCCATCTTTTCTTTAAAAAAGAATGACGATACTTCCTTTTAGAACGTCCCTCATATATATCTTAATATGTTTTCAATAAAGTGTCTGTTGCGAGTCAGTGCTCGTCCTTGTGTTTCTTCTGTCTGTCCATGTTCAAATTGGGCTGCTTTTCACAATGAACAGTACAGACTGACAGGATGTACGCTAACTACCAACAGAACTTTATTTGCTGTAAACATTCACTTTTAAGTGGAGGCTACCATCACGCAATTACTTGAGAAGGAATGGCTGTTTTTGGATGACCGTCTTGATTCACGTTCATTGCATCACTTGCAGTGCTGCATGGCAATTATTCAGCTATGCCATTTTTGCATGTGTTGGTTTTTCTTTGTGATCTATTGATTCTTATAGTTTTGCATCACTTATAATTATCGTTTTGCATCACTTAATCACTTTCTAATGAACGAACAGTTAGGTCAAAGCAAGATTCAGTTTAATATTTCTATGCCAAGTATTATAAGGGGAAATATTTGGCACAAACACAACCTACAATAAAAAGAGACAAGCACTGGCTTGTCTCGTGTCTTCTTTGTGGTTTCTGTTTGCGCTGAATCTTTCACCTTAATATACGATGTACCAACTAACCCCAACCAAAGTTTTATTCAAGTGCCAAGTATGTTGTGCTAATTCTAAGTGTGGTGCCTCGTAGGGGAACAACCGAACCGTCTCCATGGGAAGCTGTGGTCCAGAGCTTTGCCGACTCTACAGACAAGCAGCAGCCACTCCCAAGCTCCCTGAGTGCCTACGAGAGACGCATGGTCCATGAGGTGGGCACAATTCTGCATTGTTGGTGTTGCGATGAGAATAAGTAGAACCGAGGGGCTTAGTTTTTGATGTTAGCCACAACTACATCAAGCCAGGGAAAGCATAGGGGATGCTAATTGTTCTTTAAATTAAATGTAGAAATAAAAAGAAAAATGCAAATGAAATACAATTTGCCACAGAACTCAAATCTGGTTTGTGGGTTATCGTTGCTAAGCATTTCTCTTATTATTGGCTTTACAATACTCCTTTGTTCCTTCAGAAACCATACATGCAATTTTCTCGAGTTTATATTGTTTCTTTTTTTTTGCTTTTGTTTTGTCTCGCATGGTTTTGGGTGCTGCATCTATGCATCAGCCCCATCTTTTATGTGCCTTGCCTGCTGGTATGCGGTATGGTTGTCTGGAGTCACCAAGTCACCTGGAATGACTAATGCTTGTGGGGCAAGCGTGCATTTCAAATGTGCATAGGCAGTCTTTGAAAGAGTGTGCATTCTTTGCAAATGTGTACCAGGTCTGTGAATTCATTAAAAACTGTCAGATGAAGTAATCAATACCCAGTCCCCTCATGGTGCCACTACTGCCTTCAGTGGCATCAACACTACCGCCCATTTTAACGCGACAGCGTTAAGGAGCTCGTGTCGCAGAAAAGCCGGTGTCGGCGGCGTTGGCCGTGAGCGAAAAATCCCGGAAGGCAATTCATAAATAAAAAACAAATTGCAAGATGGGCTGGGTGGGAATCGAACCAGGGTCTCCAGAGTGTGAGATGGAGACGCTACCACTCAGCCACGAGTTCGATGGTTCAAAGTGGGACAAGAGCACCTCTAGTGAATGTGGTGTTGCCTTAGAAACGTGCCGTAGTAAGTTATACTGCGGTGTATGCCGGTAATTATGAGCATGTAAATTACAGAAGTCGCAGTTTAACGAGTAGCGAAGTACATTTCAGCTACATTTCTTCTGCCCTTGGTGCACACACAGAGCCATCTTCTAACAAACACAGAAGGCCCCCTCCTCGCAATGTACGGCGCTGCCCCGACAGGTGGCATGCCACTCGCCCGCTTCTCCCCTTCGTCTCGTTTGAGCGCATTGGGGCCGTGCAGGGACCGGTACGAGGATGCCGGAATACCCTTGCGTTTAATAAGTTTGTGTGACTCAAGAACATGCCGAGCGAATGAGTGGGCAGTGCGAACGGGGTGCGATAACACTATCGTGTTCCACTCTTGAAGGCGAAGCTTAAGCGTCCTCCAATTTTTAAATTTTTCTTTGTGCTGAAGGTCACTTTTACCACATGCAATCATCCCTAATTTCTCAAAAGCCTGTGTGCCTTGAACCCGTCAGTGTTTCATTGCATATTAGCCCTTTTCCTTGTTTTTCAACTGACATGTCTTGGTGTGACCTAGTGAGAAGGGCACCGTGAACAACACTGTACAAAAATCGCCCTCTCGTTTTAGTTTACTTTTCCTGCCATAGGCTCTAAATATGTTAGTTGCCTTTTGTTCATAGTGGTACTGCCTGAAACTTGGTGTTAAGGTTCAAGAAAAATCGGGTGTGATAACAACAAGTCGGACAGTGTGCAGCCAGAAATTTCAAGTACTGTCGACTTCCATTAATTTGACCCTGACGAGACTGGCGAAATTGATTGATTTATCTGGCGGATCGAATTAAACAAGATGCGGAAGAAACATCAAACACACTGTCGATTCATTTGGCAATATTTGCCCAATTCTAGCATGCACCCAAATCAAACGCAAGCCCACTCTCTACGTGTCAAAATTGGTAAACTAATGCAGAAACGGCATCATAGCTCCTAAACAAAGTAGAAATCTGATGCGCACTCGAATTTTTAGCAAGAGACATTGGAAAACCGGCAGCCATTGTGCAACAAAGTCAGCTTTGCCACACAATTTTTTTAAAGCCAGTTTTATCGCAGTAAACTCGTATTAAAAATGGCAAATCTATTCTGCAGAAGCCCTTAAGGTGGAGGAAAGCACGTCCAAGGAAAAAATTGGCATTCACCCAGATTGTTACACGAAGCTACAAAGGAAACCCATGTAGGTTTTCCAGAAAGAAAGCCTGGCAATTGAGGGAAAATTTGTACTGGTCCAGGACTTGAACCTGGAACCAACACCTTACTAGGGCGGTCGCCCTACCATCTCAGCTAACGAGGAGCCCAGACGATCGCAGAGCGAGAGAGAATTAATCGACAACACGAGGCACTGGGTCAAGTATGGAATTTTCTTCAACTATGAGGCTTTCTTTCTGAGAAACCTGTATGGGTTTCCTTTGTAGCTTCATGCTACAATTCAAGTGGATGCCAATTTTTCCTTTTCAAACTCGTATTAAAGGGACACTGAACCACCACTTTTTATCGAAGTGGAGAAAAGCATTTGAAGGGAAAGTAGGCTATTTCAGAAATACTTTGCTGCAAAAAGTACTTCAATGCATTCAGAAGAAGCGAAGTTATTGGCAATCAAACACAGCCACCAAGGGGCTCCTGCTCCTTCTTCGATGCCTTGCACTGCGAAGACTGCAGCGCAGTGGAGCACACACACAACGCTCTGCCTTCTAGATGTCACCGTGACGTGCATTTCAAATTTAATTTTGGATGGTAACGTAGGTGCCACGACTTCCGCCTTTGGTGCCTACGATGCACTAAACGTAAGCCAAATGCAGTTGTCTTCAGCTGAGCCGCAGTGAGCTTAGCCAGTGGGCTCATGGCGGCACCCCGCGGTGGGACCCCACGGCGGCAGCCACGGTATCTACGCTACGTAGCCGACCACAGCTACTAATAGCAGCCGCGTGTGGGAATGCGTGTTATTACGAAATAAGGTGTCCATTAATGGTTACGAACTGGATTCCAAAGGAAGGGAAGTGTAGCAGGGGGCGGCAGAAAGTTAGGTGGGCGGATGAGATTAAGAAGTTTGCAGGGACGACATGGCCGCAATTAGTACATGACCGGGGTTGTTGGAGAAGTATGGGAGAGGCATTTGCCCTGCAGTTGGTGTAACCAGGCTGATGATGATGATGATGAATAAAGTGTCCAGAAGAGAATGAGGAGCAGGCTTCTGTTGAAAAGAAAGCATTTGAAAGAAAGGTGACTTCGCGCTCTGCTTGTGAGCTCCACGCACCGCATATGACAGCAAAACTTGGCTGAGATTCACAGCAGCGTATGCTACCCACAGATTATGTTATTTCACCAAGCCCACGGGGTGGTTCAGGACGCCTTTAAGTGGCAAAGCATGCAAATGTTACGAAGGCGGTTCTGGTTGAGTGTCCGACTGCACCGCGCAGGCAATTTTTGGCCCAATATATATTTAAAAAAAAAAAAGGTGCGCATTGTAATCAGGCAAATACCACAATCAAACATATTGAGTTACGGTTATTGTTTGAAAGTCTTTCTAGGCCAGGCCAAAAATAGGTGCTTTCGACGAGAGATGATGTGGGCTCAATGCATTGACTGTCCCCTAACTCCACCAAAACAGACACTGCCACTAAAGGGGTCATCACTATCGGGGTCACCATTGGGGTCAGGCACGTGGGTGCTATCTGGTCAAGTTCGAATTATCCGGCTAAGGCCAATGTTAGGATCAAAATAACAAAAGTTTGAGCCCATAAAGAAGCATGGGTGCTTGCCGGGACCTTTGGCCAGGATCGAATTAACCGAAAGATTGAATTAGCTGGAGTTGAATTAACAGAGGTCGATTGTACCGAATAGGTGAATTGCAAGCTGATAACAGCACAAACTGCCTTGTAAATTGCTTTCAAAGATCATCTGCTCACCATATAAAAGGCCTTCAATTGCATCACAAGAAAGCATATTTACCGTGCATGAGAGGGGTCAAAAGATGAAATGGAGACTGCTACTTCACGGCACCCCAGCTTTGTGGTAATCTGAGTTGAAATCTATTTGAGCTACGTCCTGAAATTTCAAGCAAGTGTTACAGTTATCTTATCGAATTGATTATGCGCAACCAACGAGATCACAAAAGGAAGGAATACACAGGAATACACGTTGCCAACTTGCAGCTCATTTTGACATGAAACATCTTTCAGCTCGGTCAGCAAGCATAGGAAGTTGCTTGTTAAAATCACATGTAGCCAAAAGCATGTTATAACATTACTGCTTAAATATTTGCAACCCCACTATCCACGCACCTTGCTTTGGTATCGTAATGTAGAGGAAAGAAGACATTACTCCATCATGCATGCATCGCATGCACACATGCGTGCGCCAAACATGATGTAATCGGAGCTCAATTTAGCCTCTTGCTTGCATTCATAGAGGCATAGCTCGGCAGTATCCTTGTACATACGAGCGGCAGTGGTAGCATGTGAGAGGGCTCACTTAGCCATAGTAGGTGCAATCTGTCAAACTCAAACCTGTGCTTATTAGGAGTTACAAGGCCTACAAGTGCACAATATTTTGAAAAAATTTCACACTTGCTTGGTTGTAGCGCACCCATGTTAGAAGTGGGTGCGGGGTCCAGAACAGGGTCCAGAAGTGGCGCGAAGAGACTTAGGGCAGCAAGGCCGAGGGATGCCAGTTTGTGCCCACCACCTTTTACTGTTGCTGGCACAAAGTGAATGGGGAGCCAGCACAATTGCAAGATTAGACCATAGGATCCCCACAAGCTGTATATATAAGTTTAGCATGTAAGCTATCTAATGCATGAATAAGTGCAACTTGTGTATTTGGTTAGACGATAGTGTGAGTATTAAATTGCTCGCGGACGACTGCTTACATTACAAAGAGATTAAAGACTCCAATGATCAAGTGATCCTGAGTAAAAGTCTTACTGCGATTTCTGACTGGTGCGACACCTGGGAAATGAAACTTAATGAAGAAAAAACGGTTTTTGTGCGCATTACCAACAAAAAACACCCTCTAGCATATCAATACACTATTAATCAATCCGCGGTCTCTGAAACAGACTCCTTTAAATATTTGGGTGTAACCATCAACAATCGTCTAACCTGGTCGCAACACATTGATAATGTTTGTGCGTCTGCTCGACGTAAACTCAGCCTACTGAGACACAAGCTGAAACATTCTCCTCCGTTCGTGAAACAATTGGCATTCAACAAACTCGTAAGGTCGCGATTAGAATATGCTTGCGTCGTTTGGGACCCATTCACAAAAAAAAAAAAAATTAAGAAACTGGAAAACACAAACAGGCTTGCTGTCCGCTACATATATAATTGTTATGGACGTTATGACTCCCCCTGTCAATTGATTAATGAAAATAATATTGCCACCCTAGAATCCCGAAGAAAGGTAGCACTCTTCTAACATTGCTTTTCCGCCTTTGGAAAAAGGAACTACAACTTGGTCATTCACCCTGTCTCCAGCCGCTACCAGAAATTATCACCCCGACAAGATAACCCCTATTTTCGCGAGTACAAATTGCTATAAATATTCCTTCTTTCCTAGAACAATAAATGATTGGAACTCTCTGCCAGCCGATGTATTCCTGTCCAATAACATATTACGTGCCATTGAAAAACTGCACTTCAAATAAACGTGTGACTGCGTGTGTACTTTCATGCGTGTTAGCATGAAAAAAAAAAATACTGTCTAAACTGGCACTGTAAATATTTCTCTCCTTTCAATTCAATCCCTTGCATTGTATGCTTGTAGAATGTGTTTTTTATGTATTTATATCATCCTTCAATGTACCTCATATCATTCAATGTATTTCATATTCCATATGCGTTTCTTTTCTTTGAACGTATTTGATTGCATTACTGCATGAACGAATTCCCTCCTGCCTGGGTCACAAGTTGGCCTGCAGTATTCTGTAAATAAAAAGAATAATAAATAATGTTATCTCTTTACCCTAGTTCCCATACATCCTCTACAGCATGCACAAGATGTTCCACATACCCCACTGCAGCTGCATCCTTAGTACAGCCTACTCAATTTCTTATTTTGTATTTTTATTCCTTCATGATCCCCCTATTTATTGGGGTTGCCTTGAAATAGAAAATGAGTTGTAAGTCGGTGCTTCTGTGCTCTCATTGATTGCACATGCAGAATTCTACAAATGAATAAATTTGTAGCAACCCATCCAACTTTCCATTCTAATCTGTGTTGCAAGTTTTGAAGCCCTAGTCATTCTACCAGTTTAGAGATGCTAATATCCCCGAGACAAGCAGCTGTCATCGAACAGATTTCGATATGTCCCCATTGCTTGCTTTGTAAAAGAGCCAACTCTTGAAGCCAGCAGTTAAAACTTGAACTTGGCAACTCACATTTCTGTTTCAGGTTGCTGAAAAACTCGGCCTAATCCACGTCAGTGAGGGCAATGGCGACAAACGGCACATTGTGCTAAGAAAGTGTGCTCCACAGGGAGTGGCATCTGGCACACCTTGTCCTCAAGATGAGAGGAACAAGTCTGGCAGGGCAGTTCTAGAAGGTGACACGGACCTGACGGGAGTCGCCACCTTGAAACCCACGACCATAATAGCAGAAGGGTCATATGGTGCAAGTTCAGCAGCCGACAAGCCTACCACATCGCCGTGTCCGAAAGTGCAGCAGACCAAAATGCAGCAGCAGAAAAAGAAGAAACAACCAGCAAAGCCTCCTGCGGGTGGCGCCAAGGAAGAAGAAGACTTTGACGAGCTCATTGCAAATGTGATGACATCGGACAGGGTGTGTGCTTTCGTGAAATGCAGTGAAAAGCTACACACTGCACTCGCAGGCATAGGCGGACCGTGCCCGTTTTGCAGACGTGGTTTCTGTTTCAAGCACGCCTTGCCGGAAGTGCATGGCTGCGGCGAAGAAGCTTGCAAACAGGCTCGAATAGCTTGGCATCGCTCAAAGGGTGGGACTGTGGCACCTAGCCATGTCAAGCCAGAGAAGAGGGCACAAGTACAAAAGGCGCTAGATAAGCGGCTTACACAGATGGCAGAGTCTAGGAAACGACAGACAAAAAAGTAATGCGTGTTTGGAAGGGGATGTCCATCTTTTTTTTGTGTGTGTGTATATGTGCAGTGTTTACTCAAGGTAGTGTAATAAAGTGGTGCCCGCATGGCTCATATATCATGTGGTAACTCCTGCAGCACTCACTCACTCTTGTGGTTAGTCACACCAATGTGCTTATTCCATCTGCAGCAGTTCTTTGTAAACAGGTGATGTTATTGCTAGTGATGTGGCCAGCTCATTACGTGATTCAAGATGCACAGTGAGATTTGCACAATAATGTATGCAAAGGTTATTACAGTGCATAAGCCAAGGTGCTGTGTGCCTTGAAGGAGTTCCTTGTTACCGTGAACTGCAGTTAGGAAGTAGGAAATGGGTGGACTGCATTGGTTTTTACAGCGAAGCTGTATATGGCTGGCCAATTCGTCCGTCCATCCGTCCGTCTGTCTGTCGCCTGTACGCTGAAAAACCCTCTGGTGCAACCTCATGCGCATGCACGAAAAAAGAGAGAGAGAGAGAGAGGTGCTCAATTAGCCAACACCACCTAGATAGCACAAGGCCTGTTTACTCCAATCTATGATATCACGCTACGTGGCCCGAAATTTGCATTGACAAGGCTGGCATGATGAAAGCAGTGATGTAAAAATCACTGTTGCCTACTTGGGAGCATCCCCATTATATTCTATGGCAGTCGGGCCAGGTAACATGACGTCGTGGATCAGAGTGAAAAGGCCTTATGCTATCTTGGTGGTGTCAAATTAGCTGTGCCAGTAGTGACGTCGTTGCTCTCCATCGTACCCGAGTGCGCGCGCAGCAGTTTCTCTCCGGCTCCAAAATGGTTAGGCCACACATTATATGTACTCCTTAGGAGCAGGCAGCTTTCGATCAGCAACGCCGCAACCAGAACCGGGAACGAGCTCGACTACG
This sequence comes from Dermacentor andersoni, assembly GCF_023375885.2. Classification (NCBI taxonomy): domain Eukaryota; kingdom Metazoa; phylum Arthropoda; class Arachnida; order Ixodida; family Ixodidae; genus Dermacentor; species Dermacentor andersoni. The sequence goes on along the minus strand of NC_092824.1, from coordinate 11,640,742 downwards.
CCGTGCCGATGCTGCAGCCCGGGCGCAAGAACAGGCCCGTGAAGCCAAGCACAAGCAACAACTGCGTTACAGGATCCGGCAGCCTACGAAGTCATCGTTTAATGCACCATTGGATTTAACCCAGTGATACACTGGGGCCGCATGTTTCAGCTTCACTGATTAACGGATCTGTACGGAGTGCTTGGGCGGTGATATTTTTGTGATGCTTTGGTTCAGGAAATAATATCTCAAAACTGGTGTCATCCTGAAAATTTTTTCCAAGTGTATCACCTTGCAAACTCACCGGCTACAATTAGTAAATTGCAATATGTCCTGTAACGAAATTAATTTTAAAGTGTAATTAGCAGTTTCTTGTTAATTAACAAATTATACATTTAGAGTTCTTGTGCAAGTAATGTCTACCTCTTTGAGTACTCAATACCTAGAATTATGCTATGTGCCACAGGCCATATATTTAGATTCTGTATGATCTATAAAAAGACACCTGGTATAATGAAGTACCATATTTTCCAGTCTATAAGTCGCACATTTGTATAAGTCGAACCCCCCCCCCAGAAAGGCAGTTTTTGAAGGAAAACAAAAAGACGCATATATAAGTCGCACCAGTGTATAAGACGCACCTGTTCATTCGGTAAGCAATAAAAAAAATGCAGTGATGTTTAACTTCGTGAACGCGAGTTACGCGCAAGCGTATGGATGCCATTCCTGTATGACTGCGATAGCAATGATATGAACACTCCAGGCGTATTTCTGCCGTCGTGGTTGCCGCGATGTTCCGTATAAAGTCCAAGGGCGATAACATCGTCCCCGCGCACCGTATGCTGCATACTGTATGTGCAAATGAAAGCATGCGACAGTGAGCCGAATCGCACACCCGGTAGGAAAGCAGGAAGGCAACACGGGAGAAAGGTGGGGAGGCCGCGAGGGTGGCTTGTACTCTGGTAGCAACTGCGCAGCAGCGCACACTGTATCTTGAAAGTGGTCCGTATATGCGATGACTTCGAAGTCAGTCGACTCGCGGTCGGCCTGCCGCCACTGAATAGCGTTGCTAATCCGTCCTTCTCGCACGGTGCTCGCAACTCGATCGCAAGAACTTGGTACCTCCATAGCTTGCAAACAACCCTTAACAACTACCAGAGCAGGTTAACCCAGCGCCCTTCGCTTGGGCTAGCATCCAATCCGATTTTGACAGCAGTGTCTTCCAAAGAGAAGAAAAATGTACGTAAGTTGCACCGACTAAAGTTCAGAAAAAAACAAGCCACGAGTTATACACCGGAAAATACGGTAGATCTAAAAATCTTGCCGGTATATGGTTGTAATGAATGTAGTAGATATCCATTAAGCGGGGACTAAAGCAATTTTGTCTCTCTGATAGTCATTCAATTCTCTTTCTTTTCGTTTTTATTTTTTTCTTGAAAGCCAGAGAGTCATAGAGGGCAGAACCGCTTAGGACACATCAACATTCTGAAATCTTATACAAACTGCCAACAGAAATTCACACTTGCAATGTTTCAACTTTAGAATCCCATAATGTTTCCTACAACATAGATCATCATCAGCTTGGCTACGCCCACGGCCGCCGCGGCCGCATTTCGATAGGGGCGAAATCCGAAAACACCCATGTACTTAGATTTAGGTGCACGAACCTCAGGGGGTCGAAATTTACGGAGTCCTCCACTACGGCGTGCCTCATAATCGGAAAGTGGTTTTGGCGCGTTAAACCCCATAATTTAATTTGGCTACGCCCACTGCAGGGCAAAGGCCTCTCCCATACTTCTCCAACTACCGCGGTCATGTGCTAATTGTGGCCTTGTCCCTGCAAACTTCTTAATCCCATCTGCCCACCTAACTTTCTGCCGCCCCCTGCTACGCTTCCCTTCTCTTGGAATCCAGTCCGTAACCCTTAATGACCATCGGTCATCTTCCCTCCTCGTTACATGCCCTGCCCGTGCCCATTTCTTTTTCTTCATTTCAACTAAGATGTCATTTACCCGTACTTGTTCCCTCACCCAATCTACTCTTTTCTTATCCCTTAACGTTACACCCATCATTCTTTCCACAGCTTGTTGCGTCGTAGAACCCTTTTCGCAAGCCTCCAGGTTTCTGCCCTGTAGGTGAGTACTGGTAAGACACAGCTGTTATACACTTTTCTCTTGAGGGATAATGGCAACCTGCTGTTCATGATCTGAGAATGCCTGCCAAGTGCACCCCAGCCCATTCTTATTCTTCTGATTATTTCAGTCTCATGATCCGGATCTGCGGTCACTACCTGTCTTAAGTAGGTGTATTCCCTTACCACTTCCAGTGCCTCGCTACCTATTGTAAACTGCTATTTGTTTCCAAGACTGTTAAACATTACTTTAGTTTTCTGTAGATTAATCTTTAGATCCACCCTTCTGCTTTGCCTGTCCAGGTCAGTGAGCATGCATTGCAATTGGTCCCCTGAGTTACTGAGCAAGGCAATATGATCAGCGAATTGCAAGTTACTAAGGTATTGTCACGTGGTGGTGACGTTGAAGAACACAGTAGCAATACTGTGAAAGACAAAACTAGCTTTTACTGGGCGAACCTGTGCCCACAAAAGCAGGCTACACTTATAGCCTAACGATAGCGGCGAACACGGTCGGCGATCGTCGAAAATCTGATCAGCGGGTCAAGCGCGTCGGCTTTTATACAGCAGTCATCGAATGTTCCAGACTAATCGTTGGGACCCGCATGCCTTCCACAAAGTTCTACACCATTCGAGTCACGCGATGAAATCAGATAACACAAGGTTCGGCGAGACAATGGATAGAAGCATCGATAACTTTCCAGAAACTTCGGATACATGCAGACGTGTCCCGCGCTGTGCGATAACATTTGTTAGGCGGCGAAACGTGGTCGCCCGATAAATATAAGTACACGTGTCAATACCCCCCTCTTAAATAGCATCGACCCGATGCTGCAAACAAACGAAAGTAATAAAGAAAAGCACTCGTAGCAAAGAAAACAACAAAATAAGGAAGTTCTCGTCAGCGTCCGTAAAAGGGTTTAAGACGCACCGCGTGGACCACTTCAGATCGTGCGCGGCGCCGCTGTGAATGCGAAATGCCGTCTGGCACGACCTCATAGTCCAGTGCACCAATACGTCGGATGACCTTGTAGGGTCCGAAATATCGTCGCAGTAGTTTTTCACTGAGTCCTCGTCGGCGTATCGGGGTCCACACCCAAACACGGTCGCCGGGCTGGTACTCGACGAAGCGTCGTCGGAGATTGTAGTGTCGGCTGTCGGTACGCTGCTGGTTCTTGATCCGTAGGCGGGCGAGCTGTCGAGCTTCTTCGGCGCGCTGGAGATAGGTAGTGACGTCAGTATTCTCTTCATCAGTGACGTGCGGCAGCATAGCGTCGAGCGTCGTCGTCGCGTTGCTGCCGTAAACCAGCTCAAACGGCGTGATCTGTGTTGTTTCCTGCACCGCCGTGCTGTAAGCGAATGTTACGTACGGCAGGACGGCATCCCAGGTCTTGTGTTCGACGTCGACGTACATTGCTATCATGTCGGCGAGGGTCTTGTTCAGGCGCTTCGTGAGACCATTTGTCTGCGGGTGGTAGGCAGTTGTCCTCCTGTGACTTGTCTGGCTGTATTGCAGAATGGCTTGCGTGAGCTCTGCTGTAAAAGCCGTTCCTCTGCGGTGATGAGGACTTCTGGAGCACCATGTCGCAGCAGCTGGGATGTTCTCGACGAAAAATTACGCCACTTCGGCTGCGCTGCCTTTCGGTACAGCTTTAGTTTCAGCAAAGCGGGTAAGATAGTCCGTCGCCACGACGATCCACTTATTTCCGGAAGTTGATGTCGGAAACGGTCCCAGCAAGTCCATACCGATCTGCTGAAAGGGCGGTAAGGAGCCTTGATCGGCTGTAGTAATCCCGCTGGCCTTGTCGGTGGTGTCTTGCGTCGTTGACAGTCTCGACATGTCTTGACGTATCGGGCGACATCGGCGGTTAGGCGCGGCCAGTAATACCGTCCTTGTATCCTCGATAGCGTCCAGCAGAAACCGAGGTGCCCAGCTGTCGGATCGTCATGTAGGGCGTGCAGTACTTATGGACGCAGCGCCGACGGAACAACAAGAAGGTAGTTGGCGCGGACTGGTGAGAAGTTCTTCATGAGTAGGTTGTTTTGAATCCTGAACGAAGACAATCCACGCTTAAATGCCCTAGGGACAGCGTCGGTGTGCCCTTCCAAATAATCGACGAGGCCTTTTAGCTCCGGGTCCGCTCGTTGCTGCTCAGCAAAGTCTTCCGCGCTTATTGTTCCAAGGAAGGCGTCGTAATCCTCGTCATCTTGCGGCAGCGGGTCGACGGGGGCGCGTGATAGGCAATCGACATCTGAGTGTTTTTGTCCGGACTGGTAGGTTACAGTGATGTCGTATTCTTGTAGTCTGAGGCTCCACCGCGCCAGCCGTCCTGAAGGGTCCTTTAAGTTAGCTAGCCAACACAACGCGTGATGGTCGCTGACAACTTTGAATGGCCTCCCATATAGGTAAGGGCGGAATTCTGCTGTAGCCCAAATGATGGCGAGGCGATTCGTAGAATAATCGAAGGCGTCGTAATCCTCGTCATCTTGCGGCAGCGGGTCGACGGGGGCGCGTGATGGGCAATCGACATCTGAGTGTTTTTGTCCGGACTTGTAGGTTACAGTGATGTCGTATTCTTGTAGTCTGAGGCTCCACCGTGCCAGCCGTCCTGAAGGGTCCTTTAAGTTAGCTAGCCAACACAACACAAGGGTCGCTGACAACTTTGAATGGCCTCCCATATAGGTAAGGGCGGAATTCTGCTGTAGCCCAAATGATGGCGAGGTGATTCGTAGAATAATTGCCTTCAGCTTTTGACAGCGACCGGCTAGCATAAGATATCACCCGTTCAAGTCCGTCTTTCCTCTGGACTAGGACGGCACCGAGGCCTAGGCTATAGCTACTGGCGTCGGTGTGGATTTCGGTATCGGCGTCCTCGTCGAAGTGTGCAAGTACCGGCGGCGACTGCATGCGTCGTTTGAGTTCTTGAAATGCATCGGCCTGCGGCGTTTCCCACTTGAACTCGACATCACATTTGGTTAGATGTGTTAGCGGCTCCGCGATGCGTGAAAAGTCCTTGACAAAGCGCCTGTAGTAGGCACACATACCAAAGAATCTATGCACTGCCTTCTTGTCGATGGGCTGCGGGAACTTTGCGATGGCAGCTGTCTTCTGCGGGTCGGGGCGGACTCCAGATTTGCTGATGACGTGGCCTAAAAATAGAAGCTCCTCGTAAGCGAAGCGGCACTTTTCCTGCTTCAGAGTAAGTCCTGATGACCTGATGGCCTCTAGTACTGTTGCAAGCCGCCTAAGGTGATCGTCGAAATTTCCGGCGAAGACGACGACGTCATCCAAGTATACGAGACAGGTCTGCCACTTCAATCCTGCTAAAACCGTGTCCATCACGCGCTGGAACGTTGCAGGCGCCGAGCACAGTCCGAATGGCATAACCTTGAACTCGTAGAGGCCGTCTGGGGTGATGAAGGCGGTCTTTTCGCGATCTCTTTCGTCGACTTCTATCTGCCAATAGCCAGACTTGAGGTCCGTCGACGAGAAGTATTTAGCGTTGCAGCTGAGCCGATCCAATGCGTCGTCTATTCGTGGGAGGGAGTATACGTCCTTCTTCGGTGATCTTGTTCAAACGACGATAATCGACGCAGAAACGTAGGGTTCCGTCCTTTTTCTTCACCAAGACTACAGGAGATGCCCACGGGCTTTTCGACGGCTGGATAATGTCGTCGCGCAGCATTTCGTCGACTTGTTGCCTATAGCTTCACGTTCTCGAGTCGAAACTCGGTATAAGGGCTCTGGCGAAGTGGTCGAGCGCACTCTTCGGTTATTATGCGATGCTTTGCAATTGGTGTTTGTCGAATCCTCGATGACGTCGAAAAGCAGTCTTTGTATCGTCGGAGAAGACTTCTGATCTGTTGCTGCTTGCTCATGGGCAGATTTGGATTTACGTCGTCTGGTTCGGGGACTATGATCATCGGGGTAGATGCGGCAGAATCCGAGAGGACAAAGGCATTGCCGGTTTCCACAATTTCCTTGATGTACGCGGTGCCCTTGCTGATGTGCTTGAACTCTTGGCTGAAGTTCGTTAGCATAACTTCCGCTTTCCCTCCGTGGAGTCAAGCGATCCCTCTTGCGACGCAAATTTGACGGTCGAGCAGTAGATGTTGGTCGCCCTCGATGATGCCTTCTACGTCAGCGGGTGTTTCGGTGCCGACGGAAATAATAATGCTGCAGCGCGGTGGGGTGCTCACTTGATCTTCGAGCACACTCAAGGCGTGGTGACTGCGAGAGCTCTCCGGCGGTATCGCTTGATCTTCCGACAGCGTTATTGATTTTGACCTCAGGTCTATGATTGCGCCGTGTTGGTTCAGGAAGTCCATGCCGAGAATGAGGTCTCGTAAACAATATTGGAGGATTACGAAGGTGGCAGGGTAAGTCCGGTCATGAACGGCAATTCTTGCCGTGCAGATTCCAGTCAGTGTAATGAGGTGTCCTCCAGCGGTTCGAATTTGATGGCCTTCCCATGCAGTTTTAACTTTCTTCAACTGCGGCGATGTGTCCACTCATGACGGAGTAATCGGCCCCTATGTCGACTAAGGCGGTGACTGCGTGGCCGTCGAGAAGCACGTCGAGGTCAGTGGTTCTTTGTCTGGCGTTGCAGTTAGGTCTTAATTGGCATCGGATCACGGCTGCGTCGTGTTGAACTGAAGTTGGAACGTCGCGTCGTCAAGTCGTCTTTCGTCAGTGTAGTCTTGACTTCCTGACTTCGATCGTCGGGACGGCGACGTGTCGTTATTATGTCGTCGAGATGGTCTCTTCTTCGTCTTCGTCGGCGGCGGAGGATCTTCGTCAGTTCAACGAACAGCAACCGCACCTCCATCGGTTGCTGCTACTGGATATGGGCTCGCAGAGCGGCCCCGCGGACTGGGCCAGTGTATGGTCGGCGCTGCGGCGACAGGTAGCGGCCTGGTGACGCCGAACGGGACGGTCGTGGAGGGTTCCACTGAGTGGCGGCGAGGTAGTCGGCGATATCGCGAGGTCGTTCGCCAATCTGTGGTCGCGGCGCGTTAACGGCGAACCCTCGGAGTCCCATCTTCCGGTATGGGCATCGGCGGTAGATGTGCCCGGCTTCTCTGCAGTGATAGCACAGCGGACGGTGGTCGGGGGCGCGCCAAACGTCAGTCTTCCTTGGAACGCCGCGTGAAGTGACAGGTTGGCGTGCTGGCGGCGGTGGTGGTGGGGGACGGCGGAACTGTGTCGTCGCTGGGCCCTGCCGTGGGCGCGGAGGGGGAATGTGACGGCGGGCTGCAGCGGCGTATGTCATCGCTTGCGGCTGAGGCTGCGGCGATTCAGGGCCTACTCCGAGTTGTTGTTGGAGTTCCTCACGTACGGCGTCGGCAATCGAAGCCACTTGAGGCTGTGATGAAGGCAACAGGTTCTGTAGTTCCTCCCGCACGACCGCTCGGATAGTCTCGCGCAGGTCGTCGGTGGCCAGTGACGCAACTCCGGCGTAGTTTGTCGAGTTCGTGCGGCGGTTGAATTGCCGGTTCCGCATTTCCAGTGTCTCCTCAATGCTAGTGGCCTCGCGAAGAAACTCGTCGACGGTCTTCGGTGGGCTTCGTACCATTCCGGCGAAAAGTTCCTCCTTTACACCACGCACCAGTAAGCGGACTTTCTTCTCCTCGGACATTTCCGGGTCGGCCTTGGCAGAATAGGCGGCTCATTTCTTGTGTAAAGATCGCGGTGGCTTCACTAGGCAGCTGCACTTGGGTTTCTAGTAGTGCTTGGACTCGTTCTCGGCGTACGACGCTTGTGAAGGTCTGCAGGAAGCCGCTTCGGAACAGGTCCCACGTCGTTAAGGTGGCTTCTCGGTTCTCGAACCACGTCCAGTGGCAGCACCTTCCAATGCAAAGAAGACATGTCGCAGTTTGTCGTCGCTGTTCCAGCTGTTAAACGCAGCGACCCTCTCATACGCCTCAAGCTAGGTTTCCGGGTCCTCGAATGTTGAACCGCGGAACGTCGGAGGCTCCCTAGGCTGCTGCAGCACGATGGGGGACGCTGGGGCTGCCATTGTGGTTGCCTTGGCCACAATCTTCTTGGTCTTCTCAGGTAGAAGTCCGTGCTCCGGGGGCAGCTGTTGAAGACGGCGGCTTGTTCGATGGTCCGGGACTACGTTGGTGTTCTCTTTGCGGTCCGGGCTGGGATCACGGCTTGTCGGGGGCGTCCCGTACATTAACGAAAAGCACTTCCACCAGATGTCACGTGGTGGTGACGTTGAAGAACACAGTAGCAATACTGTGAAAGACAAAACTAACTTTTATCGGGCGAACCTGTGCCCACAAAATCAGGCTACACTTATAGCCTAACGATAGCGGCGAACACGGTCGGCGATCGTCGAAAATCTGATCAGCGGCCGGGTCAAGCGCGTCGGTTTTTATACAGCAGTCATCGAATGTTCCAGACTAATCGTTGGGTTACAAAGACGGCGCCGAATAAAACAACACACGAAGAAAGGAGACACGAGACAAGCACGTAGGCGTACTAACAATTAACTGAGTGTTTTATTTCTTGACATAGTAATATATAGCTTGTCAAGGATCAAAACAACAAGAATAAACAGGGCAGTCATCTGCATCGCACAAGGAAGCCAAGATACAGAATAACTTCTAAGTGTCGCTCTCAAGATACGCCAGTTCCTTTGTCGAAAGAGAAACTGAGGCTTCACTGATACAATCAACACCACGCGTCTTGATCTCAAGCGCTTCCAATATCTCCCTTGTCAGTTGATCATCAGCTCTGTTCAAAACACAGGTTCTATAAAAATCTGGGATGCACTTGTGAGCCTTAATTACAATGCGCACTAATATAAACTTATATAAGCACTTATATGACAAAGGAACTGGCGTATCTTGAGAGCGACACTTAGAAGTTATTCTGTATCTTGGCTTCCTTGTGCAATGCAGATGACTGCCCTGTTTATTCTTGTTGTTTTGATCCTTGACAGCAGCTATATTACTATGTCAAGAAATAAAACACTCAGTTGTTAGTGCGCCTACGTGCTTGTCTCGTGTCTCCTTTCTTCGTGTGTTGTTTTATTCGGCGCCGTCTTTGTAATCATGCTTAACCAACTAGCCCACCAGCACATGCTCAGTAATCGTTGGGACCCGCATGCCTTCCACAAAGTTCTACACAATTCGAGTCACGCGATGAAATCAGATAACACAAGGTTCGGCGACAACAGACAGCGGATAGAAGCATCGTAAACTTTCCAGAAACTTCGGATACATGCAGGCGCGTCCCGCGCTGTGCGATAACATTTGGTTGGCGGCGAAACGTGGTCGTCCCATAAATATAAGTACACGTACGTGTCAGTATTCTCCAATAACTCTTACCCCCGATTCCCAATCCGGGTCTCTGAATACCTCCTGTAAATACGCTGTGAATAGCATTGGAGAGATCGTATCTCCCTACCTGACGCCTTTCTTTATTGGGATTTTGTTGCTTTCTTTATGGAGGACTACGGTGGCTGTGGAGCCGCTACATATATCTTTCAGTATTTTTACATACGGCTCGTCTACACCCTGATTACGCAATGCCTCCATGACTCCTGAGGTTTCGACTGAATCAAACGCTTTCTCGTAATCAATGAAAGCTATATATAAAGGTTGGTTATATTCCGCACATTTTTCTATCACCTGATTGATAAAGTCCAAGGGCAATAACACCGTCGCCGCGTGCCCTACGCTGTACGTGCAAGCGAAGGCGTGCGAGAGGAGGCGGCGATCACGGCTCAATCTCGCCCATGCAAAAAAGACGAAAGCGGGGAGGAAGCGCACAAGACGCCCAACGTTGCGAGGCACTGGGGGGGGGGGGGAAGGGAGAGAGAGAAGGAGGGGAGGTTCTACTCGGGCTGCAACTGCGCATGTGGTGGCTGTGCGCGGTCACATGGCCATATCTTGAGAACGATCTGCATTGGGGGCAGAGTCTAGGTGCGGTGGCGGCTTGTGAAAACGTCACACGACGACGACTTCGTTTGCTTCAGTGATTGGTTATTAATACAACCCCGCGCGGTCCGTGTGCCTTGGTTGCCAACTGCTATTTTTTTTTAGTTGTATCCTACTATAGCCCTTTTAAGTCAAAACGCTGGCATAAGGAAACCTGGCAGCAGCGGCGAGCGAAGTGACATTTGTGCTGTCTATCGCTTCAACAAAGAGTGAGCGCGAGAACACACAGCATGCACAATGCTACGAATAGACACGGACAAAGTATATGGAGCCTGAGCATTTCACTCTTCAAAATTCCATGGTACAGTTCATTTCACTGCTGAGTACGTTTCACTCATGAAACTTCTATGCCGACTGTATTGCAACTTGACAGTAAATAGTTGCAGTGAAGCAAGCGTTTTATTTTAGTTCAATAAAGCATTAGGCTTTCACCATTACATTGTAATAAACGAGCGAAAACGTATAAAATTATGCACTTTTAATTTTATATTTGTGGTCACCGCCTTACTTAGTTAACAGGGAAAGTTTGAAGTACGAACTATTTGCAGCCTTGCGGAGGACCAGTGGCTGGCGGTTAAGAGTCATGGGCGGGGCTTCACTGCAGACTTGAGTTGTATCTGACCATAGTTGGTTTTCATGAGGCTGTGTGGTGCAACAGGACAAGCATTTCAACAGAGAGTTTCCGCGGTCACCGAGTCAGATGCGTTGATTTTTGCGTGGTGCACATGACACCGTGCTTGTTAATTTTGTTAGTGCGCCTTTATTTACAAGTTTGTACGGCAGATAAAACTATTATCCTCACTTCGTGTAGCTGTCGACTAGTTTGCTATCGTAGTCGATGCTTTGCCATTCGGGCGAAACCGTGACTTTTTTTCTTTTCCTTTTTTCTTGTGTGTGTGAATGTTTTTGAGTAGAAATACAGCACCCATATCACAGCTGTGAGGTTCTCACTTTGAACCCAACTAATCGTTAAGGTTGGCACATCTTTGCGACCCCATGTCCCCCCAAGCAGCCATGTAGTGCATGCACTGCTTGTCAGTGGGTTGTTGTATACAGCATGCATATGCTGTTGCATAAATGTTGCATGCATTTTTGAATTGTAGGAGAGCCTTTCAATGTTATCCGGAAGTACTTCACATGACACTAAAGTATGACGAAAGCTTTCCGAAAATGGCAGAAAGTTCTTCTACAGATCACATAAGAGTAAATGTATCAAGCAGTCAGGCACTTGTAACTTCTATTCACAGTAATTTAGGTTATGGGAATCAAAAAGTCACTAAAGCTGGTGCTTCATTTATATACTTGTTCTTGGGCCAAGGAATAAGGATTGTCTTGTTTTTTAACCTTTTAAGTGGCAGGAAATTTCTGGCATTAAGAGATAGGCATGAGCATTTAAAATATGCACCCCTACATTTGCATATGGCATGCAGAATGTAATTTTGCTCTCTTTAGGTTTTGCTACTGAATGACGAGCAAGCATTTATTTGTAACTCACAACATCTGCTAACGTTTCCATCTGCAACATTGTAACATGTGTGTTACATCCTTAAAGCGAATGAGCGTGTGGCATCTGTTTCTTGCTTCTGTTAACATGCAATGCTTTTCTTTTAGAAAGATAGTCACATAGCTTACAAATGAATTTCCTTTTTCTTCAGTTTCTGCAAAGCCCACACACTCTTGCAGGTGAAAGCAATGATAATAGCTGCCAGATGAGTGTACCTTTGTAATAACGTACATCATTTATAATGGTCGCAAGAACACAGTAACATGGTGTCTGCACAAAGCAAATGAAGGGCCATAATTGTGTGTCCTCAGTTTCTGTTAAAAAAAACTTCGACAATGTCAATGATTGTAATAACCAGCTCCAGTGCCATTCTTGCCTTTGCATGGCTTATCAATCCATCGATTATGATGACCGAATGTTGAAAGAAGCTAATGCTCAAGATTGTTCTGTGCTTGAACACACTCCTCAGCAACTGTTGTCACTTTCTGCTTCTGCAAGCAAGCAAATTCACTCGCCAAGTGGCAGTTAGGGCTGCCAGTGAAATGGTGAAATCTTTAAGTTGGCTGGCATGTTGGCGCATCAGACGCATGGGTTAGGAACAACCCCTCCAGCCATGAATAGCTTGACAACTTAAACATACAGCAGTGATAGTGGTAGGCCCAGCGCTTTGTTGAGGGACATTGGCTTGAACAGAGCCAGGCTGTGTATACACTTCAGGTATGCAGAAAGTTGCAGGCATGCCCATCAAACAACCATAGAACACAACATCGTAAATCTTGGATGCCATGCAATTGGCTAAACACTCTTCTGCATGCTCCTCTTGACACCACCACTACATGTTGCTTCAGTGGCTGCTGTGACGAATTAAGTGTGCACGGCTGCGGCAGAAACACCAGCGGAGAAGAAAAAAGAAATGTGGCAGGCACAACCTCAGGATGACTGTCGACATTAATGTTATTAGCATTGAAGCAATGTGCAGTGACGCACCATATTGCTACCACCAAAATATGCCACGTAGAAGGCTTGTACTGCAGCCAGGCTCCTCTCTCGTGCTTCCCTCTGGACACACTGCGCCTCTAGAGTTACTGTATATGCTACCAAAGGAAGCACATACAGTAACTCTAGCGCCATCTATATAGCAGTGCCACCCCAAAGTCCACACATGGTGTGTGTGTAAGTGTACATTGAATATTGACATGTATGCTTGTTTATCTTTCTTGGGTGACCATTTTTTCACCAGTTAACAAAGTTTAAACATTATCGCTCAGCACAGGACGCACCTGTGCATATCGGAAGTTTCTCTAATGTTATCGATGGTTCTATCCGTTGTCTGTTGTCACGGAACCTTGTGTAATCTGATTGCATGCGCGAGGTGACTTCTGTAGTACTTTCTGGGAGACACGCGGACACCAGCGATTATTCTGGAACCTTTGATGGCTCATGTATAAAAGCCGACGCGCTTGCACTGCAGATCAGATTTCGACGATCACCAACTGTGTTCACTGCTATCATTGTGCTTTGAGTGTAACTTGCTCTTGTGGGCACAGGTTCGCCCAATAAAAATGTTAGTTTCGTCATTCACAGTTTTGCAACTGTTTTCTTCATTGTCACTACAGATGGACAATGAAGAGGCATGGTAGTGCCCGTCTATGTTCAGGTACCATGCCCTGAATACCAGTATTGAAGCGATTCACATTCTAAGAATGCTTCATGCACTTTCTGGTATCTATGTCCGTGCCAGGATCTAATCTGTTTCGTGCTGGTGTTCAATAAAAAAACAATTTCTGCAGTGCTGGGCAAAACTGAATTTGCGCCATATAGGTGAAACAATGATTATAGCTGCCAGACGTGTGTACCTTTGTAATAATGTACATCACTTATAATGGTCACAAGAAAACAGTAACATGGTGTCTGTACAAAGCAAATGAAGGGCCATAATTGTGTGTGCTCATGTTCTGTTAAAAAAAAAAACACTTTCACTGATGTATGTTTTAGTTGTCAAGCTATTCATGGCTGGAGGGCTTGTTCCTAACCCATGCGTCTGATGCGCCAACGTGCCAGCCAACTTAAATTTCACCATTTCACTGGCAGCCCTAATTGCCACTTGGCGAGTGAATTTGCTTGCTTGCAGAAGCAGAAAGTGACAACAGTTGCTGAGGAGTGTGTTCAAGCAAAGAACAATCTTGAGCATTAGCTTCTTTCAACATTCGGTCATCATAATCGATGGATTGATAAGCCATGCAAAGGCAAGAATGGCACTGGAGCTGGTTATTACAGTCATTGACATTGTCGAAGCTTTTTCTTTAACAGAAAATGGAGCACACACAATTATGGCCCTTCATTTGCTTTGTACAGACACCATGTTACTGTGTTCTTGCGACCATTATAAATTATGTATGCTATTACAAAGGTACACACGTCTGGCAGCTATAATCATTGCTTTCACCTATATGGCGCAAATTCAGTTTTGCCCAGCACTGCAGAAATTGTTTTTTTATTGAACACCAGCACATACCCTGTGGCATATAACCAGTGACCCAAGCTGGCACGAAACAGATTAGATACTGGCACGGACATAGATACCAGAAAGTGCATGAAGCATTCTTAGAATGCTAATCGCATGAATACTAGTATTCAGGGCATGGTACCTGAACATGGATGGGGACTACCATGCCTTGAAATGGCGTAGGGTTGTATCGCACCGTAGATACAAAACAGATCTCTCTCTATGCTGTGGTTGAAACACACCTCAGAAATGTGGAGGAATCACTCATACATACAGACTAGTACTGGGCCGGGAATAAAATAAACAGCAATAGTAACAAAAGTGAAGGAGGCAGTGGACTTTACAACACTGTGTGCCATGCTGATCATGTTGAGGTGATTAGCAAGTTACTAGGTGTGCCTACGCCATGTGTAATGCGTGAAGCAAAACCAACAAACAGCTGAGCGAGTGAAATGGCTGCCAACTTTGCTATTGTTTTGCTATTGAATAGGTCTGACATTGTGGTCAGGCAGTGAGTAGCGTGACAGTGCAGTCTATGATGAAAGCTTGTGTACCAATCGAGTATGTGCCAAACTCAGTTTTGTGTGTGTGTCTGCCACAGCAGCTACTGCTGAGAGAAGCATTTGGGCAGAAGTGTGTTTGGTGCTCCCTGGCATGTAAATTCTTTCGAACATGAAATATTTGTAATCTCATCACTGTACATTAAGGGCCAGCATGATGTGTTCCTACCCCAGCCTTGGCGTCGCAGAATCAGACGGGAAACCTTTATCTGCACACCACTTAGCCAATAATGCAGTGTGCTATGTGTTTAGACAGTTTTAATGCCTTCTTAGATGCTTCTATCTGCTGAAGCATGGCAAAACAATATGTAATTGTTGGCTAGCATGAAAAATTGACATGCCTGCCAATACAAAATGGACATGCTTCTGTCAAAGCCCTCCTATCGAAAGCAGCTGCCATGCTGGCTGGTAGGAGGCATTAACATGCAGCTTGACACTAACATTCATTGTCTGTTAACTTTTGTTTCCCACTGCACATTTTGCAGGCCGCACAATGTCCTATTAAGAACAAGAGGAACGTTGCCTAAGGCACAGATAACTCTGGGTGGTTCAGGAGGGCCATGCAAGCAGTGCTCGCTGCAACATTTGAATGTTTGATTCCTGGTTGCACCAATCATGTTTGGATGGGGGTGGCATGCCAAGTAGTCCAAGCACGTGTGGCAGCACTTTTGGTTTCTCCAACCACTTTGCGTGGCTTTGCTTCCATCTACAAATGCAGCCACTGCAAATGTTGCCCACTGCTTCCTCAATCTGTTTTGGCAGCCATTTATTGCTTAAATTGTTACACGTCTCCAATGTTAGCTTTACACAAGTGGAACCAGCTGCAGAAGAAAAGCTCGGGGCTCATTTTGTAACACCCTTATTTAATGTTTTGTTACTTTTGCCTGTCATTGCCTTGGATGCTGTTGCACTGCTGTTATCACCAGGATCAACCAATAACAAACACTGAAATGGACTGTCACAAATACTGCCCTGTGTAAAATGCGTAATGATACCACATGTGCAGAACCTCAAAAAAGGGATGAAGTAAATAAGATATCCCTAGTAGGAAGATACCTATAAAGAAAGGGGTCAGAGAAGGAGACACAATCTCTCCAATGCTATTCACTGCATGCTTCGAAGAATTATTCAAGCAATTAAACTGGGAAGGCTTAGGAGTAAGGATCGACAGCAAATATCTCGGCAACCTTCGGTTTGCCGATGACATTGTTCTATTCAGCAACACTGCAGATGAGTTGCAACAAATGATTGAAGACCTTAACAGAGAGAGTGTAAGAGAGTGGTTGAAGATTAATATGGAGAAGACAAAGATAATGATGAACAGCCAGGCAAGGGAATAAGTATTCAGGATGGCCAGTCAGCCTCTAGAGTCTGTGAAGCAGTACATTTACCTAGGTCAAGTAACTACAGGGAACCCTGATCATGAGAAGGAAATTCATAGAAGAATAAAAATGTATTGGATCGCATACGGCAGGCATTGTCAGCTCCTAACTGGAAGCTTACCATTATCATTGAAAAAGAAGGTGTACAATCAGTTCATTTTACTGGTGCTGACATACGAGGCAGAGACTGGCAACGAAGAGATTGGAGATTGACAATGAAGCTTGAGAACAAGTTAAGGACCGCGCAAAGAGCGATAGAACGAAGAATGCTTTGCATAATGTTAAGAGATAGAAAGAGAGCGGTTTGGATCAGTGAGTAAAAGGGTACTACAGCCAATATTCTAATTGACATTAAGAGAAAGAAATGAAGCTGGGCAGGTCATGTAATGTGCATGTTAGATAACCATTGTTCCATTAGGGTTACAGAATGGGTGCGAAGAGAAGGGAAGTCTAGTCGAGGACAGCAGGAGACTAGGTGGGGCGATGAATCTAGGAAATTCGCAGTTTGAATCGATTGGCGCAGGATAGGGGTCATTGGAGATCGCAGGGAGAGGCCTTTGTCCTGCAGTGCACGTAAAATAGGCTGCTGCTGATAACTGACTTGCAAATATTTTCAAATACCATGCTTTAATCATTGGAACAGTAACTTTAATGCAATTAGCATTCTGTGGGTATATATTACACTTTCCAAGGGCTGTCTATCTTTCTTTACTTGCAACTGTTTTCCCGCCTGTGCACAGTACTTTGGGTGCATGCTGAAGAACCTCAGTTGGTCAACATTAATCCGAAGCCTTTTACTTCGTCTTTCATATAACCCCAGCGTTCCTTTGGAACATTAAACCCCATCCTACAACCGGTTGGGACAACAAATGTATATTGCAGCCTTTACTCTTTGTTTCATCTATTAACAGAACATGCAGGGCAGTTGGACAGCTGCAACAAAACTTCGCTTTGGCTAAATTTGTCATAGACGAGTAGTACATACCAATGAAGCAATCTTGGCAAAGACACAGGGCTGATAATTATGTAGCTTTCATGTTATCAGCCTTTAAACATAGCCTAAGCAGATGACAAATGCACCTAGTGGTTGTTGCTATGGCCAAAGTTCCAGTATGCCGCCTCTGGAACTTTTCAGCACATCACTGGCAGCCACAGGCGCCACCTTATCTTGGAAGTCATTCCAAGAAACCGCACATTCTAGGTCACGTGTCACTTCTGGCAGTGTTCTTCTCCAGTTTTGGAATCAAAAATGGCTATTTTTGCTAGATTTTTGTGATGCTTATGCTCATACTTCAAATTTTGCACATAGGCTTTTTTATGTCTACACTACTTGAAACTAAATTTCGTTGCAGTTGTTCTTTAAGCTGTCTATAAGGTCACCCCTGTGGTTTCCTTGCCCAGAAAATAACTCTCTTGAGTCTCTTTAAAAAGGTGTTTACTATGGTGACAATGCTGAATTAATCACTTTCGTCGAAATCATCATCGTCGCTGCTTACTTCTTCCTCTTCAGATGTTGAGGACAGGGCCATGTCCTGCACAATGTCAGTGTCATCATCAACAGCTATTTCAGAATATTCCCTTGTCACAGCACTTTTCTTCTTTTGCTCCTTGTCTGTGCTTGTCAGTCTGTCTTTCTTCTTGAGGTCTTCTTTTTTCTTTGCTGCCTTCTTCTTCCGTCTTGGTCTGCCATCGTCGGAGTCTGACTCAGATTCTGGCAGCTTTGTCAGCACTTTCCCGTGGACGGCAGTCTCCTGCCTCTGGCTTCGCAGCTTGCTCCACTGCTCGTAGAACCTGCTCCAGGGTGTCCCTTCCTGCTTCCATCTCTGCTCGAGGTTGTCAAGCCCTTGCACATCACCAAGCGCAACGTTACAGCTCGTCCTGCGGTTCTCAATGAATTTGTAGTTCTCTTCCATCTTCTCTATGAGCTGTTTCACTTTCTTTGTGTAGTTTGCAACCTTGCATTTCTTGCAAAACTCCTTCAGGTAGATCAAGGCTGGGAGAACCAGCTCTGGAAAGGCCACTGAATGAGACACACTGGACAGGTACTCCAGGACAAGCTCATAAAATGTCTCGATGATGGCGTCGCGGAAGCCACTTTCTTTCATTTGTGCCGGCGAGATGCGTAACATGCAGCTCAACTCCAGAGGCCGCATTGATGTTGCAGAGTGCTTCTGACCAAAGTTGACAACTGTGCACGCTTCCAGAAGGTGCGGCATGACTGGGATGAACACGCCCGTGCTGGACGAGAGCTGCATGAGGCCACGAACCAAGTGGAACCTCAATGGGACGTACTTCGCTGCTGGAATCAGCTGAATAGTGCCGATCATGGTTTGAACCAGTGGGTAGATGAGAGGCTGAAGCGTTTTGCTAGGTGACACTGTTGCCAGCAGGTGGCACCAGAGGAGGCAGCAGTGGATGTACTGCCAGTTGTAGACGGCCTTGCAGGTGTCCTTTTTCCGAACTGTCATAGCGTTTCTGAGGTGAATGGCAAGCTGCCTGATGTAGAGAAACGCATGCTGATAGGCCAGGGCTTCATCTCCAGAGTAAGCCTCAACAAGCGAACGCTTCATGAAGTTGATGAGTGGCCACGTTGTTGGCGAGGTGAACTTGCAGTTCCGCACGTAAGACATGTACATGTGCTTCAGTACAGTGTCGTGGTAGTTGCGCGGAAGGCCGCGGATCGTGCGGACAAGGCAGACAAAAGCGATAACGCGAACACTTTCTTCCGCCTCGCACCAAAGTTGCACAAGACGCTTTAGAAGTGCCTTGGCGACTTGTGGGAAGGCGACGTAGTACGGAACTAAAAACAAGATGTGTCTTAGGAGCACCGATACAAGCTGTGGCTCGGTCACCGCAGTGATGAGCTTGACAACATTCATGAGGTATGTTTTTACGACAACTGAAGCCTTCTTCCAGCTGTGACTTTTGGTCGGGTCAAACGAGTTCGACTCGTCCTGAACCACTGCAGGCTCCGGTAGGCGCAGTACTTTGTGCAGAGCAGGAACCAGATCACTGAGGCAAAGCTTGACGACGGCGTTGAATATGACCTGCCCTTCGACTTTGAAAGTACTCGTCTGCTTCTTGGAGTCGGCGCCGACGTCGTGTCCCTCTGCTTGCAAGACGGCTGCCTTGAAGCAGTTGACCACTTCCGCGATCTTGCGCAGCTCGGGTTTTGTCTGCAAGTCTCTCTCGAACCGATCGATCTCCTCGAGTGTGAGCAGTTGCTTCTTTTTCGGCGCTTCGTCGGGCTCTTCCTCCGCTTCGCCTTCGTCCCCCTCGGCGGTGTAGAAGTCGAGGAGGTCCTTGTCGTGTTCTTCCAGATACTGGTAGAAGTCGGGGTCGGTATCCTTGAGCTTGCGGACTATTTCCTTCTGCTTCTCAATGTCCACGTCGGACTCGTCTTCGCTGCTCTCGTTGTTGTCAGCGTCAGAATAACTATCCGTTTCTTCGGATGCTGCAAAAGTGTCATGCTTCTGGCCCGGTGGTTCGTCTTTTTTGGCCACCTTCGTTAATGTTTTGGCTACCTTCGCTTTCAGCTTTTGCGGCTTCTTCAGCACGGGCTTGTCATCGTCCTCACTACTCGCTTCGAGGTTTCCATCGTAAGCCATAGAGCGCTGTTTTTTCCGTTTGAGTGGGCTTTTCTGTTTCGCTGCTGACAGCCGGTCAGTACTAGCAGGCCTGCCGTTAGGTTTACCTGCTGTCGCGGCTCGGTCATCTTCTGAGTCCGAGGAAAAGCCTCCTGCCATGAATTCTTCGACGCTCACCTCGCTGAGCTGTTTCTTTCGCATTTTATGCTTTTTCGTTGGAGCCATAACTGGTCTGCGCCGTCAACACACGTGTAGTACGACGCTTTCTAACGTGCATGCGGCTACGGCTGATATTTGGCTTGGATTTATACGCTTGTACGTGTATGCAAGCTGCGCCGCGCCCATGGCCAAGCCGGATCGACAAGCCAGAGGAGAAAGGCGAAGAGAAAAGGCTCGCCGCGCGCATGCTAGGCACCATAGAGTTTCTCACTATAACATATGTAATGTTATATGTAATGTAGTGAGAAACTCTATGCTAGGCACCAGTGAGAAACTCTATGCTAGGCACCATGGATCAGGTCACGTGAGAGATTTATTGTACGACATTTAGACGCACGCGCTCATGAGTTCCCTACAAAAATTTTTGTAAGAAACCACGGATGTAAGAAACTCTATGCCCCCGCAGACACTAGCGCCACATTTCCCTCTAGGGTACTTATTTAAAGTGCGTAATGACGCAGACACGCACTTTCGACCCTGTGCTTTAACGAGCCGTTGGTAGCCACTGCAGGCAGCTATTGAAGCCATTGCAAAATCCCAAGAACGCGAGGGCGCCGCGAAGGTGAACTAGGCGTACTGTGACTGTACTACGAGAGAGGCAGTTGCGGCTCTCGCAACCGTGCTCGCAACAATGTCCGGCTACAAGGCACTGACAAGCACTAACTCCTGGGCCCGTTTCGTGTTCAAGACGAGCAAGTACTATCAGTACGGCCTGCTGAAGAACGACATGTATCGCGACGAACCGGTGACGCTGGAAGCTGTGCGGCGGCTGCCGAAGAAGCTGCAGGACGAACGCAACTATCGCATGCTGCGGGCCATCCAGTGCAGCATCTCGAACACTATCCTGCCGGAGAGTCAGTGGACCAAATTCGAGGACGACGTGCCCTATCTTGAGCCGTACATCGCCGAGATTGAGAAGGAAGAGGCTGAGAAGAAGGAATGGTACAGGACCCACTGACGCACCTTTGCCCAGCATCGTCATGCTGCTAGATTGAATGAATAAATGCTCTTGTTGTATTCGCATGGTGTAGTGGATATTGAATTTTTGGACTGTGTGGGCGGTAAGGTTTTTTTTTGCATACTAGCCCATGTCCTCGAGGACGGAACATCTTCGTTAAATTGTATTCACAGTATTCGCAACAAGGCCAATCACCTCGGTGGAGAAAGTTGCAACAGAGTTGAATTTCATTACAGCGAAGCTTATTTCGCCTACCCTTTACCCCCGGTTGGACGCGACATCTGCTGCTGGGTCTGTCGCTGTCGCCACATCGGTGCCAAATACAAGTTCCATCGAACGAGCTTACATCTAGTATTGGCTGGCAAAATAGTGGCAGCGAGCGCGCCTCTGTTTTGCATATTAAGAAAAAAATCCCTTCATAAGATTTCTATTTATGTCGGCACGCAGGAAAAGCGCATTTTATTCAACAGCTCCTCTGATTTAACGGAGTTGATTTTCTATAATTTAGCTGTTGTGTACATGTGACTGAGTATCTGGCCATTTTTTTTGGCCATCATCCAGAACAGGTATGTGCCACTGTGACAAAAAAGGTATAGAATATCCTCAAATGTAGTTGGATATGTGTCTTGACTTCTCTGTGCATACACCTGTTATCGCCATTCTTCCCTCGACAAGCACTGTAGCACAAGCCTTTGTCCTCCCGACATTACTTGGTACACTTCTCGCACTGTTAAGTCCACGAGATTTAGTGTTTCCATTTTGGCATAGCCTTGTGCACAGGTAAAATATTTATGAGATTACACATTAACGGTAAATATAGAAAGAAGTAAAGGTAAACACAATTGTACCTGTAAGTTGCATGGCACTTCGTTAACACCGTCACATAGATTACATCTGCGTTGAAGGGTTGAAGCTTGGGTGAGTTGGTAATAGTTCATAGCGGTGCTTTGCGCACCGCATGAATGGCTTTAGGAAAATACAGCGGAGAAAGATACCTGTTTCTCTACACTTTTCCTAAAGCCATTCATGCATTGTGCAAGACACCGCTATGATGTGCATTGAATCTGCATCATTTTTATCAAAGTGAAGCATCCTTTGTCTTGAATTAATTCCCTAGCAAAAATTCCCAATAGAAAAACCAATAGCCTATTGGGTTATTGACACCTATTGGTCTATTGGTTTTGTGTTTGCCTATTGGTTCTGTATTTGCCTATTGGTTCTGTATTTGCCTATTTGAACTATATTTGCCTATTGGAACTATATTTGCCTATTGGAACTATATTGGCCTATTGGAACTATTTTGGGCTATTGGTAATGTATTGGCTTTGTACGTGCTGGGAAGTATTTTGGCTTATTGATAAAGGAGCCTTAACCTCTTCCACGCACACACACATTTGTGTGCATAAACAAATTAAACGAGAGACTGACCTTTTCTCACAGATTTTAAAATCTGGCAGTGTTAAAAACAGAGTGAAGCTGCACAAATGCAATTTACTATAAGTATTGCTGCTAAAGCCTCATGTGTGTGAGTATGTGCATGCATGAAGTGCTGGCTATGCCTTAGAAGAGCCCTGAAACAGCTTTTACCACACTGCTAGCTACAGCATTGCTGTGTTTTCACCTGAGCTAGCAAAACTACAATTCATCTCTAGAACTTCAGTGGCACAATCAACAGCTATTTCTGCATATTTGGTACACTCCTGGCCAGGGATGTTTCCTCCTGTAGGCAAAACAGATGGTCACCTTGGGCGGCATTTCAGGAACAGCACAGCATACTTCAAAAGCCCCTCGCACTGCTTCACCAGCAGCTTTTACCAGTGGCAATAGGGAGGGGCACAACATTTGGACTTTGTGTGGTGTGGCAAAATACCATAAAATGCTACTGCTTCTGGCACCCATTTACAATGCCATGCTTGTGGACCTCAACATGGAGCAACCCCGTCTTGCTAAAGTTTACTTCCGAATTATTCTACCAAAATGGTATGTTGTGGCTATCTATGATTGCTGCATAAAACGGGCAAACATAGCATGTGTAAAAAGTACGAAAGCTCGCATAACTGCAATGAGTGACCTGCAGTCGTCCAAAATGTGTAAAATCACAAGACACAAGACAAAACGCTTGTGTACGGTGGAGTGGGTGCACATTAAAAAACCTCAGGCGATCAAAGTTAACCCTGAGTTCAACTATGGCATGCCTTGTAATTGCATCGTGGTTGTAACTTATAGAACACCAGAATTAATTTAATTTCAATTTAGATGATTGAGAAGAGCCAAAAGAAACTTTATTTAGTTAAGCACTTGGCACACATTAATTAGTTAAGGTCTTGGCACACATTAAGAATCCTTCAAAGGACACCCAGCTTTCAGTGGCTTGGTGGGGTTTTAAAAGCTGCTATGTGCAACCAGATCAATATAAAAAATTAGCACAAAAGTTTAATGTCAGTTCTCCTTTACATGTAAGCACAAGGGACACCTGTCTTTAAAGGCATCGCCTAAATCCTGTGTAAGTATTCATTGATGAATATCAAATGTCCCTACATCTAAGGCAGTTATAGGGTGTTAAGACAATGGGAAGCCACAATATTTTTGTTGTGCACTCTTCTTATAAAATCAATACAGGGCAAAAACAAAATAGTTGAGCCTAGTGAAGAATTCATTCAAGACCCTTGCCAATTTGGCAGGTTTACTATTACTAGAGGATATGAAGGCCAAGCATCTTGAAATTCATGCCCGAACCTCATCAGCATTGCATCACTTATTTCAAATAATTTTTGCCATTTTGCCGGACTAAAAGTTTTTGAAACCTGCTAAGCCAAGTGTTTGGGTCCATCTTTAGTGAACTAGACCCATCTTTACTGATATGCAGATAAGTAGATCAAAGCAGATACTGTAAAAGTGCATGTTACAGAGTGTTTGGAGTGGGAATTCCTGTGTCATGTTGCCCAGAAAGCAGTTGTGAGCTTAATGCACATAGCAGCTATAGCATATGAAGACTAGCGCTTTATTAATTTTCACATACTGGAGACCTTTAGCAAGGCTTGAGCTAATGCTGGTTGTAATCTATAATTTCAACCATATGGCCATTGTCATAACTTCTCCAAGGACAACAGAAAGAGTATGATTGAAAAACTGCAGAATTCTCCATCTGCGGAGGTGGCTGGCTGATTGCCGTACAAGATGCTTTGTGAGCTGGTATTGATGTCTAACTTTCAGCTGCTCTGCAAGCATAAAAAATCGGCTTTGGAATACTCTTACCACAAGAATAGAGACTAGAATGACTGTTGCCTGTGACATATGGCACATACCAATGATGACGGATTGGGTAGGATACTCCATGAATACAACATCGAATAGCTTTATATTCTCACTAACTTGATAGCACATAATACTGATATGTAACAAAAATAAACGACAGAGTAACTAAAAAATAAACAGGTCTACTTATGATCGAGCCACAAGGGGAAAGATGGAAACATTTGTGTTAACTCTATGAAAAAATGTGCTTAAGATGTCATCCTCCTAGCAGCATCAGTATGATTATCCACAAACTAACATTACTCTTCAGAGAACTTCTTGCTGGGCAAGTTGGCGCTCTGTCCCATAGTCCTTTCTTGTGTTTTATGTGTTGATTTTTGGCACCTTAAAAATAGGTAGAGTGAATCAATAAGTGCTCTGTCCAATGGAACCCTCTTGTGTGTTGTTTTTTGCCACCTTAAAAATAGGTACTACAATGATTACTCTACAGGCATGCTCCAGGCTGCTCACACCATTATCTACAAGATTCGAAGGCCAACATGCAAAAGGGGTAGCTGTCAAAATTCTTTTTCGGCTTCAGCAGAAAAGGAGAAAGTTATTCTATTCCATATCCTCACATGAAACACTTAACAATATTGTTGCAAGCCATTCTCGCACACTGAAGGAGGCACCAGCAATGTGACGAAGACAATTGAAGAAGCACTCATTTCCGCAATACAAACTTACACTTGCTCATTTGAAGGTGCAAGTGCCGAATTCAACATTGTAGAATACTACATGGCACCGTATACAGTTATGAGGAATGTGGAATAGACATTCCAAGTGCGAAATATTTGTAATCCAGTAGGGCAAGGAAGAAATTTGCTGTTGGTATCGACAGAATTTGGACAGTCAGAAGGGTAAAGCTAAATACAAAAAAATCCTACAGGCCCACTATGCAATGCTTTTGCCAAACTATATCTGAAACTTCAATGTGTACAAGTCCACAGTGACCAGAAAAAGAAATAAGCAAATTTCTTGAAGATGAAATGAAAAATAAATGTTCCAACAATTCAGAAATGAATCCTTTGTACTTTCCAGTGACATGCATACAAATTAGAAACAGCTGGCAAGGAAAATTACGTGCGACACATACTTCTGGATCTTGACTTCAACTCGTGGCAGTGCTGCAGGGCAAATACTGCCCAGTCAAAAAAAAAAAAAAAAACAGCTTTGGACCCCTTTGCGTTTTTCAATTGGTACCATTTGACTCCAATTGGATTTCAAATGGTGTAAGTGAAAACCAATTGGATTTGAGTAAACCAATTGAATTGTCCAATTGGGTTCGCGGAAGCCAATTGGCCAGTCCGATTGGGTTTGCGAAACCCATTGGTGTGTCCCATTGGCTCCTCAAGTTTCCATTTGGGTAACTGGACATTTGTGCTTTCCAGGTTCCCAATTGGGTCGTGCAAATTTTCATTGGCAGGTTAACCAACAAAAGTGTTTACACAAGATATGTCTGAGAGCGTTAGGAATTAAACTTCCTTGAAAGAGTTTATGCGACATTATTTTAATGGAACCATTTCGATGTTATGTAATATTTTACGTCCTTAAGTACAATGCAACATAAGAATTACGGTACTAACAAAAGTGCATGCAAAGGAAATTGACTTCAAAGTTTCTATAAAGAAGTACTACCATTGAGTGTGCCAAAAGCTTTGGTGCCTGTGTTTTTTATAATGGCATCGTTTTGAGGCCGAATAAGAATACAGACGTTACCAGAATGTTGCGTACGGGTCAGTGAGAGGTAAGGACTCTGTGATTTTGGCTGCTTACTCCTATAATTTTGAGGAAGGATGAGCAGCTTCTGCAGTCACAATACTTAAATTTCACTTCAGAGAGAGTGGTAAAAAAAAAGCGGGCATAGACTATGGAATTAACACTTAAAAAAAAAAAAATGAGTCGCTTCGGCTCCCTTACGGGAGCCTCATTCTCAATGTTAACAGGTGAAGTTTGCATGCAATAAATATCTAAAGAAGGCAGCGCAAACAGCGTGCTTAAATAGAAGACCTTAAGCAGCATTGCTACGAAGTCATCAAACAAAATTATTCTGCAAATGGTATTGCTGAGCATGCTGAAACCTTTGGTCATAATTGACTGGGATAACGCACTCATCATCGGCACCGGGCGCAACGGAATCATTAGATCTGGAATCATTGCACATTAAAACATCTGTGCAGACGCTTAATCGCAATGACAATATGCTCCCAACTGCGTACGCACCTTTTTAGATATAAATTGCATACAAACTTCTCCTGTAACCATTATGAGCAAGGCTTCCATGTGAGAGCCGAAACATCGTTTTCTTTTGAAATTTGAATTCCGTGGTCGGCGTCCACTTTTTTTTTGCCAAGATTATCCCTGACCAGACAACTTTTCGTCAAAACCCCGATTTCACTTAGAATACAGAAAACAAGAGAGACGGAAAAATGTTGGGCTTAGTGAAACTTGGTCAGGGGTAAGAGGGGACAAGAGGCTATGTATGCTCAAGAGAAATATGCTTGATGTGGTCATCAGTGTTTCCGTCGTTTTAACGCGACAGCGTTAAGGAGCTCGTGTAGGGTGGCTAGAAGGGGAGGTGTGAATACCGGCGGCGCAAACGTGACCCCACAGCGCACCGATGCTGTGGGGCGGCGCTGTTGACCAAGGCAAGGTAAGCACGCAGCCGAAATGAGCGCCTCGCCAGCCTCGCGTCGGCTGCATCTCTACCACCGAAGTGAAAGGGAGCCCGTTTCGGGTATTCCGCGCTTTCTGCAAGCGTCAAAGAATCAATCTTTATCATGAAAACAATGTTATGTCAGCCCAAATGATTACTCCTGTGAGATTTTACAGGCCCAGTTCGCACTGTATCGAGATGCAAACGCGTTTTGTCTGTGCGCATTTCGTGAGTTGGGTGTTAGGAGCTAGTGGGGGCTTCGAAATAATTTCGACCACTTCGGGTTCTTTAACGCGCACTGACATCATACGGCACACGGGCGCCTTGCATATCGCCTCCCTGAAAATGCGACCGTCATCCTCGAGATCAACAGTCAATCACCCTATGCGTGCCGTAAGACCTGTAAACTGCAGACATTACCGGATAAAGTCCGGACGTATTTACAAACCACTATTTGTCTGCGCTTGCAGACCTGTAGCATGTCATTTTGACGCTCATATAAGGAATTTACTATGATTGCAGACAGTGAAGCAACAGATCTGGTCATGAAATCGTTTCTTTACAAGTGAGCAAACATATTTACAACACACAGGGTTTCAGTGTTTTCCGTTTCTTCTCACTGCTCTGCTGATTGAAACCTTTAAGCAAAAAGTGAATCCTTGTGAGGCAATAAAAACGTATAACTGAGGCTGTCAGGGTAGCAGAATGGTCTAGGCAACCAATCTTTGACATTTAACCAATTGACTGCAAAATCTCGGCCACAGCTTTGGCATGCTAGCGTGTTACACTGAATTAAATATTGTCACGTGGTGGTGACGTTAAGAACACAGTGGCAATACTGTGAAAGGCAAAACTAGATTTTATTGGGCGAACCTGTGCCCACAAAACAGGCTACACTTATAGCACAACGAAAGCGGCGAACACAGTCGGCGATCGTCGAAAATCTGCTCAGCGGGTCAAGCGCGTCGGCTTTTATACTGCAGTCGTCGAATGTTCCAGACTAATCGTTCGGACCTGCGTGCCTTCCACAAAGTTCTATACCATTCGCGTCACGCGATGAAATCAGATAACATAGGGTTGGGCGACAACAGACAGCTGGATAGAAGCATCGATAACTTTCCAGAAAATTAAGTACACGTGTCAATACCCCCCTCTTAAAAAAAGCATCGACCCGATGCTGCAAACAAACGAAAGTAATACACAAAAGCACTCGTAGCAAAGAAAACAACAAAAATAACGAAGTTCGTCAGCGTCCGTAAAAGGGTTTAAGGCGCACCACGTGGACCACTTCAGATCGTGCGCGGCGCCGCTGTGAATGCGAAATGCCGTCTGGCACGACCTCATAGTCCAGAGCGCCAATACGTCGGATGACCTTATAGGGTCCGAAATAGCGTCGCAGTAGCTTCTCACTGAGTCCTCGTCGGCGTATCGGGGTCCATACCCAAACACGGTCGCCGGGCTGGTACTCGACGAAGCGTCGTCGGAGGTTGTAGTGTCGGCTGTCGGTCCTCTGTTGGTTCTTGATCCGTAGGCGGGCGAGCTGTTCGGCTTCTTCGGCGCGCTGGAGATAGCTAGCGACGTCAACATTCTCTTCGTAAATGACGTGGGGCAGCATGGCGTCGAGCGTCGTCGTCGGGTTCCTGCCGTAAACCAGCTTAAACGGCGTGATCTGTGTTGTTTCTTGCACCGCCGTGTTGTAAGCGAAGGTTACATACGGCAGGACCGCGTCCCACGTCTTGTGCTCAACGTCGACGTACATCGCTAGCATGTCGGCGAGGGTCTTATTCAGGCGCTCCGTGAGACCATTAGTTTGCGGATGGTAGGCAGTTGTCCTCCTGTGGCTTGTCTGGCTATATTGCAGAATGGCTTGGGTGAGCTCTGCTGTAAAAGCCGTTTCTCTGTCGGTGATGAGGACTTCTGGGGCGCCATGTCGCAGCAAGATGTTCTCGACAAAAAATTTCGCCACCTCGGCTGCGCTGCCTTTCGGTAGAGCTTTTGTTTCAGCGAAGCGGGTGAGATAGTCCGTCGCCACGACGATCCACTTATTCCCGGATGTTGACGTCGGAAACGGCCCCAACAAATCCAACCCAATCTGCTCGAATGGTCGACGAGGAGGTTCGATCGGCTGTAGTAACCCTGCTGGCCTTGTCGGTGGTGTCTTGCGTCGTTGACAGTCTCGGCACGTCTTGACGTAACGGGCGACGTCGGCGGTAAGACGCGGCCAGTAATACCTTTCATGTATCCTCGACAGCGTCCGGGAGAATCCGAGGTGCCCAGCAGTTGGATCGTCGTGTAAGGCGTGCAGTACATCTGGACGCAGCGCCGACGGAACAACAAGAAGGTAGTTGGCGCGGACTGGTGAAAAGTTTTTCTTCACGAGTAGGTTGTTTTGAAGCGTGAACGAAGATAATCCACGCTTAAATGCCCTAGGGACAACGTCGGTGTGCCCTTCCAAATACTCGACAAGGGCTTTTAGCTCCGGGTCCCCTCGTTGTTGATCAGCGAAGTCTTCCGCGCTTATTATTCCAAGGAAGGCGTCGTCATCCTCGTTATCTTGCGGCGGCGGGTCAATGGGGGCGCGTGATAGGCAATCGGCATCTGAGTGTTTTCGACCGGACTTGTATGTTACAGTGATGTCGTATTCTTGTAGTCTGAGGCTCCACCGTGCCAGCCGTCCTGAAGGGTCCTTTAAGTTAGCTAGCCAACACAACGCGTGATGGTCGCTGACCACTCTGAATGGCCTGCCATATAGGTAGGGGCGAAATTTCGCTGTAGCCCAAACGATGGCGAGGCATTCCTTTTCCGTTGTGGAATAATTGCCTTCCGCTTTTGACAACGACCGGCTAGCGTAAGCTATCATGTGTTCATGTCCATCTTTTCTCTGGACTAGGACGGCACCGAGGCCTAGGCTACTGGCGTCAGTGTGGATTTCGGTATCGGTGAGCTCGTCGAAGTGCGCAAGTACGGGCGGCGACTGCATGCGTCGTTTGAGTTCTTCAAATGCGTCGGCCTGCGGCGTTTCCCACTTGAACTCGATGTCACATTTAGTTAGCAGTGTCAGCGGCTCAGCGATGCGTGAAAAGTCCTTGACAAATCGCCTGTAGTAGGCACACATGCCAAGAAATTTACGCACTGCCTTCTTGTCGGTGGGCTGCGGGAACTTTGCGATGGCAGCTGTCTTCTGCGGGTCGGGGCGGACTCCAGACTTGCTGATGACGTGGCCTAGGAACAGAAGCTCATCGTAGGCGAAGCGGCACTTTTCTGGCTTCAGAGTGAGCCTTGATGACTTGATGGCCTCGAGTACTGTTGCAAGCCGCCTAAGGTGATCGTCGAAATTTTCGGCGAAGACAACGACGTCATCCAAGTAAACGAGACAGGTCTGCCACTTCAATCCTGCTAAAACCGTGTCCATCACGCGCTGGAACTTTGCAGGCGCCGAGCACAGTCCAAATGGCATAACCTTGAAGTCGTAGAGGCCGTCTGGGGTGATGAAGGCGGTCTTTTCGTGATCTCTTTCGTCGACTTCAATTTGCCAATAGCCAGACTTGAGGTCCATCGACGAGAAGTATTTAGCGTCGCAGAGCCGATCTAATGCGTCGTCTATCCGTGGGAGGGGGTATACATCCTTCTTCGTGATCTTGTTCAGTCGACGATAATCGACACAGAAACGTAGGGTTCCGTCCTTTTTCTTTACCAGGACAACAGGGGATGCCCACAGGCTTTTCGACGGCTGGATGATGTCGTCGCGCAGTATTTCGTCGACTTGTTCTCTTATAGCTTCACGTTCCCGCGTCGAAACTCGGTAAGGGCTCTGGCGTAGTGGTCGAGCGCATTCTTCGGTTATTATGCGATGCTTTGCGACTGGTGTTTGTCGAATCCTCGATGACGTCGAAAAGCAGCCTTTGTATCGTCGAAGCAGACTTCTGAGCTGTTGCTGCTTAATCACGGGGAGACTTGGACTTATGTCGAAGTCTGGCTCAGGAACTACGGTCGTCGGGGTAGATACGATAGAATCCGAGAGGACAAAGGCATCGCTGGTTTCCACAATTTCCTCGATGTATGCGATCGTCGTGCCCTTGTTGATGTGCTTGAACTCCTTGCTGAAGTTTGTCAGCAACACTTTCGTGTTTCCTCTGTGCAGTCGAGCGATCCCTCTTGCGACGCAAATTTCACGGTCGAGCAGTAGACGTTGGTCGCCTTCGATGACGCCTTCTACGTCAGCGGGTGTTTCGGTGCCGACCAAAATAATGCTGGAGCGAGGCGGGATGCTCACTTGATCTTCGAGCACACTCAAGGCGTGGTGACTACGAGGGCTCTCTGGCGGTATCGCTTTATCTTCCGACAGCGTTATTGACTGTGACTTCAGGTCGATGATTGCGCCGTGTTGGTTCAGGAAGTCCATACCGAGAATGACGTCTCGTGAACACTGTTGGAATATAACGAAAGTGGCAGGGTAAGTCCGGTCATGAATGGTTATTCTTGCCGTACAGATTCCAGTCGGCGTGATGAGGTGTCCTCCTGCGGTGCGAATTTGAGGGCCTTCCCATGCAGTCTTAACCTTCTTCAACTGGGCGGCGATGTGTCCACTCATGACAGAGTAATCAGCCCCTGTGTCCACTAAGGCGGTAACTGCGTGGCTGTCTAGAAGCACGTCGAGGTCGGTGGTTCTTTGTCTGGCGTTGCAGTTAGGACTTGGCGTCGGATCACGGCTGCGTCGCATTGACCTGTGGCTGGTATGTGACGTCGTCAGGTCGTCTTTCATCGTCGCATTCTTTCTTTCCAGACTTCGTCGGGACGGTGCCGTGTCGTTATGTTGTCGAGGTAGTTTCTTCGGCGTCTTCGTCGGCGGCGGAGGGTCTTCGTCAGTTCGACGGACAGCAACCGCACCTCCATCGGTTGGTGCTTTTAGTTTTCCGGATATGGGCTCGCTGACCGGCCCCGGGCTTGGCCAGTGAATGGTCGGCGCAGCGGCGACAGGTAGCGGCCTGGTGATGGCGAACACGACGGTCGTCGAGAGCTCCACTGAGTAGCCGCGAGGTAGTCAGCGATATCGCGAGGGCGTTCACCTTGCTGCGGGCGCGGAGCGTTGACGGCGAAACCTCGCAGTCCCATCTCCCGGTATGGACATCGTCGGTAGACGTGACCCGCTTCTCCGCAGTGGTAGCACAGCGGGCGGTGGTCAGGAGCGCGCCATACGTCTGTCTTCCTCGGGTAGCTGCGCTGGGCGACGGGTGGGCATGCTGGCGGCGGGGGTGGTCGACGGAATTGCGGCGTTACAGGGCCCTGGCGCGGTCGTGGAGGGGGACCTTGACGGCGGGCGACGGCGGCGTAGGTCATCGCTTCTGGCTGGGGCTGCGGTAATTGAGGTTGCACCTCCGGAACCCCAAGCGACCGCTGAACCTCATCTTTGACGATGTCAGCAATCGAGGCCACTTGAGGCTGCGACGACGGGAAGATCTTCAGGAGCTCCTCTCGTACGACTGCCCTGATAGCCTCGCGCAGGTGGTCGGAGGCCAGCGATTGAACGCCGGCATAGTTTGTAGAGTTGGTGCGGCGGTCGAATTGCCGGTTTCGCATCTCGAGTGTCTTCTCGATGCTAGTGGCCTCGCGAAGAAACTCGTCGACAGTCTTCGGTGGGCTTCGTACCATACCGGCGAAAAGTTCCTCCTTTACACCACGCATCAGTAGCCGGACTTTCTTTTCCTCGGACATTTCCGGGTCGGCGTGGCGGAATAGGCGGCTCATTTCTTCCGTAAAGATGGCAACGTTCTCGTTTGGTAGCTGCACTCGGGCGTCCAGCATAGCTTTAGCCCTTTCCTTGCGCACGACGCTTGTAAAGGTGCGCAGGAAGCCGCTACGGAACAGGTCCCACGTTGTCAAGGTCGATTCCCTGTTCTCAAACCAAGTTCTGGCGGCGTCTTCTAAGGCGAAGTAGACATGCCGCAGCTTGTCGTCGGAGTCCCAGTTGTTGAACGTCGCGATGCATTCGTAGGTCTCCAGCCATGATTCCGGGTCTTCAGTCGCTGCTCCATGGAAGGTTGGTGGGTCCCGAGGTTGTTGTAGGATAACGGGGGACGTTGGGGCAGCCATTGGGGTTGTTTTGACCACGATCTTCTTTGTCGACTCAGGTAGAAGTCCGTGCTCTAGGGCAGTCCTTGAAGTCTGCGGCTAGCACGCTGGTCTTGGGCGGTGTTGGTTTTGTGCTCGGGCTTCGGGCTTGGATCGCGGCTTTGCGGGGGCGTTCGGTACATGAACGCACTAGCACCTCCACCAGATGTCACGTGGTGGTGACGTTAAGAACACAGTGGCAATACTGTGAAAGGCAAAACTAGATTTTATTGGGCGAACCTGTGCCCACAAAACAGGCTACACTTATAGCACAACGAAAGCAGCGAACACAGTCGGCGATCATCGAAAATCTGATCAGCGGGTCAAGCGCGTCGGCTTTTATGCTGCAGTCGTCGAATGTTCCAGACTAATCGTTCGGACCTGCGTGCCTTCCACAAAGTTCTACACCATTCGCGTCACGCGATGAAATCAGATAACACAGGGTTCGGCGACAACAGACAGGCGAATAGAAGCATCGATAACTTTCCAGAAACTTCGGATACATGCAGGCGCGTCCCGCGCTGTGTGATAGCATTTGTTAGGCGGCGAAGCGTGGTCGCCCGATAAAGATAAGTACACGTGTCAATATTATGGGGTTCTACGTGCCAAAACCACTTTCTGTTTATGAGGCACGCCGTAGTGGAGGGCTCCGGAAATTTTGACCACCTGGGGTTCTTTAACGTGCACCTAGATATAAGTCTACGGGTGTTTTCATATTTCGCCCCCATCGAAATGCGGCCGCCGTGGCCGGGATTCGATCCCACGACCTCGTGCTCAGCAGCCCAACACCATAGCCACTGAGCAACCACGGCGGGCGTTACACTGAATAAACGAGTGAGTTTGTTTTCAAGGGCATTGTCCAGCTTATAGAACGATTCTGAGGGATATAAAGGGCCCTCAAGGTCCCACTCTTTGGATGCCTCTGGTGGAAGCTCTCTGGGGATATTGCCTTTATAGTGCTTCGCAGTCTTCATAATGTGTGGGCAAAACACGCCTTCTCGCCACATAGCCTGCAATGTAATAATCTAGCCGTGCATCGCTGCGGTGCTCAACATAATTTTGGTGGTCCACAGCATCTCGCCCTCGAATGACGGAATGTCGGGAGGAACACTCCAAAACAGGCGACAAGACCAAATGACAGCGGAGGGCGCAGGCCAGCGCGGGAGTACCACGCCGTAATACCACGCCGCGAGCAGCAGCGCCACGTTCCCCCTGGTGGCATTGGTGCGCAAGGGGGTCACGCGCGCCCGAAGGAAAGCGCCGCCGGTATTCACAGCTCCCCTTCTAGCCACCCTAAGCTCGTGTCGCAGAAAAGCCGGTGTCGTCGGCGGCGTTGGCCGTGAGCGATAAATCCCAGAAGGCACTTCATAAATAAAAAACATCTTGCAAGATGGGCTGATGGGAACCGAACCAGGGTCTCCGGAGTGCGAGGCGGAGACGCTACCACTCAGCCACGAGTTCGTTCCTTTAAAACGGGACAAAATCGCCTCTAGTGAATGCGGTGTTCCCTTAGAAACGTGCTGTAGAAAGTTGTACTGCGGTGTATATCGCAATGTACGGCGCTGCCCCGACACGTGGCGCACCACTCGCCCCATGATCGCGTCGGCCTTCATGGCGTGTCGGGGCCCGGCTATCTGTGCCGATCGCGACGTTTGGCTGGCGTAGCGCGTTTGAGTAGGCGGTGCGAACGGGGTGCGATAACGCTATCGCGTTCCACTCTTTTCCTGTGTCAATATTTTCGTGCTTGCTTTCAGTGAAGACTGTAAACATTGGTTCAGTTCAGCTATAAGAAAAGGCAATGCAACCAATCACAGTGAGCATCACATCTCATATTCACTGCCAGAAACCACCATTGCATGTTGGTTGTTCTCGCTGTCATAGCAGTTGAGGCATCATCAAGACGAACATTATGCTAACAGATAGCTAAAAAAAAAACTGGATGTTCAATATCTACATTGCAAGGTCCCGTTAAATAATATCAAATGGCAATGTGACGCACGGAGCTAATAGTTTAATTAGTTCTCATCGGTACATCTATTGAGCCTGCATAGCTTATACATATACAATTATTCATTCAGCTCACACCAAATGACAGTCACAAACCAAACGCAAGAAACCTAACTGCTGTGTTTTTAATTGCTTTCGAACCTATGCAGGTAGACTGCCGAAGGTTATGCATTTGTTATTTCCGATAATAGGAATTCAGTTATCAGTTCCAACCTCATCCCATCGTCATCTTGCATGTCTACGTTGTGTTTTATGCGAAGCATATTAACGTAGGTTTCGGGCCTTCGCGCGACGCCCGGCGGTGGCCACCATTGACCTTCAAGTGACCTTCAAGTAGGTCACGTGATGACGTCACACCGGCTGCAGATGGGGCCTCATATCGCGCCGTCGGTCACCTCCCGGCGGTGGCCACCATTGACCTTCAAGTGACCTTCAAGTAGGTCACGTGACATGACGTCACGTGATGACGTCACACCGGCTGCAGATGGGGCCTCATATCGCGCCGTCGGACGTCGCCCGGCGGAGGCCTCCACGCTTCGGTTCACGCCGTCGCGCGCGACGCGGCGGCGGCGCCACAATCGCTGCATCACGTGATATGTGACGTCACGCCAGGGATGAAGCGGCGCGCGCCAGCCGTCGCGTCGTCTCTGTGCCCGCAACCGCGCCAGCGTCGTTGCGCCGGGCGTGTATGCGGTCAAGATGCCTCCAAACGCTAAGGATACGCTAAGGTTAAGCCCAGTGGATGCGAAGCATCCACTGGGCTTAACCTTGATAAGCCTCCAATTTTTTTCGATCGTATTTGATCTTCATACATAGCGGGCTTTTGGAGCTACTGTAAACATTGCAAGGGGATTGTGCTAATTCACATTTCATGATGAAAGATGTAAAGCTTGCAAGTGCATTCTATGGTAAGCAGCGACTTGTGCTTCTGAAAAATATAATATTAAGAGAGAATGAAAAGAACGAAAAATAGACCGGCAAAAGTGAAACTAGGCACCCCAGTCAACCATATGCCTTACACCAAATGCCTCCCCCCTCCCCTAATTAATATGACAAGGCTGTAGGGAAGGAAGAAAAAGGGGGGGTGGAACGGGTGGAAGAAAGAACAGCCATGTAGCATAGAGCTCTCACAAGAAAGAGGTGGCGACAGTGGGGAGGGGGAGGCGAAGGTTGACTTCCCCCCCTCTACACTGTGGCAGCAGCACAGTGCACGAGCGAAAGGTGGGGAAGGGACTGCTTCCCAAAGCCTTTGCCCGCACCAGTAGCTGACTGCTTCTGCCACCCCTTGTATGCAAGTTGCCAGAAAAAGAAGTGCAGAATACCTTTTTTTTTTACCAAACCACTTGCTTCGCGTCAGTGCACCCGCAGAAACAGCGCACTAGGCACTTAAACTGTGCAGCTGCTGGGTGTGCTTGTGGTTTTGAAAGTCCCATACTGACGTACTGCTATTAGCGATTTCTGAATAAATGCTTTATTCTCCTTCCCCCCTGCCTATATTTAGAGCAGTACGTCAGCAGTTTTATACATACACGCTGGCCAAAATCTCTGCTTTTTAATAAAGAGCGTAATTCTCGCTCTCTTGAATGAACAAGAAAAATAGTTATCCAAGAATTAGAATAAAAGTATGCCACAGGGTAAAATCACACCAAAACATTAGTCACAACAAAAGGAACCGGGAATTGCGGAACTTCAAGTTTAACAACTGAATACTGGTAAGCACAGATCCAAGATGGGACAAAAGAAAGACACAGAAGCACAGTACAAGCGCTAACTCGCAACTAAATTTTATTGTGAAGACTTCGTCTACTTCGTCCGGACAGGCCGCCATTGGAATATGACCCTGGCAACGTTTAACGCTAGAATGTTACCTAGTGAGGTGAGTCTAGCAGTGCTACTGGAGGAATTAGAGGGCAGTAAATGGGATATAATAGGGCTCAGTGAAGTTAGGAGGCCAAAAGAAGCATATAACAGTGATAAAAAGCGGGCACGTCCTGTGCTACCGGGGCTTAGCGAGGAGACGAGAACTAGAAGTCGGATTCCTGATTAATAAAAATATAGCTGGGAACATACAGGAATTCTATAGCATTAACGAGAGAGTGGCAGGTCTTGTTATGAAACTTAATAAGAGGTACAAAATGAAAGTTGTACAGGTCTACGCTTCTACATCCAGTCATGATGACCAGGAAGTCTAAAGCTTCCATGAAGACATGGAAACGGCGATGGGTAGAGTGAAAACAAAATACACTGTACTGATGGGCGACTTCAATGCCAAGGTAGGCAAGAAGCAGGCTGGAGACAAGGCAGTGGGGGAATATGGCATAGGCACTAGGAATAGCAGGGGAGAGTTATTAGTAGAGCTTGCGCAACAGAATGATATGCGGATAATGAATACCTTCTTCCGCAAGCGGGATAGGCGAAAGTGGACGTGGAGGAGCCCGAACGGTGAGACTAGAAATAAAATAGACTTCATACTCTGCGCTAACCCTGGCATCATACAAGATGTGGACGTGCTTAGCAAGGTGCGCTGCAGTGACCATAGGATGGTAAGAACTCGAATTAGCCTAGACTTGAGGAGGGAACGGAAGAGACTGGTGACTGGTACATAAGAAGCCGATCAATGAGTTAGCGGCAAGAGGGAAAATAGACGAATTCCAGATCAAGCTACAGAACAGGTATTCGGCTTTAACTCAGGAAGAGGACCTTAGTGTTGAAGCAATGAACAACAATCTTGTGGGCATCATTAAGGAGTGTGCAATAGAAGTCGGTAGTAACTCCGTTAGACAGGATACCAGTAAGCTATCGCAGGAGACTAAAGATCTGATCAAGGAACGCCAATGTATGAAAGCCTCTAACCCTACAGCTAGAATAGAAATGGCAGAACTTTCGAAGTTAATCAACAAGCGTAAGACAGCTGACATAAGGAAGTATAATATGGATAGAATTGAACATGCTCTCAGGAAAGGAGGAAGCCTAAAAGCAGTGAAGAAAAAACTAGGAATTGGCAAGAATCAGATGTATGCGTCAAGAGACAAAGCCGGCAATATCATTACTAATATGGATGAGATAGTTCAAGTGGCTGAGGAGTTCTATAGAGATTTATACAGTACCAGTGGCCCCCACGACGACAATGGAAGAGAGAATAGTCTAAAGGAATTCGAAATCCCATAGGTAACGCCGGAAGAAGTAAAGAAAGCCTTGGGAGCTATGCAAAGGGGGAAGGTAGCTGGGGAGGATCAGGTAACAGCAGATTTGTTGAAGGATGGTGGGCAGATTGTTCTAGAGAAACTGGCCATCCTGTATGCGCAATGCCTCATGACCTCGAGCGTACCGGAATCTTGGAAGAACGCTAACATAATCCTAATCCATAAGAATGGGGACGCCAAAGACTTGAAAAATTATAGACCGATCAGTTTACTGTCCGTTGCCTTCAAAGTATTTACTAAGGTAATTGCAAATAGAATCAGGAACACCTTAGACTTCTGTCAAGCAAAGGACATGGCAGGATTCCGTAAAGGCTACTCAACAATAGACCATATTCACACTATCAATCAGGTGATAGAGAAATGTGTGGAATATAACCAACCATTATATATAGCTTTCATTGATTACGAGAAAGCATTTGATTCTGTCGAAACCTCAGCAGTCATGGAGGCATTACGGAATCGGGGTGTAGATGAGCCGTATGCAAAAATACTGAAAGATATCTATAGCGGCTCCACAGCCACCGTAGTCCTCCCTAAAGAAAGCAACAAAATCCCAATAAAGAAAGGCGTCAGGCAGGGAGTTAGGATCTCTCCAATGCTATTCACAGCGTGTTTGCAGGAGGTATTCAGAGACCTGGACTGGGAAGAATTGGGGATAAAAGTTAATGGAGAATACCTTAGTAACTTGTGATTCGCTGATGATATTGCCTTGCTTAGTAACTCAGGGGACCGATTGCTATGCATGCTCACTGACCTGGAGAGGCAAAGCAGAAGAATTGGTCTAAAAATTAATCTGCAGAAAACTAAAGTAATGTTTAACAGTCTCGCAATAGAACAGCAATTTACAATAGGTAGCGAGGCAGTGGAAGTGGTAAGGGAATACATATATTTGGGGCAGGTAGTGACGGCGGATCCGGATCATGAGACGGAAATAATTAGAAGAATAAGAATATGCTGGGGTGCGTTTGGCAGGCATTCTCAGATCATGAACAGCAGGTTGCCATTATCCCTCAAGAGAAAAGTGTATAATAGCTGTGTCTTACCAGTACTCACCTACAGGGCAGAAACCTGGAGGCTTACGAAAAGGGTTCTACTTAAACTGAGGACGACGCAACGAGCTATGGAAAGAAAAATGATGGGTGTAACGTTAAGGGATAAGAAACGAGCAGATTGGGTGAGGGAACATACGCGAGTTAAAAACATATTAGTTGAAATCAAGAAAAAGAAATGGGCATGGGCAGTACATGTAATGAGGAGGGAAGATAACCGATGGTCATTAAGGGTTACAGACTGGATTCCAAGGGAAGAGAAGTGTAGCAGGGGGCGGCAGAAAGTTAGGTGGGCGGAGGAGATTGCAGGGACGACATGGCCACAATTAGCATATGACTGGGGTTGTTGGAGAAGTATGGGAGAGGCCTTTGCCCTGCAGTGGGCGTCACCAGGCTGATGATGATGACTTATATAAACAGCAGACCAGGACCACGCAAGCGCACTGTTCATCAAGCCAACCAATGCACCATATCAAGATGCGTACAGATTACAGCCTCATTTCTAAACACTGTTTTTCTTTGCTATGCAAAACAAGCAACGTATTGCTAATACAGGTGCTTTTTTTCTTTCTAATATGATATGCCTCCGTGATTTCTCTGGCCAAAGCATTGCCACTCCTGCCTAGAATTCAAATACCGGAAAGAATTGGCTCACAGGGACATGACCTACAATGCACAGGCAAATCAAAAGAAGCTTTGTTAGCTACAGATCGCTTATGTTCCCATGCCTGATTGTTGATGCATCAGCCAGTTTGTCCGATATATACCTTTCCACACTTAAGAGGAATCTCGTACACAATGCCAATGGCGCACGTGACGTACAGCATGGTATGCTTCTTTCCACAAGCAGGTTTTTTTGGAGGTGCTGAAATGCGTGGGCACAGCCCAGAAAGTTTGCGTGGTGCAAAAACACAATAGGCACGTCGTACCTTTTTGCCAGATTCTTCAGGTTGTGCACAACCTTGTGAACGTAGGGCACCAATTACGACTTTTTTTGTGAAGAGTGCCGCGATCTCGCTCGGGCCTTCACCGCCAACAACCAAGAGTGCCAGAAGAGCACTTGTGATGACACCACTTCTGCGCCCACTTTCCTTCCTGGAGCGCTTGTGTGGCTCTTGGTTCCTTCCACTGCACCTGTTCTCTCTTTAGTACTACTACCCAATTATGAAGGGCCCTACCGTGTTATCGAACACGCATCCTGCATCAACTATGTGATAGAACCCGTTGAACAGTCTTTGGACATGCGCCGTCATGGACGAGACATTGTCAATGTCGAGCGCCCCAAGCCGTACTATGATCTACTCATAGTGAAGAGCTGTTAGGTTCCCGGGGGCAATTATAGTGAAGAAGAAGGACGCTATAGTGGGCCGTCCTCTTTAGCGCTTTCTACTGTGTCAATCTCGCCAGCGCTTTTGCTAGGGGAACGCCGCTTGTGCTGGGAGTCTGCTGGGAGTCACCAAACGCTGGTGACTAATAAATGCCTTTACAATGGCTGGCTTTAGAAAAGTCTAAATATATACAGTTCGTCGCAAAACCTGACTCCAAAAAAGTTAATAGTTGCGTTTCACAAGAATAAGATTTCCTGAACCTGTGTTGATAACAACTAAAAAAATGATTTGATTCAAGGAAATTCGCAAGGTGAGTGAAAATTATATGTTCAAAGATTTTGCAAGGTATTCAGGTTAATAAACTGGGTCTGTAATTCAGTCGGTTATGTGGATTTCCCAATTTAAAAAGTGGGATCACCTTACCGGTTTTCGAGTCGATGGGTAGGGCACTGTCATTAAGTGATCTAGTAAAAAAAAAGAATAAGTATGATAGAGCTGCATTCTGCAGCGTTTTGGAGGAACTTGGAATCATTACCATCAATACCACACGACGAAGGCCGCTTTATCTTGGAAATTCTGGATTGGATGCCTACTGGGTCAAGGGTAATAGCTAGGATCCATCACCAGGAAGCTTACGGATCACAAAGAGGGATAGTCACTGATATTTTCTGCGCAGAATGATTGGGGAAATGTGTTGTAAAGTAGTGAAGCGCAAAGATGATTCGAAACTTGAGCCCCTGGATCATTTACAAGGCTTATACTGCTGTCTCTGGCACATTTAATAATGTTCAAGAAACGTTTTGGGTTAGTTTTTATCAGATACAGTAGGGTGGAGTTAAAGAAGTTAAATTTAGACATGTTTAAAGCGCTTGTATGAGCACTCTGCAGTGAAGTTTGCCGGTACAAGCCGTGCCACCTAGCCGCAGCAGTGAGCACTTGCGAGTAGGCCCTTACCATCATTTCACCATGGTCCTTGGGGCGCTCAGGCCCACCTGAAAGCCTGCTTTTCCAATTTTTCGTTGGATTCACCGTGGCCTCTTGGCAGCGCCTTCGCGAGAAGTGTGAAAAAAAAAAAAAACAGAAAAAACAAGCACAGATGCTGCTGCGGTAAGGATTGTCACAAACGCGAAGGGAATGTCAGTATCAAATAGTACTGCTTCACTTCAAAACCGAAACAAGCAACCAGGGGACTGAAGCGGATCGTCGCTGTTCGTGTCAGTCTTATGAATTTCTGTGCAACGAACTAAAACGTAAATGCAATAACAAGAAAAAGAAAAAAAAGAACCAGCAGCGGCATCCGTAAAAACACACAATAAAGCATCAACTACATAAAGATGCGTGAACTGATTCTCGCTGTTGTAAATT
Organism: Dermacentor andersoni; assembly: GCF_023375885.2. NCBI lineage: Eukaryota > Metazoa > Arthropoda > Arachnida > Ixodida > Ixodidae > Dermacentor > Dermacentor andersoni. The sequence continues at coordinate 11,598,953 of NC_092824.1, read as the reverse complement.
AGTTTAGATAGTTATTTAGCTTGCCTTGCTCCAAAACAAACACACAGTGGTTGTTACGTGTCAAATCTAGATTCGTAAGCGCTCTGTGCTGGAGCTTTGTACGCACTGTGCTTCTTCCTGCACCAAGATCAAGACGTGACTGCTGAAACTGGGCTCATTCATGCCAATGTTTTTTTCACGCTTTGAACAACAAAACTGAGGTTGGAGTACACCGTAGCACATGTCAAGTATTCAAAAATCAGCATTTCTCTTATGCACGCTAGTGCATATTTGTTAAGTCTTCACATTGTTTAGTCTCAGCTGATTGTTCTCTATTATGCTTCAGCAGTAATGCTCTCTCACGTTCAATCCCGAACGACAATATTAGAATATGCTCGAGGCACTTTGTCAACTGAGAAAAAAGCACTTGCCTGCCATTTCGCCAAAGCCTCTACAATTGTGAGGTGCAAGGCACGCTCCAAGTGACAGTTGAAGAAAGTCCACGGCCGTATTTGATCACTTAAGTGGCATAAAATAATGATTTGTTAACTTACTTAAAGTTCGATGGCGTAAGCATGCTTGCTTTGCTGTGACAAACACTTCGCGACCTGCGGTGGTTGCTTGGTGGCTATGGTGTTGGGCTGCTAAGCACGAGGTTGCAGGATCAAATCCCGGCCACGGCGACCCAATTTCGATGGGGACGAAATGCGAAAATAGCCGTGTACATAGATTTAGGTCCACGTTAAAGAACCCCAGGTGGTACAAATGGTTCTGGAGTCCCCCACTACGACAAGCCTGTACGCTAACCATCTATCAGCATTTAATGGTATTTTGGTGGAATGGAAAAGTCTGCTTTTTTGTTGGACAATTGCTTCAGATCGTTGTTGTACCAAGAAGCATTAGAAGATTGATTAATTACTCAAAGTGGAATATGTTTGCAGATGAGATGCATTACTGTAGTTTTAAAGACAACCACATTTCTTGAACTGATAAGGCTACATTTGTCACAAGGAAGCAATCAAGGAAGGCATCTAGTTCAGAGTTGACAGCGTTAAAGCTAGCCTTTTTGTAGTCTGATATATTTGGTGTGCTTCTTTACTTTTGTAGATGGGATAGAAATAGTAAAGTTTAAGGTGTTGTGGTCGCTTAGGTCAGGCACGTGGGTTTTTGGTGAAGCACTATTGGGATGAGTGGCTATAATCAATTCAAGCAAGGAACATGTAGTAGATGTGACACGTGCTGGTTTGATAATTAGCTGCGAAAGGTTAAAATCTGAGCAAGCGTTAAGAAATTCTGCAGCCTCTGCAGATGCTGGATTAAAAAAGGGGCAGGAAGTTGACCAGTCTATAGTGGGAAAATTAACGTCTCCTACAAGAAACATGGGTGAACCAGGGGATCAAACATATTTCGTTTAGGATGTCACGAATTTTTTCTGCAAGATCACAATCGGGATTAGGTGAACGATAAGAGAGACTGGTGATTATTTTTTTTAAACAAATAGATAGGTGGCACCAGAGTAATTCCAAATTAGTAGTCACATTCAGAGCACATGTGTGCCTACATTGGCGGTACTATAATGCCTGCGGTCCATGCCGCTTTTCCGCAGTACTTGGGTTCAAGGTAACCTTGAGGAGAAAGACGAGTTTCGGCCAGAATTTAGGGGGAATTTGCAATGAGTACCTACATATACAAATAATTTTTCATACCTTTAATCTAGGAGTATGAACAATCAAAGTTTTGAATACAAATAGAATATTACACACTAACTATTCGCCTTCATATTCGAAAAGAAAATTTTTGATATTTTTGAATAATTGAAACTAACCAAATATTTTGCAACAACTGCCAAAGTCTGATTACTGTTCTCTGCCCGCTAAACAAAGTGTTGCAACTTATTAGAAGTGAAACAACGACAAAAGTATTCCTTTTTTCTATGCAATGCATACAGTGTTCTAGAATAGAACCCAGAAACAAAATTGGCATGTGCAAGATGTGTTCTCGGTTTCACGGCAGAATTAAGCTTGGCAGCCTGCAGTGATTTAGCTTGTTTTTTGTCATTTTGTGTTTTTTGGCAGTCTAGTCATGTAGCAGTTTTATCATGCACTACAACCAGTGATGTTTTCCTTGGCTTGCCATGGCCCCTATGGCACCGAAGTCTTTCAGCAGCTTCTTTTTTACACAAGTGTTTTCCCTTTTTCGACAACTTATTTTGTGTTTTTGGAAAGCTATAGTCAAACAGCTTATTGTCGAAAGGCATGTTTGCAAACGGACTTTAAAGATGCTGAGAAGCTAGTCGTGCAGTTTTTTTAATGACAATTAGTGATCTTACTGATCCCTTGCTCCCGATAGTTAACTGTACCTTTAGCACTAGTCCCACAGGCGTAATATTCCTGCTGTAAATATATGTGTCGACGTGTGCTTATATTCAATATTCAATACTTACTATTCATACTCTAAAAAGTTGATATTTGCCAACCTTTAGTTTCAACTCTAGCCCTTCAGCCTGTTAGAAGACTGACTCCAACTAAAAGTACCAATTGCAGCTGCCGTAGTGGAACTCGTGGTGACATTGGTCTATTCTGATGCCATATTTTATAGCTATAACAATTACACGAACACTCAAGGTGTGTTCAGGTGGTTCAGGAACCACAGCGCAGTGTCTAAAAAGACGAAGCTAAATCGACACACCATCAAGCTCCGCGCATTTCGATGCCAGTATTTCCAAGGATATACATCAACATTTCGCCCCGCGGCGGAGCCAAAAAGGTAGTGTTCTGCTACCTGGCTGCTGCTACTCCCATGAGCATTGTGCACACGCATACTAGCGTGCGTGTGCTGAGCTTAACGGACAGTAGACATCGCGTTTGAACTGTCTAATAATTTCACTAGGTGCTGACAAATGCCAGGGTCCTTTTGTCGGCAATGACATTGCCGGCCTCTCACAGGCAAGGCATCTCACAGGCATCTGTGAGATGCCTCATATCTTCCAGGGCGTTATTTCTGCTGCACAGGTAGAGTTGCCTTGCGCTCTGTGTTGTGCCAACATATTGCCGTCCGCGAGGAGTTCGAACGCAGTGCTAAACCTTTACTGCTCTCAGTTTGCTTTGCTTTGCATGCGAAATTGCTTTTTTTATCAATTATATGGACACTCCAAGCAAATGTTTGTCATCGCCATCGCCGTGAGGTTCCGTATATATTAGGTATATGTCGTGCGGTATATGCAGGTTATATTGCAACACCATTCTATCACAAAAGTTGCTCATACCAGGTCTTACATTCTTGACAAAATCTTTCCTCAGAATTCAAAGAATGGCATTCCACAAACAAATGTCAGGAAGGAAGACACCAACAGTGCATGCCTTTTACCTTGCATCTTTTCAGACTTATCCTGCCTCAGCGCAGCTGGATATGCCTCATGTTGGCAGGTCAGTATCGCAGAAGGCATAGTTAAGAAAGTTAAAAGAGCTGGTTGCGCAAGGACACAGCTCACAGAAGGACAAAGTCGTGACAACGTAAAGAAGGCAGTTATTCCGTATTTTCGTGGAATCTCACACAACCTTAAGGTTTGCTGGAGTGCAAATGTTGATGTTTTTTCCGCGTCTAGAAAACTGGTGTCACTGAGTAAGCAAACTTGCGCTGTCTTCCAAGAAAAGGCCCAGTGTAAAACTAATCACAGACAGCGCTTCACACAGTGTGCCCAGTATGTCGTTTATGAGGTACCTATCTCATGTGGTAAATTCTACATCGGACAAACCGGCTGATGCATTAACGATCCGCTTAGGGAACACCACAACAATGTTAACAACACTATTAAAGGTCATCTAGGCATGCACTGTCGCGACTATGGGAGCAAACCTGTCTTCGACAAATGTAAGACTGTATCTAGAAGAAAATCAAGCCTTACTAGAGAAATTATCGAGGCTGTCGCAATTTCATGAGCAGGAAATAACTCTGTTAGTTGTCCCACTAACACAGTTACAGTCTTGTGTGAAAAAGAGCTGACCTACCTTGGTTCAAATGCCAGGGTGCAAGAGTGGTGTGAGGAGATTCTGTGTGCATGTGTGATCTTGTTCTTTTTGCCAAGTGTTCACTTTAAAACTAGCTGTGCACTGGCAAAACAAACATTTTTGTTGAAAGTCAGCACTGTGTCTGTATACTTTGTGTGCCTCCATTGCCTCTATCGGTTCTCGCGCTCTTTGCGGGAACCGACGGCTATGCGGAAGGCTATGTATGAACATAGCCTTCTACTATGTTCAACCAAAAAGCCCAACTAGTTACTCTGCTACGATTTGCATTGAGTCAAGTTTCCTAAATAACTGTTTACCCCTAGCACTCTCCATTGATGCAACACCAAGCACTCGACTTCTTGTTTGATTACTTTCAATCAATCGGCATCCTCTCAAAGGTCCAACTGTTATTTGAACTATTACACCGTTAAGCCAGCAGCAAAGTGAAGATGTTTCGTACATTTGCACAAGTAGGAGTAAAAAGCGAAATGAAGATATCAAGCGATGGTATTTTATTTATTTTCATTTCTACCTGCCCTCCTCTTTCTAGGGCATTTTTCTCCTTTTCCCTTGCAGAGTAGCATGTAGATGAGTACTTCCAAACCTCTCTGCTTTTAAATTATAAGGAATTCTCTAACAAATTTTTAATTTTGTCCTTACATTCAAAACTATATCATACATAGTTGGAATAATTAAGACATCGATTCTGAATGCATACATTTAATTAGAAATTTTCAATGCAGCAAATCTCGCAGAAGCAGGTGCAGAAAGATTATCGATTTCTGCACTTGCCATTTATATTTTCATGTCTCTTCAAGAGGACTCGCAATGTTTAATGCAGACAGCTGGCTGCCAAAAAACATGGAGATGGGACGTGGCTATCGAGCGGGCGGGGGTGGCACGCGTGCTTCTTCCTTCTTCTTCTTCTTCTTGCCTCTTCTCTTGCACTGTGCCCAGTACTGCAGGTGGCATTTTCCCCCTCCCTCGAAAAGAGAATCGGCTCGATGGTGAGGAAGTGGTGTAAGAAAAAGAGGGGGCAAAGAAACATGGTCAAGGCAGATGCTTGCGCAATGAAGACAGTCACAGCGACAGGAAAACCACAAGTACAGGAGTGGCAAAGCGTGACATGCAGAGTCTCAAGAAACAATGAGGTAACTGCATTAGCTGAAATTTGAGCACAAATATCAAAAATGAATCGGTTAGAGCAGGACAGGGGTAATCGGAGATTGCAGGGAGAGGCCTTTGTCCTGCAGTGAACATAAAATAGGCTGATGATGATGATAATGATAAAAAATGAAGAAATGAAGAAAAAATAATAATCACGGACGCACAACATATGGCTTCATGCGTACGATGTGAAAAATGTCAGAGCTAGGTTGTTGTCTGCGCCGTGTTTGAGTCGCACTGTCCGGAACAAATTAGTGGTTCAGGTTGCTAATGCGGCGCAGCACTTTGTATGGGCCAAACTACCGGCTGAGCAACTTTTCACTAAGGCCACGGTGGCGAACGGGAGTCCACACCCACACTCGGTCACCGGGGTTGTAGCATACTTGTTTGTGGCGGGTTTTATAATGCCGCGCATCTGTGTGCTGCTGCTGACCGATGTGCAGCCATGGAAGCTGGCGAGCTTCCTCAGCGCGCTGAGCAAATTCTTCGGCGCCAGTATTTAGGCGCCCGTTGTCTTGACACAGCAGCATAGCGTCTAGCATCGTCTGAACATCGTGGCCGTAAAGGAGACGAAACGGTGTAAAGCGCATGGTTTCTTGTACGGCAGTATTGTACATGAAGGTCCCATAAAGCAAAATATGATCCGATGTTTCGTGCTGAACATCAATATACATAGAGATCATGTCCGTGATGGTCTTGTTTAATCACTCCGTAAGTCCATTACACTGCAGATGGTTCAATGCCTAGTGTTGCTTAATTGAAAAATTTTGTGCATGAGCTGTGCTGTGAACGCCGTCCCTCTGTCTGTGATTACAGTGGACGGGGCACCATGGCGCAAATGCGGCATATAGAGAGCTGTGCGACCACAGAAGCCATGGCTCGTGGGAGCGGCTCCATCTCGGCATAGCGGGTTAAATAGTCAGTCGCACCAATCACCCACTTGTTGCCATCGGTTGAGAGAGGAAAAGGCCCATGAATGTCCAAGCCGACTTGATCGAATGGCTTATCAGATGGTTCAATAGGTTGCAATACCCAGCAGGCTTCATGGGTGGTGACTTTTGCCGCTGACATTCACGGCAGCCTTTAACATACTGTTTGACGCTCGCCGAAAGCCCGGGCCAGTAATACATCTCGCGCACTTTGGCAAGCGCTCGTGAGGAGCCTAAGTGGCCAGATGTCGGCTCGTCATGGCAAGCAAAAAGAATGTCATCCCGCAAGTCTTTGGGAACCACCAGGAAGCAGGCTCGGTCATTCGAATGGGCGTTTTTCTTGCAAAGCACGTCGTCGTGTAGACAGAAAGACGTCCATACGCGACACAGATGGCATGGAATGGTTGTTGGCCTGCCCTCTGAGTGGTTGATGATAGGTCGTATTTCAGCATTGTCACGCTGCCGTCTTATCAAGTTCGATGCCCAGGAAGCTGTCATCGTCCTCTGATGCTCGACTGAGAGATTCGGCGGGAGCATGCGACAGTGCGTCAGCATCTTCGTGCTTGCGGCCAGACTTGTAAACGATAGTGACATCAAATTCCTGTAGTCGCAAGCTCCACCTTGCCAGTCGTCCTGCAGGATCGCGTATGTTGGCCAACCAACACAGGGCATGGTGGTCTGTCACCACTTTGAAAGGACGGCGTGAGCATAAGGGTGAAATTTCATGATTGCCCACACAACCGCGAGACAATCTGTTCCTGTGGTAGAATAGTTCACCTCAGCACGGGACAGCAAGCGGCTAGCATAAGCTATTACTCTTTCAATGCCGCCTTGACATTGGACGAGTACTGTGCCAAGACCTATGTTACTGGCATCAGTGTGCACCTTGGTGTCAGCGACGTCGACACGTGCCAGGATGGGTGCTGACTGCACATGTTGACGTAGTTCAGCGAAGGCCATTTGTTGCTCACTCGTCCTGGCAAATGGCGTGTCATCCCTGGCAAGGTGAGTCAGGGGTTCCGCTAACTGAGAGAAGTTTTCAATGAAATGGCAATAATATGCACATAAGCCTAGGAAACGCCACATGGCCTTCTTGTCGGCCGGAGGAGGAATTGCTGCTACCGCGGAAAGCTTGTCGGGATCGAGTTGAACTCCTCTGGCACTTGCGACGTGTCCGAGAAACTTGAGCTCTTCATAACCAAAGTGGCACTTTACTGGTTTAAGCGTGAGATCAGCCGAATGGATCACTTCTAGCACATTCCGCAAGCGATGAAGATGTTGCTCAAATGTTTCAGAAAAGACTACTACATCATCAAGGTACACAAGACAAGACTGCCACTTCAGTCCAGCGAGTACGGTTTCCATCATTCGCTGGAAAGTAGCAGGGGCTGAACACAAGCCGAAAGGGAGCACTTGAAATTCGTAGAGGCTGTCAGGAGTCACAAAGGCAGTTTTCTCGTGGTCTCGTCTGTCTACCTCAATCTGCCAGTACCCGCTTTTCAAATCGAGTGACGGAAAATACTAGCGCGCCGCAGTCTGTCTAACGAGTCGTCGATACATGGCAGTGGGTACACGTCCTTTTTAGTTACGTTGTTGAGCTTCCGGTAGTCGACGCAGAAGCATAGTGTTCATCTTTCTTTTTGACAAGAACGACCGGAGATGACCATGAGCTCTTGAAAGAGCTCGATAATGCCGTCTTCAAGCATCTCTTTTACTTGCGTATGAATCGCTTCTCGTTCTCTTGCCGACACGAGGCAGGGCTGCTGGCGTATCGGACGTGCGTCGTCACATGTGATGATCCTGTGCTTTGTGATTGTAGTCTGGCGTACCTAAGATGAATTTGTGAAGCATGCCCTGAATTCAAGCAAGAACTCATGCAGTGCTGCCTGGTTGTCTTTCGATAGCTCTGAATTAATGTCGATGTTGCCCAGTGACTTGTCAGGCATCCCCACGGCTTCAGAGGCAAAACATTCAGCGATGTTCTCTATTTTGTCAGCAAACTCAATCAAAGTACTGCTGAAAAAGTGGCGATACTCGCTGCTGAAGTTGGTGACAAGCAACTGAGAACAGCCATGACTAAGCTGTAGCACACTCCTAACCGTACAAACACCTTGTGTCAGTAGATGGGATAAGTTGCCTTCGCGCATTCCACTGCACATAACCTCGACTAGGACACTGGCTCATGGAGGAAGCGTAATGCTTTCAGCGGGAACATGAAAGGTGTTGTCACGTCAGTTGTCGTCGTATCTGTCGATTGCTCGGTCGGCTGAGAAGGAGACTACACCTCCCCGTAGGTCAATAACAGCGCCGTATTCTTGCAGAAAGTCAACCCCAAGAATGACGTCATGGGAGCATTCGTGCAGGATAAGGCAGCTCGCCACAAATGCCAATCCTCGAATCCGAGCTCTAGCTGTGCAGGTTCCCAGTGGAGTAACGCCGTGACCACCAGCTGTCTGAATCTGCAAGCCATGCCAAGGGGTAATTACTTTCTTCAGAAACGTCGCCATCTTCCCGCTTAAGATAGAAAAGTCCGCACAGGTATCCACTAAAGCGCTAACCGCATGACCATCGACCGCCACTGGTATGTCGTGCGAAAGCCGGTCATTCTGTTCAGCCGCAGTTGACGTCAAATCGGTGCCCATCCTTGTTCACCTCGATCGGAGGTCTTCAGCGCGTCCACTCCCAGTGGCCTTGCTCCCAAAGGTTGCTGTAGTTAGTTTTCCTGGCGGGGACTTGGCAATCTTGTGCTCGAATATCGCTGGGGCGGTGGTAAAAATCGCCTTAGCAACGACGAGCGTGACTATCACCCTGTAGGCAGTGACGTGCGCTGTTGAGCCAGATAATCTTCAATATCCCGTGGTCGTTGCCCAGGTCTGGGTGGTGGCAAGTAGGTGGAAAAGCCCCGCAACCCGAGACGTCAGTATGCGTACTGACGGTATAAATGATCTGCCTCACCGCAGTGGAAGCACAGAGGACGGCAGTCCGGTGTGTGTGAAACTTCCGACTTCCGAAGGGTCATGCATCGATCGTTGGTGTAATGCACTGGCTGCTCCGGCTGAAGCACAGCAGGAGGGCCGGCAGGGGGAAACGCTGGAGGAGTGCGTCGTTCTGCAATGTAGTGTACCAACTAGGCTGGTGAAAGTGCAACTAGGTGAGCGGCGTGAACAAACAATGGGGGTGATGCAGCAGGGAGTCTGAAGGCTTCTGCGTAGGGTCGCAGGCTGGTGTTCAGTCAGTGCAGGTGTGTTGTTAACAAGAAGAAAGGTGGACCAGAGCACTTGGAGCACTCCATCTTTTACAACTCACAATGGAGCTCACCATAGCCTGTGACGTGCTGTAAAACCTGTATTTCCTCACACACAATGGTGTGGATAAGTTCTTGAAGGTTGTCATCGTTGCCTCCGGTGACCGTGAAAATATTGGAATGAGAAGTCACGTCCACTTGCTGCTTGTAGTAGTTTGATCGCTGCTGAAGCATCTTCTCCATACTGACAGCCTCAGATAAAAATTCGGCGACAATCTTTGGAGGGCTCCGCACAAGACCAGCGAAGAGGTGCTCCTTCAATCCTCGCATCAGATGACGCAACTTCTTGTCAGCGGTCGTTCCTGGGTCTGCTCATCTGAAGAGGCGCATCATGTCTTCGACGAATGTAATGACACTTTCGTTGGGAAGTTGGACGCGGGCCTGTATCACGCGTTCTGCTTGTTCGCGGCGATCAGCACTGGCGTAGGCAGGCACGTACCCAAGGGGGGGCCCGGGCCCCCCCCGAAATCAAGTGGCATACCCCCCCCCCCTCCCCACCCACGCCACCACTCCTCACACATTCCTAAAGCGCCGCCAGATCAATGTTGAGACTTGGCAGCTTTTCATCGGTCAACATTATGCTGCCTTTTTCACTCCTTTTAGATGGCGGTAGTTATCGGCATCTCTTGCAATGTGAAGGACAGTTTTCTCATAGATTCCGCACCCACGCGATTAACTCGAGATGCGTTCAGTTGTCACCATCTATTCAACCGTCACGCGCATAGCTGTTGCTTTTGTTAGTTCAACCTTCTTTGTTTAGGCTGATCCTCGGACCAGGAGAGGGATGCGGCTGTTACTCAGCTGGTCTGTACTCTCATGGAACGTGTTGCGGCGGGAGAAAACGCCAATTGCGTTTAACTTATCCCTTTGCTTCATTATTTCCTTGAGTTACGACTCGCCGCGACGCTGGCAGATGCCCGGAACCATATACACGTGATATGGGTTAGATAAGGTGGCAAATAAAATAATGTGAAAGAGCGTCCATCATGAAACCCTGCAATAACCCTTAAGCCCATAAGCAAGATCAATGTCACCCGTTACCTCGTCTGTTTTTCCCTAATTGTATAGCACTTTTCGTGCAAAATTGGCAACTGGAAACAAAAATCGCAAGGAGTTGAGAAATTAAGCGATCTACTAAGGGAGAGAGCCAAGGCAACAACCGAACTGCAAGCAAAAGCGAATAATAAAAAAAAGTTAACCGTTGTTTATGAGAATATTTATGGAGCAACATCTTTTTATTTAAAAAGTAGAGAAAACGCGGCCGGAAGTGGAGAACAATTACTTGTTTTGAATGACGCTTCTACAGTTATCGGTCGAACCGCCACACGTAGCCACTTCTCTGCTGTGCTTATGTGGGTACTGCGCTCACCGCGAAAGGTGAGCGCAGTACGTCTAGAATTGCAGAGTCCTGCGCTCTACGCGGTTGTATGGGACTGGCGGCGGCACAGCGTTACGCAACTCGCGGAACTGTCAAAACTGATCAACAAGGCGAAAATAACTGATATTCGAACCTATAACATGAGAAAGGCTGAAGAAGCCGTAAAAAATGAACGCAGTCTGAAATCAGTAAAAAAGAAACCTGGCATAGGACAAACCATGATGTATGTATGCACTAAAAGATAAGAAGGATAATATCATCAGCAATCTCGAAGATATAGTAAAAGCAGCGGAAAAATTCTAAGCTGACCTGTATACAGTACCCAGAGGAGTCACGATACCGCACTTAGAAACAGTAATGAACAGGATACAGAAACTCTCCTATAACTAGCGATGAGGTCAGAAGGGCCCTGCAAGACATGAAACGATGAAGAGCGGGAGGAGAAGGTGGAATAACAGTCGATTTAATCAAAGATGGAGGAGACATAATGCTTGGAAAACTGGCGGCGCTTTACACGAAGTGTCTATCGACTGCAAGGGTCCCAGAAAACTGGAATGCAGACATTATACTAATCCACAAAAAAGGAGACGTTAAAGAATTGAAAAATTATGGGACCATTAGCTTACTCCCAGTATTATATAAAATATTTACCAAAATAATCTCCAAACACTGGACTTTAGTCAACCAAGGGAACAGGCTGGCTTAAGGAAGGGATACTCTACAATGGATCACATCCATGTCATCAATCAGGTTATCGCAAAATCTGCAGAGTACAATAAGCCTCTCTGTGTGGCTTATATAGATTACGAAAAGGCATTTGATTCAGTAGAGATACCAGCAATCGTAGAGGCACTACGTAATCTAGGAGTACAGAACGCTTACGTAAAAAGCTTGGAAAATATTGCTACATGCGTGTGGTATTTGTTTGTTTGAACGAGGCGCGTAGGCGCCATCACTCCAGAAAAGAGGAGGAAGAACGAACTGGGCTCGCGCTGTGAATCTAACCGGTCAGCGCTGCAACCGTTGTTGTAAATATAATCTGTAAATAGTTTCTCGTCTTACTGACTCGTCCTTCGCGTAAGAATATCTACAGAGGTTCTACAGCTACCTTAATTCTACACAAGAAAAGCAGGGAGATACCTATAGAGAAAGGGGTCAGACAGGGAGACACAATTTCTCCAAAGCTGTTCACCGCGTGCTTAGAAGAATTCAAGCCATTAAACTGGGAAGGCTTAGGAGTAAAGATCGACGGCAAATATCTCAGCAAGCTTCGGTTTGCCGATGACATTGTTCTATTCAACAACAATGCAGACGAGTTACAACAAATGTTTGGAGACCTTAACAGAGAGAGTGTAAGAGTGGGGTTGAATATTAATATGCAGAAGTTGAAGATAATGATAAATAGCTGGGCAAAGGAACAAGAGATCAGGATCGCCAGTCGGCCACTAGAGGCTGTGAAGGAGTACGTTTACCTAGGTCAATTAATCACAGGGAACCCTGATCATGAGAAGGAAATTCACAGAAGAATAAAAATGAGTGAGTTCGCATACGGCAGACATTGCCAGCTCCTGACTGGAAGCTTAACATTATCATTGGAAAGGAAGGTGCGCAATCAGTGCATTTTACCAGTGCTGACATATGGGGCAGGAACTTGGAGACTGACAGTGAAGCTTCAGAACAACTTAAGGACAGCGCAGAGAGCGATGGAACAACGATTGCTAGGCATAACGTTAAGAGACAGAAAGAGAGCGGTTTGGATCAGAGAGCAAACAGGTATAGACGATATTCTAATTGACATCAAGAGGAAAAAATGTAGCTGGGCAGGTCATGTAATGCGCCGGTTAAATAACCGTTGGACCATTAGGGTTACAGAATGGGTACCAAGAGAAGGGAAATGCAATCGAGGACGACAAAACACTAGGTGGAGCAATGAAATTAGGAAATTCGCGGGCGCTAGTTGGAATCGGTTGGATGAGGACAGGGGTAATTTAAGATCGCAGGGAGAGGCCTTCGTCCTGCAGTGGACATAAAACAGGATGATGATGATGATGATGAAGGTGGTGGCCCCCCCCCCGAAAAAATATCCTGCGTACGTGCCTGGGCGTAGGCGTCTAGGAGCTGATGGTGGAACTCGGGCCACAACGTTAGTTGCTCCTCATGGTTTTGAAACTACGTATGCGCGCCATTCTGCAGGCAAAAATAGACGTTTCTACATGTAGTTGCGTCATCCCATTCGTTGTGCTCGGCCACGCACTCAAAGTCAACCATCCAGTCTTCGAACACGTCGCCATGGAACGACTTTGGAACTCGTGGGTTCTGAAGTGTGTACCTGGTCGTCATTGTGCTATCCATACCAGTTGAGGTGCTTTGCAATCGCTGTGTTGTCTTCCGGAGGCAGTCCCCTGATCCTACGGCTGGCCCGATGGACGAGAGTCTCGATTGATACTGGGCTGGTGGTTCCGCTTCCAGGAGGGGCCTGCGGCATGAGTTAGAAATACCCCGCACCTCCACCACTTTGTCACAGTCTCCAAATAGGACTCGCGACGTTAATGCAGACAGCTGGCTCCTGAAAAACATGGCGGTGGGACTTGGCTATCGAGTGGGCAGGGGTGGCACGCGCGCTTCTTCCTTCTTGTTCATCTTGCCTCTTCTCTGGCACTGTGCCCGCTATGCAGGTGGCAATATGAATGGAGAAATGTGAAAGTTGGCCTCGGAAAAACCAGCAGCATTTCAAATGTTTGTGGCTGCAAAGCTCCTTTCTGCATCTTAAGTATTTCGAGGGGATTTATGCACATGCTCACACGGAGCTCTCTAAAGGCATTCTGATTACCGTCATTGTACGATTGAATACTTGGAGATACCACATTAGAGGGACGAGGATTTTGAGATACTGAGTACACGAGGGAGGGGAAGGTGCCTTCCAAAAGTGATGTTTATTCTCAAGCGCTCGCACAAACATTCCTTTGCAGTCGATGTGGTTGCTGTGTCTGATCCATGCTTACATTCCTCCGCACAATTTCCAATTTCAAAGCTAATATTGCATACTTCCAAATGCTGCCATTGCACACTACGTTCGAGTGATCTATGGGTGTGTCTTGGACTACACTACTGTACTTTAATGGCATATACATTGTTCCACTTTTGGGATGGTAGCATATACATTCTGGAAAACTATAGCCCATATACAGCTAAATTTTACCTTGTGAAATATAGTGTGAATGTTTGCCGACTGCTAAAATAGGAACTGCAGTGCAGAAACACAGCTGCAGCGCAAAACATGCATGAATTCTGTTTGCCTGAGAACAGGCAAGTTTTCTTGACAATACACACCACCATGCTTGTGCTGAGGGAAAATTCCTTCCCTCTTCACAAGCATTTCGATCATGCCATTTCAAGCTGCATTTATAAGCACACAGAGCAAGATTTCACAAGCCTGACATGCCCAAGCAACTCCACACTGGCGAGAAGACAAACAACATGAAAGCAGTGAAGAGGGGTTCGGAGGCGCTTTTTTTTTTCTTGTGCTTCACCCACCCTACATGCACTAAATCTTCCTTTCTTAGACAGGAAAGGAGGGATAAAATGACGAGGAGGTTTCTTTCTACAGCGCCGCCTTGCGCTCATCCTTCTCGAAGGGAGAGGAGGAATAGGAAGAGTGTCTTCCCCAACAGTGGCGTTGGAGTGAGGGAGGGGGATAAGAAACGCTGTCAGCTATTCGCGCCAAAAAGCGCAGTTTTGGTGGCAATCAGTGCGCATACTGCAGAGTGCGACAATGTCGCTCGCATCCCTGCACTGCAAAAAGTGAAGAGGCGCATCACGCAGCTCCCGGAGGATTTCAGAAATGATTTAAAAGTAGCATCCGCAAGATCTGATACTTAATCGTAAGTAAAATTTTGTTTTCTAGTTAATGTGCTCGTGTAAAGATGCGCTTCTCAGGACCAAGCTAGTTTCTTCAATACCTCTCTCATTTCTTTTGTCATTCCAGATGAACAACGTTTCTGTTACTGCATACATTTGGCATCAGACATCAACGAAAACCGGTGGCTTTCTTTAGGTGTACTCTCAATTTCTGTCTTTCTCAAGTGTGATACATTGATTAGTTTGGTTGTGCTTATTACTTGCAGGGCACATTGCGATGGAGCACTGAAATGGGAGCCCTTGTGAGTATCGTTTGAACAGTGGCTGAGAGACTGCCACTCGGTAAGAAAACTTAAACGCTCTTGTCTTTATTCTTGCAGATGGCGATAAATAATTTGCGGCTTATGCTACAGCGACTGCTCCAGGCTAGGCTGGAACTCTGCTGGGCCCTGGCAAAACTATATTTTTCCCTGGTACTGTTCACAAACACAAATTGCACTGCTCATCTGTTTGTAGCCCTGTATCTACAACTTTCGGTGAGTTTGTAAGTTTCCTTTTGTTTGAACAGGTTCTGAAGAAATTGCAGGGACATACAGTGCTAGTCAGCTTGTTCAGGTGGATTACCTGGAGTAGCAGGCAGTAATTTCACAATAAATATCAGTGTTCAGGTAGGCAATTAAAAATACCCAATAATTAGCTTCGAACATTTTCATTTTAAGACACACGTTGAAATCATGAAATTGAAACCAAACAGTAGCGATCGAAGTCTAACAGTTAGCAAAAATACTCAGACTAGGACCACTACTGAAATACACATCCTTAAAATGTGCTGCGAAATACAGCGTCATTCCAGTTGTTTTCCAAAACCCTTCCCCAAGCAGTTCATGACAATCTTAAATTAAGCTAAAATATGAGCAGGTGATATATTAGCATGTCAAAAATTTGATTATCAAGTGGCATACAAAAACATGTACACGATCCGTAGAACACACTGTGTTTTGAACATTGAAATGAAGCATGACACATGCACCAATTTTCATGGTGAACATATATTTAATCCTTATCTTTATTTGTTCCAGTCGGTCCATTCAGCCAGCTGTTATCCCACAGAGATACTGAGGACTGACTGCTTGTTACCAAGGACATGGAAACTGGTGAATCTCCTGGATGGCAAATATTCAGAACTATCTCTCAGCTGACTTTAACATGTACCATGGCGTAGGCATCTTTTTAGAGGCGAGTGCTTCTCTCAGGTACTACTATCAGATTGCTAATACTGCACCTTTCCTTTGCAGCTTTCTGCTACCAAATGTGAATTTGGATTCAACTTCACAGTGACAAGTCATTTGTTGTTTTTTCAATAATAAAAAAAAATTATCTGCAATAAAGAATGCTGAGAAACGTAGTTGTGTGCACCAATTTTGTTGGCACACGGGCTCGTAGTAGGTTTAAACCAATTCGTTTACATGAACCAATTGGATTGCAAAACCATTTCAACCATTCCAATTGGGTTTCCCCTACTATTTGAGAAAGCATTCCAACTCGTTCGGAAGACCAGTTGGTGTGAATTGTCAATTGGTGCAGTTCCAAATGGTGGAGAAAACACATTTGGAAATTTCCGATGTTTTCTTTTTTTACTGTGCACACTCACACTTCCGAGAGGCGTCAGTTAGAATACTGAGTTGGAAAACTTTGCAAATACTTCTTCTGAAGTTCAAGTATCTCACCGGTAAGTAGTTTAGCATGACTAAGGCAAAACATAATCAATTTCACAAATACCACAATTCCAAAAGAACTGGCACACTGCATTGACTTTCAGCTGACAACTATTTTTGCTAAAAGCCTCCGCGTGTAAATACAACCTGAGGTAGCTTAAATCTAGGTCCCATGGAATAAAAAAATATAGTGGTGAAAGTAACACTGAAATTTGCTATCTCGTGAACACGAGTGAAAACTTAATTTGAAAAGGTTTGCTCGAAAGGAAAACATTCATGGCCGTAACGCTGCTCCCCATTGCGAGTCACAAAAAATAATAATAAAATAGGAGATAAAAGAGGCAGACTGAAAAAAATGTAAGATATAAAATAAATTAAGCTGCATGATGAATAGACACTTCGTCAATATTTGAAGCAGATCATTTGTGGATATCAAGAAATGTGCAGTGGATAACAGCGAAACATGGCAAATGACTGACTGACGGAAATAAGGCTCACAGGATAAGTTTTTCTGTATCTACACCAATAACGCAGCATGCATTCGTGCAATTAAATTACCCGCTATGCGCAGCAATCGCATTCGAGTGATGCCGCCAACGCAGCGACATGCCATTTGTTATTTCAGGACCACGAAAAACAAGGTATTCACCAAAGTACAGCGTCATTTTACCTGTCGGTATGCTGTTAATTCACATACGGTAAAAACAAATGTCACGGAGTCCAAGCCTACGACTGCACAAGTCAAACTGTGCTTGCATGGATATCGCACACGTTTGGACCCTTTTGACGCACACAAAAACTCATGCAGAGCATCTTGCAACCGATACAACACCAATGACTAATATACGTTCAAGAGTAGCTGTTTCAAAAAGCAAAAACAAGCAACGATGTGACATCACATCCTGTGAAAAAGGGTTGTTTTCCTTTCTCACCTTCTTTCAGCCCACGCATGCACAGTGACCACGAAGCCCTCGGGGGCAATGTTCAAATTTGTTTTAATTACGTAGCAATATCTCATGGCGAATTTGGCAAATCGCACCAGTATGCACTGGGACTAAAAATTCAGCCAATCATCCTTGCCCCAGGGCACACCGATGCACACTGGCGTTTTGCCGAATTCGCCATCAGCCAGTTTATGTGTCCAACATTCCATAGCCGCCACCAAGCAAACATGTTTAAATATGGTGGATTTTACCAGCTGCAGCATTTCATTGGCATAATGAATGCATGGCTTCCGTTGTTAGTGATCTGCTGTGTGTGGGCGTGCAATGACGTGTTGCTGAAAATAAAGATGTGCTAGCTAGCACAGTAATTCATTGCTGGAACCGAGCAGTCTGCTTGGAGATCACCCCCCAAAAGCGGATTAACCTTGCAGTCTCTAGGTGCGTGCATCGGCGAGTAAAATACAGAGATACGCATTTTCAACTTTGGATTTCTTTGCATGTGAGATGAATAAACAGATTCCCGTGGTCATTTCTTAGCAGCAGAAGCTTGATGTGGGCGAGTTGGTTTTGCATACTTGAAGAAAAGAGTGCTACGAAGACGTGGACTAAAAGAGGAGCATGTACGACGGACAAGGCGCCTTGTCCGTCATACATGTTCCTCTTTTAGTCCGCGTCTTTGTAGCACTCTTTTCTTCAAGTCATTTCTTAACCCTTTCAGGGTCGATTTTTTTTCGCCATATGCGACCATCCAGGGCCAATTTTTTTATTGCAGATTCCTATTCTTCCGAGGGACCTATTTCGAAAAAAATTTACCGTAATTTTTCTGGACTGACCATAAAGTGAGAAAAAGATATTTTGCGTTGGTATATATGTACACAATAAAAAAAGGAAATACTTATAATTCAAAATTTGAAGCATTGTTATAGTTCAAGGCTTAGAATATGCGCACATGAGAATATTTCGCAAGTCTCAAATGTTCCTGCTCTTACACTAATACTTACATCCATAGCGTAATCGAACTACTTAGGTGACCGCACTAAAGAAAACTGTGTGGTTGTGTACCCGTCGAGAAAGCAAAACGTCTGACCAACTTCCGCTAATCTTCATGTTATTGCCAACCAGAGGCAAGTAGATATCACGAGGGTCCCCCCCCTCCCCACTGTGGGAGATATGGGTTTCTCCTCCGTACTCTTGGGACAAAGGAACGACAACACAGTAGTGCAAACAATCACAAGGGCATTTATCGCACCTTTCATAGATCAATGCCTGCTAGCCGAGTTGCTATCCCCAAAACATGCCGATGGGCGGCGCGGCAAATCTAGAAGTCCGACTTACCGCGACCGCATTGCGAGCGAATATGTTCGCCCCATGCTGGATCCCAACGCCTGGTCGTTCGCGTGTACAGTCACGCGAATGGTGGCACGTTCGAAGGCGGCCACGCGAGACGGTCTCGCAGAAGCATGGTCGGCGCACGCGCGGGCGGCACGTCCGCTCCCGCTCGTTTCCCGAACCCAAAAAACCAAGCGCCTTCCCTTTCGGCGCCCAAGTAACCCCGCAGCAGCGCGACACTCGCGCCATCTCCCGCACTGCGCCTCAACCACTCCGACCCCCGCGGGCGAAGCCGCCCCGCAGGAGACGAGCTATGCGGGAAAACTAGATCTCAGGGGAGGCGTGAGAGTCACGCATCCCCACATCCCCCCAACCTTAAATCACTACATATTCCGGCGAAACATTTCACACAGTCTAACATCAACACGTGCTTCGCGAACAAGGTGGTACATGCAACAGTGGCCGCGACGGGGAAATGTCCACACGCTGTCCATAACACGCGAGCCGACTGTCCTTGGGGTACACCGCTGGCGTCCGCCGGTCACAGCAGCAGCTTTGCAGACTCGACGGCATGATTACAGGCCAGGACTCCGGAAATGACGACGCAGTAGTCGGTACGAGCAAGTGTCGCTCGCGCCGACGCGCCCTGCTGGCAAGAGCCGCCGTAGCTGTCGGTGACCGCTGGCTCCTTTGTCCGCCGCCGAGGGTTGTGAGCTGGATGCAGGAGGCCGCCGAAGTCGCTGCGCCGAACTGGCCACAGCATCACCATCGCCCGGGGTAGCAGCGCAGACGATGTGCAGGTGACAGCAAGCCAGGGGCGACTCCAATCACGCTGCGTACACTCAACACACTCGGCAAACACTAAAGTAGTGCAAGGGAGAGGAATTATGCATACGCACCGCCCACGTGGTACGATGTTCAACTCTGCTAGCAAAAGATCGGGCAGCTACTCAGATACAAAGTTCACGTGAACGAAGCTCGCTTCCTTGAGTCGAACGAGTAATTTCAATTCGTGCGAGGCTAAATAGAATGAGGGAAGCAAATTGCAACGCCTCAACGCCACGGTCCACCAGGTTGTGTCCCTCCACGTGCGACAGGCAGCTTCGTAAAGCCTAAGGCCTAAAGCGTCGCTACCCTGACAACAACCGGCATCCAAAAACAACACCCAAAATGGGCGCAAAACAGGCAGCCGCGAGGAGACATCAGCTCTGTGAGGTGGCCCTACTCCGCTCGGTGCACACAGCATCCGAGTTGACGGCGCCCACCGTCCCAGACGGTGTCGGAGCGCCCGGTGCCAGGCCGCAATACCAGTCGGCCCGTAGTGGCACCCGTGGCCCGCAACCACGCGGCTCCCAGAGCCGCGACTTCATCCGAGTCAAAGAGATAGAAGAAGCTATTTACATAAGAAATTCGGACCACCCACGAGGCTTCCGTACTCACTCGCTTCAGGCTTGCCACTGCTCCGCGGCAGACCACGTGGCTCTCGTACCAACGAATGCCATTAAAGAAAAACACTTGCGAAAAGGCTTAGCATGTTGAAATGTTCAAACACACTACAGCCACCGTCGCCTCGCTCAAGAAAGCACGCCGCCGACGCTAGCGATCAAAATCCACGCTAGGCCTACGCTTCGGTTCAAACAAAGGTCTTGAACGAAGCAACACTTCAAATTATCGTCCGATGCCCCAAGAGGTCCACGTTGGGCAGCCAGATGTGGGAGATATGGGTTTCTCCTCCGTACTCTTGGGACAAAGGAACGACAACACAGTAGTGCAAACAATCACAAGGGCATTTATCGCACCTTTCAAAGATCAATGCCTGCTAGCCGAGTTGCTATCCCCAAAACATGCCGATGGGCGCGCGGCAAATCTAGAAGTCCGACTTACCGCGACCGCATTGCGAGCGAATATGTTCGCCCCATGCTGGATCCCAACGCCTGGTCGTTCGCGTGTACAGTCACGCGAATGGTGGCACGTTCGAAGGCGGCCACGCGAGACGGTCTCGCAGAAGCATGGTCGGCGCACGCGCGGGCGGCACGTCCGCTCCCGCTCATTTCCCGAACCCAAAAAACCAAGCGCCTTCCCTTTCGGCGCCCAAGTAACCCCGCAGCAGCGCGACACTCGCGCCATCTCCCGCACTGCGCCTCAACCACTCCGACCCCCGCGGGCGAAGCCGCCCCGCAGGAGACGGTCGAGCTATGCGGGAAAACTAGATCTCAGGGGAGGCGTGAGAGTCACGCATCCCCACACCCCAAAAGAAAAGAAAAAGAAAAGGAAATGTATGCACAGTGGCATCCTTCCTATGCTCACCGCTGTGAGCACTAAACAAGCAAGAAATAGGCGGTCGCTCTTTGAGTGATTAGTAACGAGATAGCCATCAGTTTTGCGACTGCAAAAAGTCGAAACCGCCTGCGGAATTAAAGGGAAGCTGAAACGGTTTTCAATTTCTATGAATTGCTGGGATTGGGAAGAACAGACCTAATAATTTACGGTTCCGAAATATTTTTTTTCGTTTTGTTAATATAACGGGCGGAAATCGCTTTCTAAATCACCCGCGCGGACACGCCCCCATCGCTTCCCGGAGCGCCGGGTGAGGACGTTGGCAGAGGAGAGAACCGGCGAGAGTGACGTCATGGGCGGAGACCGAGCCAACCGAGCTGCGGACCGGCGTGCTGACATGTGCTGGCATGCCTCTTTCCGTCCTGCGCTTTACTGAACGACGCTACGAGAGATCTGCCGCCGCCGCCGCCGCTCACGTTAGTTTTGCGATTTTCGTAAACTGTTCTTTCCTTCTGTGCTGCGTGAGTGCCTACAGCCAAGGGCGCCCAACATGCCCTCGTTCTGTGCAGCATTCGGCTGCGCGAACACAGGCGGGCGAGACGATGTGGTGTTTCACAAATTCCCGAAGGAAAAGAAGCTTGCAGCGCAGTGGGTACGTGCGGTGAGGAGAGATAAGTTCGTGCCGACGAAATCAACTGCGCTGTGCTCGGACCATTTCCGCGACAGTGACTATCATCGGAGCTTGACAACGATGCGGGCAATCGGTATTCCAATTAAATCGGCGCGACTGAAGCCCGAACAACTTCAAGTACACAGCTTGGCAGAATTCGACGGTTCTTCTTTCCCAACTTTTTCCATACTAGCCAGACAAACTGGCGGTATGCTGCATACCTCAACTGCCTGTAAAAAAAATTGCTTTTGCATCACTCTTTTTCCATTGGCCAAATCATTTTCACACCTGTGTGTAAACTTCTTGCCTTGTCCAGCCGCTACGACTCCTTTCTGGGCAAGTGCCACTTCCAGTACTGCCCTGCTGAGGCACACAGTCCTGAATTGTCTTGAACTTGATACGCACTGCGTGCGCTTCTGTTTTTTCCTAATCTCTTGCACTTCCTGGCAGCACAAGCAGTTCTCTTCATCTTCCATCAGTACGCAGCACGTGCAGGTGCACCTAGTTTAATGAAAGCGTGATTAGGCCCACATTGATGCACTGGAGAAATACGAACATTTGCAGCCATTAACGTCTGGTAACACAGTTTTAGCCTAGCCGGATAGCCTTACGACAAATGCGAAAACGCGTTGTTGCTAGCGTTGCTATACTCCGTTTCATACATCAGGTGCAACGCTGTGGAGGCTTGAGATACTTCTTGCAGTGGCTGCGTTCGCACTTAGAAAACGTTCGGTGTTTCTTGACCCGATTTTTCAGAAAGCTTTCCATATATAAGCTCAGTTCGGAATGAAAAAAAAAAAAAGAATTTACCCATAGAAACCATCCGTGTACTTATACGACTGCTAACACGTTCTTTTAAAAAAAAATTTCTTTTCGGTATCTTTTAATTGCAGCCCGTCGCGGCAGCTTCACGTGCATGCTCGCGCGAGCAAACGCCGCTGGCACGCTGCGAAGCATAGACGGAAACGCGCGCAGTAATAAATTTTGGTGACCGGACTTCGAGCGTAGCTTCCACAGCGATGCACCTGAGGTATCAAATGGAGTGTAGGCTTGCCTAGTGACATTCGACGTTTGGTTCAGTTATCGTGTTTACCACACGGCGGTGCTAAAATTGCCTAATATCTTTATGTCAACACTAGCATGGAGCACGCATACCGATTCTTGATCGAGCCACACTCGCAAAGTCGTCGAACCATAGTATGAATATTGCACATATAATACCTCTGGTCATCTCTGGATGTGTATGATAAGCACCTTCCATGACTGTACCTCACAGCACTGCATGTGCGCGCTTTGAAACGCGGCACTTATGTTCGCGATCGTGTATCAACGCTGAAAAAACCACGGGACTTTAGACAAGCAGCGGCGAGGTGCTTGACATCGCGGAATTGCACCCGTGTAAATCTAATGAGAAGTTAGTGCTTCGGCATTCTTCCAGCAGCATGTTCCCAGTGACACATTAGCGCATTTTTTCTCCCGTCATTGCAACGTGCAGCTACATGAAAAAAAAAAAAAACATACGTGCCAGCTAAGATTTCCAGCGCGCGAGAAGGTGCACACATCGCTCTCGCTGTTGGCACACTCAATATCGTCGTTGACTGTTGCCGCCATCGTTTTCCGTATCGGCTGTGGGTTCAAACATGTACGGGGACAATACAAGCTATCGGAGACAGCGAGAACGTTCCATCTTGCAACTCAGCTATGAAGCCAGAACAGCAGAACCGCGTGCTACCAGAGAGAAAGGAATGGTGCTACACTCTGAAACGGAGACATGCAGCGGCGCCGACCGGCGACTACCGCCAACGACGTCACAGCGGCCCCGACCAATCACGGGCAACAGCGGCGTTCGCGCGATGCCCTGAGGCGCTGGTGCGCGTTTTCTTGGAAAAACAGCCGCTTGCGCTTGTTTCCGCCCTTTTTGAACCAGATATTCGTGTTCAGGGGACTCAAAACTGTAGAATGCCGCAGAGAACTCATTTTTTTCGAAAAGTGTTTCAGCTTCCCTTTAAACCCAAACTGCCGCCTGCCCGCGTGCGTGTGAATGCGCGAGTGGTAGTATATAGACGTGCTGGAGCGAACTAGCTCTAAAACAAAGCATGCAACGAACACCGAGAGAGGGAGGCACAAGAATAAAATTCCCTGTCTTCCCACAAGTGGCAGCATATGCCAAGAAAGAAAAAATTAGGTAATTGGTATGCTTTTTAAACGTACAGACAGCGCCTTACGGCATCAACCATTTTGTACTTGTTTGCGGTGCCAATAATTTACGCCATTGATTCTGAAAGGGCTAAAAGTGAAAAATAATAACAATGACAAAGTTGTTGCTCTTCAAAGGCATACAAATGATGCTCTTGTTATCTTGCCACATTGCTAAAATTCCTAACATGGAGAACAGCACAAATAATAAATAGTTTTGGCTGTTTCTGCATAAATGATACACCATGATAAATTCACTGCACAGTAGTGGCAAATGTACTTCTGGTGATACAGTTACATTAACTGCATTTGAGACAATATAGTGACTGTGTTTATTACCACTATCTGGCAGGAACAACTGTCACCTAATTGAGGCTCGACTAAGCACAGCCCACACAAGGACAACATTGAAAGAAATGCACATGCAAAACAGTGCAGTGTGTGTGTGTGCTTCTCTGTCATTGAGGATTTTGTGCACTGTTCTTAGACATGAATCGTTACTGAATCGTACATGAATTGACACGAAAATGTTACTGCACATGTGTGAGCAGTAACAACCAAATAACCTCAACCACAGGCTAGCAGAACAAACTATTATTTCCATTCAACACTAGCCCCTGGTTTTCTTTTATTTTGTTTTTCCGTTTCTCTCTGTACACCACGAAGTTTTCAATGAGGCGGGACATTCCCGCTGACATTCCTTGAAAAGCCTTTGTGGTGCTCGTGCCTCTTCGCTGGAATGCGCAGGGACAAAATCACTTAAGAATGAGAAAAGCAGCCCGTGAATGAGTTTTTGGTTGGAAAATATCCTTGCAGGAAAGCCAATCCACAGATTTCTGAAAACTGTCAATTGAAGTCTCTTTTCTTTTAATTCCAGCCTCCAATATGCTGCTCATATTTGTTCACCCCCTTTGGACTCTATTGTCTCTGGACATTCAAGTGAATAGTGATTTGTCACCACTGAAAGTAACATCAGGGGCCAGAATCATGACAAGGTATGTTTCTTAGCACTTCATCTAGAACCGTGATTTGTTCATTTATTGGAAAAATCACGGTTTGTTTCATTTTTTACTCGCATGTTTGTCATGGCTCCAACATTTCTCGTTTCAGAAAAACGGACAAAATAGAGATGAACGGTGACCATAATGACAACAGGTCCTCTTGAACTATGTGCCTTACCATGAACAGTTTGCAAGTTTACCAGATTATAGAGGTGTGAGGTCTATCAGAAAAGCAGCAGTCTACAGTTTTGTATCATACTGTCACGTGGTCGTGACGTTGAATAACACAGTAGCAGTACTGTGAACGACAAAACTAACTTTTATTGGGCGAACCTGTGCCCACAAAACAGGCTACACTTATAGCACAACGATAGCGGCGAACACGCTCGGCGATCGTCGAAAATCTGCTCAGCGGGTCAAGCGCGTCAGCTTTTATACAGCAGTCGTCGAATGTTCCAGACTAATCGCTGGGACCCGCGCGTATTCCACAATGTTCTACGCCATTCGCGTCAGGCGATGAAATCAGATAACATAAGGTTCGGCGACAACAGACAGCCGGGTAGAATCATCGATAACTTTCCAGAAACGTCGGATACATGCAGGCGCGTCCGTCGCTGTGCGATTACAGTTGTTAAGCGGCGAAACGTGGTCGCCCGATAAAGATAAGTACACGTGTCAATACCCCCCTCTTAAAAAGCATCGACCCGATGCTGCAAACAAACGAAGTTAATAAACAAAAGCACTCGTAGCAAAGAAAAGAAAAATGACGAAGTTCGTCAGCGTCCGTAAAAGGGTTTAAGGCGCACCACGTGGACCACTTCAGATCGTGCGCGGCGCCGCTGTGAATGCGAAATGCCGTCTGGCACGACCTCATAGTCCAGAGCGCCAATACGTCGGATGACCTTGTAGGGTCCGAAATAGCGTCGGAGTAGCTTCTCACTGAGTCCTCGTCGGCGTATCGGGGTCCAGACCCAAACACGGTCGCCAGGCTGGTACTCGACGAAGCGTCGTCGGAGGTTGTAGTGTCGGCTGTCGGTCCTCTGCTGGCTCTTGATTCGCAGGCGGGCGAGCTGTCGGGCTTCTTCGGCGCGCTGGAGATAGCTAGCGAC
Organism: Dermacentor andersoni; assembly: GCF_023375885.2. Lineage (NCBI taxonomy): Eukaryota > Metazoa > Arthropoda > Arachnida > Ixodida > Ixodidae > Dermacentor > Dermacentor andersoni. The sequence goes on along the minus strand of NC_092824.1, from coordinate 11,573,090 downwards.
GTCAACATTCTCTTCGTCAGTTACGTGCGGCAGCATGGCGTCAAGCGTCGTCGTCGGGTTCCTGCCGTAGACCAGCTTGAACGGCGTGATCTGTGTTGTTTCTTGCACCGCCGTGTTGTAAGCGAATGTTACGTACGGCAGGACGGCATCCCACGTCTTGTGTTCGACGTCGACGTACATCGCTAGCATGTCGGCGAGGGTCTTATTCAGCCGTTCCGTAAGACCATTCGTCTGCGGATGGTAGGCCGTTGTCCTCCTGTGCCTTGTCTGACTGTAGTTCAGAATGGCTTGAGTGAGCTCCGCTGTAAAGGCCGTTCCTCTGTCGGTGATGAGGACTTCTGGAGCACCATGTCGCAACAGGATGTTCTCAACGAAAAATTTAGCCACTTCGGCTGCGCTGCCTTTCGGTAGAGCTTTAGTTTCAGCGAAGCGGGTGAGATAGTCCGTCGCCACGACAATCCACCTATTTCCGGAAGCTGATGTCGGAAACGGTCCCAACAAGTCCATCCCGATCTGCTGAAAAGGTCGGTAAGGAGGCTGGATCGGCTGTAGTAATCCCGCTGGTCTTGTCGGTGGTGTCTTGCGTCGCTGACAGTCGCGGCATGTCTTGACGTAACGGGCGACATCGGTGGTTAGGCGCGGCCAGTAATACCTTTCTTGTATCCTCGATAGCGTCCGGGAGAAACCGAGGTGCCCAGCGGTCGGATCGTCATGTAGGGCGTGCAGTACTTCTGGACGTAGCGCCGACGGAACAACAAGAAGGTAGTTGGCGCGGACTGGTGAGAAGTTCTTCTTCACGAGTAGGTTGTTTTGAAGCGTGAACGAAGATAATCCACGCTTAAATGCCCTTGGGACAACGTCGGTGTGCCCTTCCAAATACTCGATTAGGGCTTTTAGCTCCGAGTCTCCTCGTTGCTGTTCGGCGAAGTCTTCCGCGCTTATTATTCCAAGGAAGGCGTCGTCATCCTCGTCATCTTGCGGCGGCGGGTCAATGGGGGCGCGGGATAGGCAATCGGCATCTGAGTGTTTTCGTCCGGACTTGTAGGTTACAGTGATGTCGTATTCTTGTAGCCTGAGGCTCCACCGTGCCAGCCGTCCTGAGGGGTCTTTTAGGTTAGCTAGCCAACACAACGCGTGATGATCGCTGACCACCTTGAATGGCCTGCCATATAGGTAAGGGCGAAATTTCGCTGTGGCCCAAACGATGGCGAGGCATTCCTTTTCGGTTGTAGAATAATTGCCTTCTGCTTTTGACAATGATCGGCTAGCGTAAGCTATCACGTGTTCATGTCCATCTTTTCTCTGGACTAGGACGGCACCGAGGCCTAGGCTACTGGCGTCAGTGTGTATTTCGGTATCGGCGTGCTCGTCGAAGTGCGCAAGTACGGGCGGCGACTGCATGCGTCGTTTGAGTTCTTGAAATGCGTCGCCCTGTGGCGTTTCCCACTTGAACTCGACGTCACATTTAGTTAGCTGTGTTAGCGGCTCAGCGATGCGTGAAAAGTTCTTGACAAATCGCCTGTAGTAGGCACACATGCCAAGAAATCTACGCACTGCCTTCTTGTCGGTGGGCTGCGGGAACTTTGCGATGGCAGCTGTTTTCTGCGGGTCGGGGCGTACTCCGGATTTGCTGATGACGTGGCCTAGGAATAGAAGCTCATCGTAAGCGAAGCGGCACTTTTCTGGCTTCAGAGTGAGCCCTGATGACTTGATGGCCTCTAGTACTGTGGCAAGCCGCCTAAGGTGATCGTCAAAATTTTCGGCGAATACAACGACGTCATCCAAGTAAACGAGACAGGTCTGCCACTTCAATCCTGCTAAAACCGTGTCCATCACGCGCTGGAACGTTGCAGGCGCCGAGCACAGTCCAAATGGCATAACCTTGAACTCGTAGAGGCCGTCTGGGGTGATGAAGGCGGTCTTTTCACGATCTCTTTCGTCGACTTCTATTTGCCAATAGCCAGACTTGAGGTCCATCGAGGAGAAGTATTTAGCGTTGCAGAGCCGATCCAATGCGTCGTCTATCCGTGGGAGAGGGTATACGTCCTTCTTCGTGATCTTGTTCAGACGACGATAATCGACGCAGAAACGAAGGGTTCCGTCCTTTTTCTTCACCAGCACAACAGGAGATGCCCACGGGCTTTTCGACGGCTGGATGATGTCGTCGCGCAGCATTTCGTCGACTTGTTCTCTTATAGCTTCACGTTCTCGCGGCGAAACTCGGTAAGGGCTCTGGCGAAGTGGTCGAGCGTACTCCTCGGTGATTATGCGATGCTTGGCGACTGGTGTTTGTCGAATCCTCGATGACGTCGAAAAGCAGCCTTTGTATCGCCGGAGCAGACTTCTGAGCTGCTGTTGCTTAATCATGGGGAGACTTGGATTAATGTCGTAGTCTGGTTCGGCAACCATGGTCGTCGGGGTAGATGCGGCGGAATCCGAGAGGACAAACGCATTGCTGTTTTCCAGAATTTCCTCGATGTATGCGATCGTCGTGCCCTTGTTGATGTGCTTGTACTCCTGGCTGAAGTTTGTCAGCAACACTTTCGTGTTTCCTCCGTGCAGTCGAGCGATCCCTCTTGCGACGCAAATTTCACGGTCTAGCAGTAGACGTTGGTCGCCTTCGATGACACCTTCTAAGTCAGCGGGTGTTTCGGTGCCGACCGAAATAACAATGCTGGAGCGAGGTGGGATGCTCACCTGATCTTCGAGCACACTCAAGGTGTGGTGACTACGAGGGTTCTCCGACGGTATCGCATGGTCTTCCGACAGAGTTATTGACTTCGACTTCAGGTCGATGACTGCGCCGTGTTGGTTGAGGAAGTCCATGCCGAGAATGACGTCTCGTGAACACTGTTGGAGGATAACGAAGGTGACAGGGTAAGTCCGGTCGTGAATGGTAATTCTTGCCGTGCACATTCCAGTCGGCGTTATGAGGTGTCCTCCGGCGGTACGAATTTGAGGGCCTTCCCACGTAGTCTTAACTTTCTTCAACTGGGCGGCGATGTGTCCACTCATGACGGAGTAATCAGCCCCTGTGTCGACTAAGGCGGTGACTGCGTGGCCGTCGAGAAGCACGTCGAGGTCGGTGGCTCTTTGTTTTGCATTACAGTTCGGTCTTGGCGTCGGATCACGACTGCGTCGCGCTGACTTGTGGCTGGTATGTGACGTCGTCAGGTCGGCTTTCGTCGTCGCATTCTTTCCTTCCAGACTTCGTCGGGACGGCGGCGTGTCGTTATGTCGTCGAGGTAGTTTCTTCGGCGTCTTCGTCGGCGGCGGAGGATCTTCGACAGTTCGACGGACAGCAACCGCACCTCCATCCGTTGCTGCTTTTAGTTTTCCGGATATGGGCTCGCTGACCGGCCCCGAGCTGGGCCAGTGTATGTTCGGCGCTGCGGCGACAGGTAGCGGCCTGGTGATGGTGAACGCGACGGTCGTCGAGAACTCCACTGAGTAGCCGCGAGGTAGTCAGCGATATCGCGAGGGCGTTCACCTTGCTGCGGGCGCGGAGCGTTGACGGCGAAACCTCGCAGTCCCATTTCCCGGTATGGACATCGTCGGTAGACGTGACCCGCTTCCCCGCAGTGGTAGCAGAGCGGGCGGTGGTCAGGAGCGCGCCAAACGTCGGTCTTCCTCGGGTAGCTCCGCTGGGCGACGGGTGGGCGCGCTGTCGGCGGCGGCGGCGGTGGTCGACGGAATTGCGGCGTTACAGGGCCCTGGCGCGGTCGCTGAGGAGGGCCTTGACGGCGTACGACGGCGGCGTAGGTCATCGCTTCGGGTTGGGGTTGCGGTAATTGAGGTTGCACCTCCGGAACTCCAAGCGACCGCTGAACCTCATCTTTGACGATGTCAGCGATCGAGGCCACTTGAGGCTGCGACGACGGGAAGATCTTCTGAAGCTCCTCTCGTACGACTGCCCTGATAGCCTCGCGCAGGTCTTCGGAGGCCAGTGATTGAACTCCGGCATAGTTTGTAGCGTTGGTGCGGCGGTCGAATTGCCGGTTTCGCATCTCGAGTGTCTTCTCGATGCTAGTGGCCTCGCGAAGAAACTCGTCGACAGTCTTCGGTGGGTTTCGTACCATACCGGCGAAAAGTTCCTCCTTAACACCACGCATTAGTAGCCGGACTTTCTTTTCCTCGGACATTTCCGGGTCGGCGTGGCGGAATAGGCGGCTCATTTCTTCTGTAAAAATCGCGGTGGTCTCGTTGGGCAGCTGCACTCGGGTTTCCAGTAGTGCTTGGGCTCGTTCTCGGCGTACAACGCTTGTGAATGTCTGCAGGAAGCCACTTCGGAAAAGGTCCCAGGTCGTTAACGTGGCTTCTCTGTTCTCGAACCACGTCCTGGCAGCGTCTTCCAATGCGAAGAAGACATGTCGCAGTTTGTCGTCGCTGTTCCAGCTGTTAAATGCAGCGACCCTCTCGTACGTCTCGAGCCAGGTTTCCGGGTCCTCGAATGTTGAACCGCGGAACGTGGGGGGCTCCCTGGGCTGCTGCAGCACGACGGGGGATGCTGGGGCTGCCATTGGGGAGGACTTGGTGGCAATCTTCCTGCACGTCTCAGGTAGGAGTCCGTGCTCTGGGGGCAGTCCTTGCAGCCGGCGGCTAGCTCGCTGGTCTTGGGCGACGTTGGTTTTGTCCTCGGGCTTCGGGCTTGGATCGCGGCTTTGCGGGGGCGTTCGGTACATGAACGCACAAGCACCTCCACCAGATGTCACGTGGTCGTGACGTTGAATAACACAGTAGCAGTACTGTGAACGACAAAACTAACTTTTATTGGGCGAACCTGTGCCCACAAAACAGGCTACACTTATAGCACAACGATAGCGGCGAACACGCTCGGCGATCGTCGAAAATCTGCTCAGCGGGTCAAGCGCGTCAGCTTTTATACAGCAGTCGTCGAATGTTCCAGACTAATCGCTGGGACCCGCGCGTATTCCACAATGTTCTACGCCATTCGCGTCAGGCGATGAAATCAGATAACATAAGGTTCGGCGACAACAGACAGCCGGGTAGAATCATCGATAACTTTCCAGAAACGTCGGATACATGCAGGCGCGTCCGTCGCTGTGCGATTACAGTTGTTAAGCGGCGAAACGTGGTCGCCCGATAAAGATAAGTACACGTGTCAATACCGAGTGGGAATGCTAAAATTTGACATACAAGCTTACGTGCTTTTGAGGCCATTTTATAACAAACGGAGAAGTAACATGTTGAGTCCTAACTTGTTTCTTTTCCAGTCACTATAGCTATGACGATCAGGAGAGAAACTATGTAGCAAGCTTCTAATTGCTAATGCACAAAATCTGTCATCTACTATTTGCAAATCAGCTTGGCAGGCATTTCCACCAAGCATCACGTGCTCCCTCACAATGACAATTTGTTACATGAAAATGCAAAGAATTTTAAAACGATCAAAGGTGCTTATGCAATTTGGAAAAAATTATACTTCATTTTCACTGAAAATTTGGCAGTCACTCTTAATGGTTCATGTGCAGTTAGCATGCAATCAATAACCACGCTAGCACTGCACAGTAAGCTAAGAGATAGCTAGAAAAGACAAGATCACACAACCGGCCTATTCCTCACATCATACGCATGACAACTTACTAAAATAAATTTTTCCTTCTCACAGTAGATGACTAACCTCAGCACAGTGTGTTCCCAAAAAGATTTTGAAATATACTCGCAAAATAGTAAGTTCTGCTTAACATTCAGCCAATCAACAGTGGACAAGTAAGGGAAGCCTCAGCGTGGGAACTGGTCTTCGTCAGGGCCCTCACCAATATGTTTGCTTGTTGAAACATTGGCTCCAGGCTGAGGGTTCCCTTGCTCACCTATATTACTCAATTGAAGGGCTCATTTCCTTGAAACCTCTCTGCGTTGTTTGAATACATAAATGTGCAGCACCAATATCAAGAGCAGACAATATGTGCTGGAAAATTTAACATACTGTTATTTTTTGTTTTTTACTACACTGTGTGCCTCTTGCCAATGTATTAATAAAAGAATGGGACATCGCAGCTCGAGCTTATCTTGTTCAGATGACACCTTTGCCGAGCACTTTCTATATTTCTTTTCTTTAATCTAGCTAATGTCATCGAACATAGGCAATATACGTATTGTGTGAGACACGGCAAACAGCACTGTACACAACTACAGTACAAGGGTAGTCCAGCATATTGTCTGAAGGTTCGTTCTCACTGCATGCCAAACATGATGAAAAGAATTTGATGAATTTCAGCTTTCAGTTCCATTAAATGGATGGCTGTCTATGTTTCTGTATGTTGCAAACTCCGTGACTGACAGCGTTAAATCCACCTGACCTGTATGTAAATTGTGGGCATGTACTGCTTCATTCACCATTGACAATAAACAATGTAAGCTTACTTCTTTCGAGTGTTATTTTGCCAGTTGAGGCCTTTCGGTTATCTGGCGACATAATAAAGATATCTGTAGTCATTCTAGAGTACTGCACACATGAATACCGCCCCGACAGTGGTAACAAAATGTGCAAATCCAGCGAGCAGGTAGTGCGACCAGCTCCATCAGCCACTACTGCAGTGGCCACTACGTAATGATGGTGATATTAGTTTTGATTCTGACAGCGCCATCTCTCGGTCATATACTTTAGTTCACGATGCCACCGCTACTCTTATTTCCATTGCACTGTGGAAGTTTCAGTTTCCCTTCTCCAAGTATCATAGGTGAATCGCACACCAGGCATAGTCGAACCACGTGCACAGCCTCAGAGGTGTTCACCCCTGTCGCCTCTTGCAATGGTAGCGCAGTGATTAGCGCGTTCGGCTATGAAGCGGTAGCAGTCGGGTAGAAGATCTAATCTTCACCGTGGCCACATTTTTTTAAAATATGAACATGACGTAATTTGTGTGCTGTTTTTCTGCCATGGCTTTCTGATCATGGCAGGGTCACACAATGAGCCAAGTAATGCTCTCACAGTAAAAAATTGCAGCATAAATGATCTCATGATGACTGCTGATGGTTATAAGCATCGGCATTGAATCAATATAGCAACACAATGTATTGCCGCCGTCAAAACAAGGTACGTATGAGGTGTGTACTGCTGCGCGACTCCTCTTTTGCACTTCCTAATGAACAATCGGCACCATGTAGTGTTGCCACTGTGAAGTCAGCACGTGGTCTCTGAAATACATGGCTCGCTGGTGTGTGGGCACCCTGAAAAACATGCCATGTAGCAACTGGGCTCTTCTCTCATGCTTCTTCCTGGACATACCACACTATCTAGTGGCACTGTGCAAAGTCTGCACGTGGCGTCCGAGATGAGAAGTGTGGCGCACCGGCGCCTGTGAATGCTGAGTATTGTTCCCTTACTTGCCGCACATTCAGTGGTACATACTCGGTAACCCAAGTTGCGAGAGGTTCATTGAAGAGCGACACATACCTAGTGCATTTATGGCGCACCTTGCTAAACGCTGGTGCGAAAGCCGTTCATTCGAAAGCGGCACCTACCCAGTCCATCGTCTACAGTGAACCATGTCGGCATGAAAGAGGTTCATTGAAAAGCGGCATGTACGTTATGGGGGTTCCACTCTGCGTGCGGCTAGGGCTGAAGGCGAGCTCCGGATCTAGCCCCATGCAGTCGCTTCGTGGTACTCCCAACCCGTAGCGCGGGAATCGCGGCTACGCCGGGTTCGAACGAATAAGGCAACCAGTGGCGTCAACGGTATATAAAGCAATAACGAACACTCGTAGAGGGACGTCCTCTCAGTAATAGTAGTAAATAGGCTTGCCTCGTTGCCTGGGTGGGTCAGACAAATGAGATCACTCACGGGTTGCGGCAGGTGCTTTCGTCCAGGCGGCAGGTGTCAGGCGTCCCAAGAGAGAGAGTCTCTCCCGGTGGCGCGCTTTTGTGCCTTTTTACCTTTTTGCGAGGGGAAGTCCTCCTCGCCCGCCAAATCCGTTTCCCTTTCCCGTGAGCCGCGTGGGGGGAGAGGGGTACGTGCGTCACAAGAGCGACGGAGAAAGGGAGGGCGCGTAGTGCCTCTCTCCCTTGTCTACGCCGGCCCAACCCGTCCGCCACGTGCGAACGGGACGACGTGAGTACGCGGGAGGAAATGGGGGCGGGTGCTCCCCACAACGTGCACACTGCCACATACTCAGTCCGATGGTTGGTTTCGAACCCTGTTACCTCAGCACAGCAGCCCAATGCACTACCCATTCCACCACTTACTACCCAGTGACACAGGTAGGCATGAGAATGATTAGATGCAAACAAAGTGGTTAAACTCAGGAGGGCCCGGCCCCCCCTCCATTCTTTAAGGAGATGTTCGGCCCCCCCCTTTGGCAGGTCAACTGTAGTACTGCTGCACCTATTCAACAAATGCTGGGGGTAATTTTATTACCAGTAGTGCCTTGTGCGGGGCAATTCTAACTCTAGAATTTTTCAATGAATGATTTAATCATGAAAAATTGGTTTGTGGGAGGTGGTGCGAAGATGAAACCACCGTGGGCACAGTTTATTTGGGCCTGCCAGCCATGGTGCCGCAGGATTTCGGGAATAGCACATATTGTGGCTGCTCAGGTCAAGTGCACTACATGCACGTGAGCTGTCTTCTTCACCGGCTCTGGAGGCGATAGACGTGCTGCTACAGGGCAGCCCTCCTTGTGCGAAGTGTGACTGAAATATGTGCAAAAGACGCGTGTATAGAAAGAAAAGAGACTACAAGCCTAGATACATGAGTATCAATTTGTAGCCTTTGTTAAGCAGTCCAGGTAAAGTCCGTGTTGTGGTGAAGGGCCTTAATAGCTCTCTGGTGGTTGTGGGCATGGTTGCAATCCAAGAGAGATGCACCAGGCAGCACCAGCAGCGTTGGTTGTGAGCGAGGCGCAGCCACAGTGATGCCGCAGTGTGAAATCGCAACCTGCCACAGGTTCTCGTAGATGACTAGGCCTGGTAGAAGTTGTAGCTCCGAAAGAAGACTGCCTGGCAGCTTGCATGGAGAAAGTGAAAGTGTTGGTAACTCACATTGTTGAGATAGAAGTCATTCTCGAGCTGAAGAAGCCAGGTGGCAGAGCTGCTCCTGCAAAACTTTGGTAGGCCATGCATATGCGAAAGGTGTGAGCACAAAACACCAGAAAGCTCACCCGCTGCTGCTTGCAATGAAATCTCGAATGCTGATAGCATCAGGGCTGTGGTGGTCACTGATAGCATTGCGAAGGTCATGTGTGTGGCGTCGCTGTGCCCGCGAGAGTGAAATTTGCGCCTAGTGGACCCCGGAATGAGAGCCTCTGAATCTGTGATGAGTAAGGAGCCCCCAAACAGAAAGCGGATAGCTAGCAGGAATGGCCAAGGAAGGAGAGCAGCGGGCTGCAGAGTAGTTGAAAGCACTTGTGCTTGGCCCAGTGAATTTCTTGGAAAGAGTCATTGCACAGCTACCTTTGAGATGGGGAAGAAGCTCACACACCGAGTAGAGGTTTGATGCTGGGGCCGGCACATGGCGACAATTGGCACGGGTGGATGCAGCCGATGTGACAAGACAAGATGCGAAACGATGCTATGGTTCCAGCTGGAGCCTGGAACCTTGTTGATACAGGAGTGCTGTCCAGCTAATTGAACCAGATGTCCCGCATATCGATGTAGAATGCCCGGACACCCTACAACTGTGGGACGTCTGCCAGACCGTGTGAGGCCATGTCACTCTCGCCTTGGTAGAGTTGGTGCGTTGACGCCGGCATGGCGGGGCTTGGTTGTCTGGGTCACCAATTTGTGAGAGGCAGTGCAAAGAGGAAACCGCCATGGCCACGGTTCATTTAGGCCGGCCAGCCATGGTGCCGTGTGATCTCGAGGATGACAGATACCGCAGCCGCTCAGGTTGAGCGTGCTAGCATGTTCTATTCTTTCGCTACATGCACATGTGCTGTCTTCTTCACTGGCTCTGGAGGCAACAGGCGTGCTGCTACAGGTTGATGTGGCTTGACTAAAAGCATATTGTTGTGCTGCTGCACGCGCTTCGCCAAGGCACTGCACATGACGGTCACCACTCTTTTTCATGGATTCATGGCTCAGCACACTGATTCATTATGATACTGCAGCATGCACATGACACAACGCAAAGGTAACATGCAAGCACTTTACATATTTAATATTTTATATATATATGTATAGTCAAACCCGGCTATATCGAACTCGCAAAAAAACACCTATCAGTTCGAATAGGGCATAATTCGATACAAGCCTGCTAAGGAATTGGACGTTATAAAAGCACATACCATTTATAAAATGACTCTATTGATGAAACTAGCTAGTTTCGTATGAAATAGTCCTGTATTTTCTTCTGCTTGGGCAATTTCACTGCCTGCGACGCACGCACTTCTCCACATTGTCTAAAGAGTCGGAGCAGCTGAGGCCGCAACCTTCCACATTCATGCAGAAGCACCAGACTAGTGCGAGTGCACCAATCACCTCTGAGGATGTGGTCGGAGGATGTGGTCGGAGGATGTGGTTGGATGTGGTTGGTGGTTGGTGGCTGGGTGAAGGACCCGCATTGCTTTCCTCATTGTGCCCTCTTTCACATGCGCTCGGTACGATGTTGGCAATGTAGTCTTCCTTTTTGGGCTCTCACATGGTTGCGACCCCATCACCTGCACTCACAAACTCGTCGACGACTTCTGGAAATTCTGACAGCTCGCTCCAAACTTCGGCAACACCGGCAACGACTTTGTCACACTCATCGGGACTTAAAGTTATCACCGGGCTAGTGGAAGCCGGCACGTCTGATGCAATTTCGGATGAACCACTTGTACACGGCCGTGCGTATGCGTTGGGTACCACGGACACCAGGTTGCGAATTTGTCTGCTTTAGCCCTAATCTCCCCCTTATTCTTCAAGATCGTGCTGAGAGTGCTCCTCGGAATCTCGCACACTGCGAGGTCATCTGACTTCTCACCACGTTCGGCCTGATATGTGATTTCAAGCTTCATGGCGAAAAGGAGATTCTGCCGCTTTATCATGGCAATACTGTGGGAGAAGGCCTGCAAGGCGCAAACACAATGAACCAGAAAAGCAGTGAGACAACTCGCACTTGCACCATCATGCACGACGAGGGCACAAGAGCCTCTTATTGGCTGCCTGAGCAAGTGCTGCGGGCGAGCTAGGATAATTTTTTTGCAGGGGGGTGTCGACGGCAGGGCAGTCACGGTATGGAGAGCATAAAGCCGTACCCCAAGGCTTTCCTACCGCCACGAGGGAAAGCCAATTTCTGGGGGAACTTTTGCGCTGCATGTCGTGCAATATATCAGGAGTTGCTGCTATTTTTGTTCAATGTAAGTGTAATTTTTGCTATATATACTTATTGTAACTATACCGTGTTCAGAAATTGTTTGATATAGAGAATAATTTGATGTAAACGGGTTCAATAGGGTCAGGTTCGATTGTGTGTGTGTGTGTGGGTGCGTGCGTGCGTGCATGTGTGTGCGTGCGTGTGTGTGTGCACAGTCGAACCCACTTATAATGGTACCAGTTTTCACAATATATCTCTTCAATGAAAAGCTGCTGCACCATCAACTTTTGTATGTTTTCCACAGCGAAATAACCTGCTTACTACAAGGCCCAGATGCTGCATTATCGGTTATAATGATGAACTCTGACTCCTGGGTGTCAGTGCCGAAGGGTAGTGAAATGCGAAATCCTTGAAAAGAAAAAAAGAAAACGAGAAATTCGAACCACTGAACGTTGGCCTGTTGCCCCAAAAGCCGCAGCACCCTACTTTTCCAGCCTTCTCAGCGCGCCTCTCTCTCGTTGCTCTTCCATCCCTCTGAATACAAATGGGCTGCACCCATAGCTCTATGCCGCGACGTCCTTCCAAACACGAAATGACCGCACCAACTGCGCTGCTCCCAGATTGCTCACTGGCTCCTCATTCAGCGCAGTTCTGCAACAGCTTAATCGCTTGCATTCGTCTTTCTTGGTTGTATCGAAATTGTTCCTGGCCATGTGGTTTCTAAGCCTCGTTTGACTCGCCGCCAAAACAGAAGATGGCTGATCCGCCCGCTGATCATCGGCAATGCACAACATTGCCGGTGAAAAGAAAGCGCATGGCTATAGATTTGGAAACGAAGTGCTTCTAACTGATGAGGCGATCGTCGCGAATTGCTTGCATTAGATAGTGATGGTGACAACGCAGTAGGGCAGGCTGCCTTAACGTTGTCCTCACCGGAGGCCCAGCAGATGATTCAGTCCTGCCGGTCCTTTGTTTTTGCAAGGAATTTTCCGCTGAACTATGCGGAGCACCTGGATGCCTTGGAGAAGGTTGCTGGCAAGCTTCCCATAAAGCCTGCAAGGCTGACGAACATAAGGTTTTCTTGTGCAAGCCAGTGAAATGTACGTGGCCAGATGCTTGTAGCGATCTTGCCTCAGCATTTCTTCTGGATTTCTCAAGCTGATAGGCTGTCGTGGCGACCTTCTAGCATTTTTAAAAGACCCCTTTTGGTGCCACCAATGCGATGCCTCGGCGAAGCTCACATATCGCTTGCCACCCGTGACCCCTCTTTGCAGTTGTTACAGCAGTGCCATTTTTCAAAGCTGACAGCCGCAGCTTGTTACACAAATGAGTGAACGCAGTCAGCAGCCAGATGGAGGAAGGTGGTGGGGAGTGAAACTGAACTCCCCACCATTCTATTTTTGTCACAACAGCTCTGATATCCCATTCTGATTTTTTCATGCAACCTGGCTATAGCAATCATCAGATGATGATGATGATGATGATGATCATCATCATCATCATCATCATCATCATCATCCTGCTCTATGTCCACTGCAGGACGAAGGCCTCTCCCTGCAATCTCCAATTACCCCTGTCCTGCGCCAACCGATACCAACTAGCACCTGCAAATTTCCTAATTTTGTCGCACCACCTAGTCTTCTGCCATCCTCTACTCCGTTTCCCTTCTCTTGGTATCCGTTCTGTAACCCTAATGGTCCAACGGTTATCTAACCAGCGCATTACATGATTTGCCCAGCTCCATTTTTTTCTCTTAATGTAAATTAGAATATCGTCTATACCTGTTTTCTCTATGATCCAAGCCGCTCTCTTTCTGTCTCTTAACGTTATGCCTAGCAATCTTCGTTCCATCGCTCTTTGCACGCTCCTTAACTTGTTCTCAAGCTTCTTTGTCAGTCTCCAAGTCTCTGCCCCATATGTCAGCACTGGTAAAACGCACTGAATGTACACCTTCCTTTTCAATGATAGTGGTAAGCTTCCAGTCAGGAGCTGACAATGTCTGCTGTATGCGATCCAACCCATTTTTATTCTTCTATGAATTTCCTTCTCATGATCAGGGTTCCCTGTGATTAATTCACCTAGGTAAACATACTGCTTCGTAGACTCTAGAGGCTGACTGGCAATCCTGAACTCTTGTTCCTTTGCCCGGCTATTCATCATCTTTGTCTTCTGCACATTAATCTTCAACCCCACTCTTAGACTCTTTCTGTTAAGGTCGTCAATCATTTGTTGTAACTCGCCTGCATTGTTGCTGAATAGAACAACGTCATCCGCAAACCGAAGGCTACTGAGATATTCGCCATCGATCCTTACACCTAAGCCTTCGCAGTTCAATAGCTTAAATACTTCCAAGCATGCAGAGATTGTGTCTCCCTGTTTGAACCTTTTTTATGAGTGTCTTCGTGCTTTTCTTTCGTAGAATTAAGGTGGCTGTAGAACCTCTGTAGATATTTTCCAAGGTATTTATGTAAGCGTTCTGTACTCCTCAATTACTTAATACCTCTATGACTGCTGGTATCTCGACTTAATCAAATGCCTTTTTGTAATCTTTGAAAGCCATAAGAGAGGCTTATTGTACTCTGCGGATTTCTCGATAACTTGATTGATGACATGGATGTGATCTATTGTAGAGTATCCCTTCCTGAAGTCAGCCTGTTTCCTTGGTTGACTAAAGTCCAGTGTTGCCCTTATTCTATTGGAGATAATTTTGGTAAATATTTTATATAATACTGGGAGTAAGCTAATGGTTCTATAATTTTTCAATTCTTTAACATCTCCCTTTCTGTGGATGAGTATAATGTTTGCATTCTTCCAGTTTTCTAGGACCTTTGCAGTTGATAGACACTTAGTTTAGAGAAGTGTTTATCGGTTATAACATGATTATAAGATTTATCGGTTATAACAAAGGAATTTCCGTGGCACTTGAATAATTAATTAGTGGGTTCAACTGTATACATATTCTATTTTTGCATATGTAGAAGCTCTGGGTTCTTATGTTTTATTTTGATTCTGAGTGTTTGTGCACAGGCTCACTTTAGTTAGCCAGGATATATATAATGCTTTCCAAATATAAACGGAGTTGCGAGTCAGCGCTTGTGCGTTACCTTTGCCTTGCGTTGTGTGCGTGCTGCAGCATTATAATGAATAGATACCAACTCTCCCAGCACTTCTACACCATACTGTTTCATTAGCCACCTGAGGATGATGCTACCTGCTCATGAATTAGTGAAGGTTCAACTTGGGTCTTCAGGCTGCCAGTAATTTTCATGCATTTAGTTTTGCATCATGAGTGCTGCATTATACCAGAGATGCGTGAATTTTTTTCATGTTTGCAGGTAAGTAGGTGCGAAACCATAAAATACGTTGTTGTAGTGCCCAAGGTTGTCAATAAGGCAAGGCAACCAATGTTCTGTGTTGCAGCCAGACTTATTTGCTTTGAGTTCACATATTTTTAACCATTTACCTTCCTAATTATATTTGGAAAAGAAAAGAAAGAACGTTCCCAAAATGCTAATTTTTAAATGCTTTATTGAATCTGCACATTAAGTGAATGCCCAATGTACTCTCAGAATAATGTATTTATTTATACCCAAAGACATTAGTTTAATTCTATGATAAGTTGGCTTTTTCAGCGCCAATAAAGTAAACAAAAAGTGACCCGAAAGGCAGCAGTCTAAGCATTAAAAAGGCGCAGCGCAACTGAGATGGACACAAGGAAACACAAAAACAACACAAGTGCCGACTAAGAACTGGTCTAAGCAGTTCCCAAACTCACTATTTTTGCTTGTTGCCTCAATTATATACGGTGTCCCAGCTAACATTAGCTAGGCCGTTAAAGGTTCGCGACCAAACACCGTATATCGTATACTCAAACCTTGCAGTGTTTTTTCTTTTTTTCTTTTAACAGCCTGGCTAGCGCTAGCTGGGACACATGATATGGTGTACATGCTTGTGTAGTGCTTGCACAGTTGAACTGCAGGGCAGCGTCACTATGTGCCTCCTCTGCTGCAAGAGAAATCAAGACGTTTAATTATTTTTATATATATGTTGTAATGAAGACTGGCGCTACTCGTGGAAAATGAGTGCACTGCTGAAACAGAAAAGGTGACAATTCAGAAGCTCGAGTTAAAGGAACAAGCAAGCTTGCGGTGGCTTATGCCATTTTCAGTTCGCTTGCTGCAACTGTGTCAGTTTTTATATAAAGAGTGTTGATCGCAAACGCCCTGTTATAATATATATATATATATATATATATATATATACGAGCATGTGTAAGTGTGCGTGTGCTATACTGGTCGCTGCCCTGAGGGGCAACTTTAAGCCCTGTACATAGACAGCCAAGGTAAACTAAATTTCTGCTCTTAAAAAATAGTGGGTGCCAAACAACAGAATTTCTCTATTTTCATGCACTATTTACATATAAAGTCTCAAGTATCAAACTTACTCTATAGACTAAAAAAAGCACCTCAGGAGGATGTGGAACTATGCCCTAATCCAGCACGACAGTGTAAGGTATATGATGCCTGGGATTGAAACTGTGAAGTTGCAGTATCACTGCAACAGGAAAAGCTCTCCAAGTCACTGTGTCAGTTGCCCTGCCTATGAAGAACACAGTACAAAACGTGTGACATTGAAATGGCTGCAGGTATGACGAGATATTTTGAGGCGTACTGATCCAACTTTCAAAGGTCAGTTTACGAGATACTATGTTAGTAGCTTGTTTGCAACACAGGAAGTAGGCTCCCAGACAAAAATCAAGGGCACCAATGCTACAGAATATATTAGAAAATTGCAGCCAAGGTAAATCATCAACACCAATGAAACTTATTAATCACTGATGTCTCCAAGCAGTGGATCTTTGAAGTTGGCAGTCCTAGGCAGACTCTTTCTTGTGGCAGGCTGGGTACCTTTCTTCTCCATTGTACTGACAGTTGCTGGCTTGGAGCTAAAAATGTCATCTGAAACGAGCAACAAGTAAATAGTTGGCACCTGACGACATGCATTTCTTCGCTATTGACCACCATATAGCTGGCAGTGCAAAAGAACACCAATGCAGTGGTGTTCTGCTGGTATTACTTCCTTGGTATTCTTGTTCCCTTGGTTGTATAGCAAAAATAGAAGTCAATGAACGAATTAATGAATTCTGGGGTTTTGTGTGACAAAACCATGATTTGATTATGAGGCATGCCATAGTGGGTGACTCCGGATTTTTGACCACCAGGAGATCTTTAACGTGCCCCCAATGCAAGGGACAAGCGTTTTTGCTTTCTGGCCCCATTAAAACGCGGCCACCGCAGCCGAGATTTCATCCTGTTACCTCGTGTTTAGCAGCGCAACACCATAGCTGCTAAGCCACTGTGGCATGTGTGAAGGAATGCCCGTACAGTCCAATGGTAAATTTAAAGTTTGAATAACAGCGCAAGGACCACAGAGCGGACCGAAGAGATAACAGAGTGCTAAGTTAGCCACAAAATCCTGTTTTCCACGAACGTATGAACTGGTAAAAAATGAGCATAACTCTAGTTGGCCATTTTTTGTGTTCTTGATTGTGAATGTTGGCACCGGGAAAATGTACGTAATGGGAACGTATCAACAAGGTTCTGCTGTATATACCTAAGATTGAATGTGATATAGAATGTCAAATTTTGCCACCTCGAAATTCGGAAGTGAGAAGAAGTGTAAAGAAGACTGGAAAGATGAAAAGGCGAGAGAGAAAGAAAAAAAAGATTGAAGAGGAGGATAGGAAAAGGCCTATTTCCTCTAGGTGGGTCAGTCTGGAGGTGCCATTTATGTGAAGCAGAGGCCAAAGAGGTGTGTTGCCTCCGTCGGAGGACCTTAAAGGTCTGAACATCCAGAATCGGCTCAACCCCCAGGATCCCCTTTTCCCCAGACATGGCTAAGTTGCACACGGCTACATGCGGATGGGTCCAATGCCAATGTGGTTTGGTTCGTGGTGTCACAATGGTAGACGGCGAAAGAACCATTTTGCTGTGACTTAAGAAGAGAAATTGTCACGTTCCAGACAACAAAGGAATTACTGCCATATGAGTCGGCACATTCCAAGACAGTTAAGAGAGCCATTGCTAAACAATGCCTTGATTCCAGTCTTGTATGGTCGTGCCTCACGCAATGCAGGCAAGCTTCAAAAATCAATTGGTTCCACTGTCTTCTGCTGGATTTCTCCGCGCGCTCATTGCTGCCGTTGCCGAGTCACTCCTTCAGAAATTCAAGAGCAATGAACACGGGAGAAGGGCTGAGAAAGCGCAGAGAATGGTGAGGCCAGAGGTCTTACCATATATGCAACATGTAACTCACAACTTAAAGAAGGTTGCAGACAGACGTGGGGCGTCAGTCGTATTCTCTGCGCCACACAAGCTTGCCCAGCTGTGTCCTCGCACTCTTTCTGATGGGAGCAAGAAGCATGGCTGTTTTAAAGTACACGCCATGCTGCACACAAACTGTACTACTGGAGTGGTGTACAAGTTTTCGCTGTCTTGCGGTAAGACATATGTCAGCCAGAATGGGCGATGTGTAAATGAGCATGCGCGGAAACATGAGCTGTCACTGAAAGGTAAAGACGGAGCATATTTGCCTAAGCACTGCAATTACTGACCTTCGTGTGAGCCACGACTGGACAAGATATCGATTCTCGGAACAAGCAAGGACACCACGGCATGTGAATTGTTATAGGCGTTTCATTTAAAGAGTGAGGTTCGTCTTGCATTAGTGACACATCAGTTTTACTTTTTCATGCGGAAAGAGGGTTTTTTGATAGCAGGCTGTGATTAGGGTGTTGTGCGATTGAAGCTGTTTTTGTATGGCACGCATTCGCCTGCGTGTATATGTTGCATGTTATGCAACAGAGATTAAACAGTTGAAAGTTGGCACTCCCCTTGTTCCCTTCCGTCCTTCCTTGTTCGTGCCAAGCTATACTTATATATGGTCTACTCACCAAAGAAACATTGCAATGACATGAAAATTCACAAATACTAATTAAGAAAACTAGATGCACTTTGCAGGAATACAGCACCTAAAAGTGCAGTGACAACAGTTTATACATGAAATGAGTCATGCAAAGGTTACAGTATCTCTAATAATGATAACATGAAGAATACAAACCAGTGTCATCGCTGAACAATGTATTCCGCTTGGCTTGAGAAGACAATGCAGAGTTGCCAGATTTTCCAGACTTGGAAACGAAAATGTCATCATCATCATCGTCGTCATCGAAGATGCTGTTGGAAACTTTTTTTGATGTCTCCTGTAGTGGAGCCTGGGCATCCTGCATTCATTCATTCATTCATTCAGCTATTTATTATGCTCAAATTAAAACTGGCAGTGATTTATGGATAAGCTACACAGAGACGACAACAAGATGCTTGTTTGTATTGGTTTACCTATAGTGCAGCCATGAATATATTACTTATATAATTCATACATGCTGCCAATCTCATGGCAGGAAGGGCAGAGACAAACATATTATGAGAAAAATGAGCTGGCATGAAAGGAACAAATTGTCTAGAATGTTATTTGGACTTAATCAGAAGCATAAAGCAAATGGTAAAGGCAGCAGTAATAATGTATGAAACAGTAATACAGGACATAATGAACATTTATGCAAACAGGCAGAAGCATCAAGACAGGCATGAAGTTTAATGCAGGAAGGCACATAAAGTGGTATTTAAGCAATGATAGGAAATTATCTGAATTATTACTAGTTATTATATTAGGCTAAACATTCTATTCTCTAGTCAGCTGTGGACAGAATGAATATTTTGACATTTTAACCCATTGGCTATCAAAGAGCTGCACGGGCCTCCATTCTGATTATTTTTGCCCGGTATGCGCACTGCTCAAACCTCTGCTGTCGTGTTTGTCATATAATGCTCTATAGAAATAAATGCTGAAAAATGCTAACAAAAAGCTTTATTTTAATTATGAAGCAGTACTTTTCAGTTGAGAATGCTAAATGCTAGTCGCAGATGTATTTTTGTGTTGAAAAGCTTGAAACACTCTGGAATGTGAATAGCAGAACTGCACATTTCACATAGTTCCCTATGGTCACATTTCCCCCCCTTATTGTACTTTACACTTTGCACTGCTACAATGGATTTGTTTACCAGGTTTCATTGGAATCTGACATGAGAAATGCATCCACCATGCTGCTTCAACGCACACAGATGTCGGAACGCACATGCCAACGCTATATGAATATCAACCAAAAATTAAAAAATGAGACCACCCTTAAAGTGGAGAACTAGTGCTATCGCTTGACAAAATTTCTAAACTTGTCCAGTCTAGTGGCTTCCATGGTATCTTTGAATAGCTTTTTAACACTTTCCTGCCCATGCCTATATTCTCATGGATAACCCGCTATACGTAGATGGTAGCAAATTCCTATTTTACTGCTCTCCGAGCACTCTTGAATGATTAATGATGTTTGATGGATTATACAGTATTTCGTAATTGCTTCAGTTTTGCTTTTCTTTTTCCTTTCTCCACTGTACGGAAATTTTTAATGTGCCTACGGAGCTGAGGCCTAAACAAGGTGATGAGCGCTTTTAGTTTCCAAGATGGAATTGACGTTGCGCACTGCTCCTTCATGAAATGTCAGATTTCTACCATTTCTGACACATATGTGCATGCATATTTGGATGATAGTAGTAGCACTGACACAGAGGACAACTTCAGTTTGTGAAATTCATGAATGTCCGCAAGGGGAAGGCCCCTGGAATTTTTGGACCGTTGGGCTGAACAGCACTGTGCGTACACAGACTGGGCACGTGCGTTCAGCAGAATTTCCTTCCATTGTACCTTGCAGCAAGCACGAATAGTCGCCTTACCCAACATCAGGTGATGACTGACGCCAATGCCAGAGGGCGTATGTGTGGTCTGGGCTTAATGCAATGAGATAACAAGCCTAGCTAGCCAAGTATCGCAATCTGATTGATACATTCTAAAAGTATTTAGCTACTGAACGACAAGTGTGACAAGAGCTGCCCCTGCGATTCCTTGCGTCATGTGACTGTGTCACTATCGATCTGTGATTGCCCAGAAAGGCTGCGGACACTGGCACACAGAGTTTCTCGAGCTTCTCGAGGGAAAGGGTTTCTTGCCTTTTAATGGCATATACACTAACAGATCCTACAGATTTCCTTTCTGTGTGTACACACATGAATCGAGCGATGCTATGAGAGCATTATTATGAAAACATTATCACAAAACAGAGAAAGACTTGTACAAGAAGTCTGACAGGAGCAAGCAAACTAGTGGAAGGTCAGGATAGTCATTTTTGAGAAATGTTGCCTTTATTTTCAATACTATGTTTTCAGTCCTTGGGGAATGCGAGAAAAAAAGTTGATGGGCAAGGACAACATATAGAGCTCTGTCAGCAAAGCAAACCAGGCAATAATACAGAGATACGGTGCCTGCCCATGTTCTGCTTTACATTTCTTTATCTACCTTGCTTTCTTCCTTGAAATCAGTTCTGTGCCTTACCCTTGCCACAGGCAGGAACACCAGGACCTATGCATAAAGGGGGTGGTAATGAAAAATACTGATGAAAAGTTGTTCGTGTTTGCCAAACGAGCCACGGGCGGCCAGCGCTTATGGCGTGTGTTGAGGTGCGGGAAGATTAAAGGCTTCCTCCCTACTTTTCTCCTTTGCACGCACAAGATTGAGCCACCATCATCGGATCACCCTCGCAGGCTTTCACTCGCATACTATACAGTTGAACCCACTTATAACGATACTGGTTTTAACAATATATCGGTTATAACAATGAGAAGCTACTGCACCATCGACTTTTGTATGTTTTCCATGGTGAAATAACCTGCTTGCTACAATGCCCTGACGTTGCATTATCGGTTATAATGATGAAGTCTGGCCGCTGGGTGTCCGAGCCGAAAGGTAGTGAAATGTGAAATCCTAGGAAACGAAAAAAGAAAACGAGAAATTCGAGCCGCTGCACGATGGGCCGCTGTTCCAACAGCCGCCGCGCGCTCATTTTCTAGCCATCTCCGTGTGGCTCTCTCCTGTCACCCTTCCAGCCCTCCGAACATGAATGGGCTGTGCACATAGCTCTACGCCACCCCACCCTCTGGAACACAAATGGACTGCGCCAACTGTGCCACAAGCAGATTGCTTGCATGTTGCTGGCTGACTCCTCATTCAGTGCAGTTCTACGAACAGCTTAATCGCTCGCGTTCGTTTTTGTTGATTGTGTCAAAGTCGTTTCTGGCAACGCGGTTTCTCAACTTCGCTTGGCTCTCCACCGAAACGGAATATGGCTGATCCACCCACTGATCATTGGCAATGCACGCCGCTGCCGGTGAAAAGAAAGTGCATGGCTATAGATTTGAAAACAGAGTGCTTCTAACCTATGAGACAATCGTCGCGAACGTACTTGCATTGGATAGCGACGACGATGACGGCAGCGATGACGCGGTAGGGCAGGCTGCCTCAATGTTGTCCTCTCAGGACGCCCGGCATGATTCAGTCCCTCTGGGGCTTTGTTTCCGCGAGGAACCTTCCGCAGCACTATGTGGAGCACTCGGATGCCTTGGAGAAGTATGTCGGCAAGCTTCACGTAAAGCATGCATGGCTGATGGACATAGGCTTTTCTCGTGCAAGCCAGTGACAAGCATGTGGTAAGATGCTTGTGGCAATCTCTCCTCAGTTTTTGTTCTGGATTTCTCAAGCTGACAGGATGTCACGGTAGCCTTCTCGCAACTTTTAAAAGGCCCCTGTTGGGGCCACCAAAGTGGTGCCTCGGCGGTGCTCACATACTGCTTGTCACCCGTGACACCTCTTTGCAGTTGTTAGAGCAGCGCCATTCTTTAACCCCAACAGCCATGGCTTGTTACATGCGATCAGAGCGCCCAGGAAGCAGTTAAACGAGTGAGCACAATCAACAGCCAGGTGGTGGGGAGGGGCACTGGCCTCCCTGCCTATATAGTTTTGTCATATCAGCTCTGCCATTCCCCTATTTTGATTTTTTCATGTAACCCAGTTATAACAATTATCGGTTATAACAATGGAATTTTCGTGGCACTTGAATACTGTGAAAAGTGGGTTCGGCTATACAAAATACATCACCCTTGGACTTTATATGGAATATCACGGCAGCATAGATGGCAGAAATTTGCCTGGAGTGTTGATATAATTGCTATCGCAATAAGAGTGTTTTGGGTGGCACATCACACTCACAAACACATAGTCACTACAGTTTAACAGCTAGTAGTGACCAATTATTCTACCTGAATCTACATAGGACAGTTAAGGCTCATTCGCACCAGTGACTACACTGACAGTGACACTGACAGTGATCGCACGACCAAGCTGTTTGCAAAGTGACTAGTCGCAAGTGGTTGCAAACAGCCACAAATGGTCTCTTTTCGAAAAGCGACTATTTGTCGCTTTTCGACTATTTGTCGAAAT
Source organism: Dermacentor andersoni (assembly GCF_023375885.2). NCBI lineage: Eukaryota > Metazoa > Arthropoda > Arachnida > Ixodida > Ixodidae > Dermacentor > Dermacentor andersoni. Next base: position 11,550,396 of record NC_092824.1, on the reverse strand, counting down.
AGTCGCTTTTCTCGAAAAGCGACTATTTTGGGATAGCTGCTCACTGCTACATTTTTCAGTTGTATGACCGCAGTTGCAAAACTACTGAACCAATCAGACGTCCGGGAACAGGACGTCTGTATATGCTGATACTTATTTTATGTGGCAATGCAATTGTGAGCAGATGGTGACTGGCTAGTCGCACTCGCCGGTGTGAGCATTGGTTGCCTTCAGTCACTTTTTGGTTGCCAGTCGCAAATGGTCACATCACCTCCTCAAGTCAGTGTGATTGAGCCTTTAGTTATAACAAATGCCTCTTCAGTTTATAGCCTAGCCCTATGCACAGTTTTTCGGTGGCTGTCAAGTAGATCACTCATGGTACAGGGCTGTAGTGATGACAGGGCAGACCAGGTAGCCAACTACGCTCGCCTGCAAGACCGAGACTGCAACAGACTGGCTGGGGCCAAATATACCAGGTTGGTGTGCCCATACACACCAACCAGTACGTCTGGCTGGAAGCAGCAGGGATGGGCGCTTGAGAAGACCGGTAGCCACCCGGGGTGATCTGCCGGATGTCTCTTCTGACCGAACCCGTTGCGTCAGATCTGTCCCAATCAAATCTTGTAGCACCTTCTCCTCATGTGCTGCACTACAGCTCCCCACCACATGCACTTCTTCCTCTTTGGAATCAATTGCATTGCAGTCTCTCATTGTCACTTGTCCAGCACAATTGCCCCTACTCTTGTCGCAGTTATGCAAGAAGCCACTACCAGTACCTCGGAGGCCACATGCAGCAGATACAGCGACGCGTAACTGTCATGCATAGACTGGCAGTCCGAAGATAAAATGATTTTTCTGTCTTTTATTGTGATAGCAATTATATTGTTACATGTGGAAAGACACAGATGAAAGAGGCTATATGCAGGCTATTTACACTGGAGCCAGACCGCCAGGCCGACACTCGCTCGCGCCAAGGGCATAGACCCACTTCGTTGTCGTTCTCGCGGTGGCTCATCCCTTGAGCATCGCTCGATGATATCGCAATACTACCCCCCCGGCGGCAAAAGCGCCGTCACGGTGCTGTTAAATATCCAAGGTGCGTGGAGCGTTGTAGGGTTTGAGTAGGGCGACGTGCACAATGTCACTGGTTGTCACAGTGGAGGATGTAGTGGGCGTGGCTAGAACGATTTCGTAGGTGACATCGGTCACTTGGCACAGCACGCAATAAGGGCCTGTGTAGCAGAAAAGCAGTTTTTTACAAAGGCCAACTTCACGCGATGGTGACCAAAGCAACACGAGGGTGCTGGGCACAAAATGGACATCACGGTGATGGAGGTGGTAGCGTTGTTTTTGTTTGCCTTGAGAGACTTTTGTTTGCCTTGAGAGCGCATGCAAGTTGGCGAGCATGGTCAGCATGGGCGATAGCATCACGGGCATAAGCGCTAGTTGAAGCTGTGGTGGACGTAAGCACAGTGTCCAGTGGTAGCGTCGGTTCACGGCCATACAAGAGATAAAAAGGCGAAAAGCCAGCAGTTTCAAGATGGGAAGAGCTGTACGCAAAGGTAATGTAAGGTAGAGCCTGGTCCCAGTCACGGTGGTCATCTGAAATGTATTTGGATAGCATGTCTGTAAGGGTGCGGTTCAAATGCTCAGTGAGTCTGTTCGTTTGAGGGTGGTAGGAGGTGGTAAATTTATGCTGTATTGAGCAGGCACGCATGATGTCATCAATGACTTTGGCTAAGAACGTACGGCCATGGTCTGTTAGCAGTTGACGCGGAGCACCATGAATCAAAATGATATCATGCAGGAGGAAGTCCTCAACATCACTTGCGCAACTAGGCGGAAGAGCGCGGGTTACGGCGTAGCAGGTCACATAGTCCACCGTGACTGCAACCCACTTGTTTCCTGATGTAGATTCCGGAAATGGGTCGAGAAGGTCTAAGCCGACACGATGGAAGGGCTCGGCAGGGATGTCAAGCGGCTGCAGGTAACCAGCGGGAAGCTGGGAAGGCTTCTTGCGTCGTTGGCAAAGTTCACAAGCGACGATGTAACGTCATACGGAACGGGCAAGGCCTGGCCAGCAAAAACGGCGATGTACACGGTCATAGGTTCGAGATACGCCGAGGTGTCCTGCCATTGGTGCGTCGTGAAGCTCTTCTAGAACGGTTGAGCGGAGGTGTTTAGGTATGACAAGTAGGAACTCAGAGCCGTCCGGATGTAGGTTATGACGGTACAGAGTACCGTCGCGGAGGACGAAGAGGCGTAGAGTGGCGTCGGCCGGAGAGTGTTCAAAACGGTCGATGAGTGCTCTGATGTAGGCGTCACGACGTTGCTCATCGGCGAAATGAAGCAGCTGCGACACAGAGAATATGCAAGCAGCACTGGTAATATTGGAGGAGTCAGGGTCATCAACAGGGTAACACGACAAGCTGTTAGCGTCTTGGTGCAGGCGGCCAGTCTTGTAGACCACAGAATATGAAAATTCTTGTACCCTCAAAGCCCATCGACCAAGCCGGCCTGTAGGATCGTTTAGCGATGAGAGCCAGCGATGAGAGTTGACAGCATTAAATGAAAATTCTGAAAAACACTGGCAGCATTTCCAGCACCATATCGTGCCACATTTTCGAACAGTCCTTATTAAATGGTGAGATACCAGATGATTGGAAGCTAGGAAAAATAATCCCTAAATTTAAAAATGGAGATAAACAATCTGCAGACCCTAACTACAGACTCATTTCACTAACAAGTGTCCCATGCAAAGTGCTCAAACACGTTATCACCTCAGACATCAGTTTCTAGAAAATAATGGCTTCTTTTTTACAAAGCAGCATGGTTTCAGGAAAGGCCTTTCACGCAAGACACAGCTCACCGAATTCACTCACAAACTATTTCAGAACATCTATGAAGGTTTCCAGACTGACTGCATATTCATAGACTTTTCAAAAGCATTCGATTGCGCAGCCCATAGCCATCTGATATCTAAGTTATCATGTCCTCACGTAGATTCCTTAACAACGTCGTAGGTTCAAAATTTGCTATCATCTTGAAAGCAGTTCACAATCACGGGTAACCATTAATCTGTGTTAAGTGATGTCACATCTGGAGTTCCACAGGGAAGTGTGTCTTAGGCCCTTTATTGTTTTTAGTCTTCATCAACGACCTACCAGAAGGAATCACATCAAACATTAGATTGTTGTGGATGACTGTGTAGTTTATCGTAAAATTTGCTCGGATAGCGACCACATCAACCTACAAGAGGACCTTCACAGGATTACTAATTCGTGCTTATCTTGGCAGTTGGCCCTTAACACGAATAAATATAAATCACTTACTTTCAGCTGTAAACTCCCCAACCCCACACTTAACTATTCACTTAACAACACTTCTGTAAATGAAACATCTTTATATAAATATCTAGGTGTCCATCTGACACCAGACTAATCTTGGTTTAACCATATTGAAAAAATAACCATAAAGGTATGACATACGCTTGGTTATTTAAAATGAAATTGTCGGGGTGCACCATCAACTACAAGAAGGCTAGCCTACCTAGCATTCGTTCGTCCTTAACGTGAGTTTGCATCATCCATATGGTCACCTCACCAAGCATACCTAATCCAGTCTCTTGAAGCAATACAAAACCATGCAGTACATTTCATCGTTGGTGATTACAAACGACACTCAAGTGTGTCCGAAATGAAGTCAGAACTGTCACTTCAGTCTCTCAAGTCATGTCAAAACATTTCTTATCTGCCTCCTCCATAAAATAATCTATGGTTATCACACTTCCACGCTGCCACTTGCTCATGCCCATCGTACTTCTCGTCGTCTCCACAATCAGCAAAGCTTGTAACACCTGTTTGGGCGAACAAAAGCATTTAATTTATGGGCTTTACCAAGTGCTGTATGCTGTTGGAAGGCCTTCCAGAGAGAGTGGTCAATAAGCGAAACCCTGATGCATTCAAGAAGGAACTGCATCTCCTGTTTTGGTAGCTTATGTTGTTTGGTTTTCTTTGTTTTTGTTTTTATGAACTATGTAGCCATTGTATAAAGATGTTTGATTGTCACTAAAGGTCTTGCTTTTGCTGGTCTTACTTTAGCACTAGCCTTGAGCAAAATTTTCGTATCTGCATTTACTGCCCTAATCAATACTAACCCAACATGATCAATGCATTCAATAACTTCTTAATCTCGCCACAGTCTGGAAACATCCATGCCTGCCTCACAGTTGTGGATAGGATTGAACATGCTTACTTTCTGATGTCGACTATGTCTTCATCAAAGTCCTATATCAGCCGCTTTGCGACCCTAGCCAGTGCTCCTGGAGATCCTGACATGTCCATACACTGAACAAGGCTCTTATGCCATTGTCTACGTAGATATGTGTCGAGGCTTCTTATTTACTGACAATCCTTATAACAAATATGTACCTGGGCAGATCAAAACTGATGGACCATAACTGATATTGTATTACACTATGTGTAGCTCAAAAGGGGCAAGCAAGAGTCAAGACAACAGAGATTCTCTTTGTCTTCTCTTCCGTCTTACGTGCCATGTTTTCGCAACGCACTAAGTTTATATGTCAGACCCTCTTCAGACCCTCTTGCCATGACATGCGCATTGTTGCACTCAGATGTGGGTGACTCGTGACGGTGCTTGCAAAACAGACTGGAAGACAAGTAAAGAGCATGAACATGCCTTGAACACAAAGGCTTGCATCCCTGCCCACAAGCAACGATAAAGCCTGCATCATGGCATATCTGCTGCTGACTACTTTCTTTCCTCATTGTGTTCACACAGTACACCTGACCTGGCATAGAGGCACTAGCCTTCTTCCCACTCCTCACCCAAAGACGCCGTGTGCAACCCATATGCTACACTATTCCCAGCCTCGACTACCCGGGCATATTCACAAACCCATTCGCTTCGAAAAGACTCGACTCAGATTGCCCAACTACAACACGGAACAACTGCCAGTGTGAGAACCGACCTACCAACACCTGACCGGTAAGTTTCACAACCTACACAGTGCACATAGGGATCGCTTGTGCATCCTCTGGCTTTCTCACTAGTGTGCCCTATGGCAAGCCGTCATCACCAGGCCAACGACGATGAAGCTGCGCCTTTGCATGCTCTTCGTGCTCAAGCCAGGTGGCACATGAGAGAACATCCGGGCATCTCTTCATCAGCAAACCGGGCTCATGGTTGCTTACATTAGAGCTACAACACATAAGATCTGGGAAAGAGACTGCCTCATGCCTTCCCACAACCTAATCCAGGGATGTAATATTGCATCTGGGTTACAACACTTACTGTTGGCATGTATTCTCTTGTACTTCCTAGCACAATGCCAAAATGATCAAATATGCTTTACATGCATGCTTTGAGACAATTTTTGATTGTCTGATATATGAAATACCTACTGGCACTGTCACTTCTGTTTTATTACTTAAATGAGGTTTTATGTATTGGCTCTAATAGTGATCGAAACAGGTGTGATGCCGCTGAAAAGTGATGTTTCTTTGACAAAATGAACCAGGACTCAGAAGCAAGAATAGTTATTTTTTTTTTTTACAGAAGCAGCAAAAACCTCACATACTTTACTTGCTTACTCGTATAAGTTGTCCTGAAAAATCACACAAAATTGCTTATTGAGCACAAACCTTATTGAGGACAGTCTTTCTTGGTATGGTATGGTATGAAGAACTTTATTGGGTCCTGAAGGTCAACCCTAGGTCTTTGTTTCTCGTAGTCCCACTTGAAATTTTGTTAATAATTCTCCTTTGTTGGTGTGGATGTTAATTTCTACGCCTATTTCTCCAAGTAGCGCCCTCCCAGGTCGTGTCCCCATTATTCCCTCCTGGTGGGCAACCTGTTGAGCCTCTCAGCTATCTCTTCTAGTGTGTTATGCAGCCCTAGGCGCAATAAGCTATCATTGGCCGTGCTGATGGGAAGTCCTAGGGCAGTCTTTATAAGTCGTCTGATTAAAGCATTTAGCTCGTTCTTATCAGCCTGTGTCCATTGTAGCATGCCTGCCATGTACGAGAAGTGGCAAAAGGCGAATGTATGTACCAATCTTATGGCACTGTCTTCTCCTAGCCCCTTATGCTTGTTGGTAATTCTATGCAGAAGCCTAATGACTTCTTCTGACTTGTTAGAGATATGTTGTATCATATCCTGCAATTAGATCCATTCGCTTGCAGGAGAAGTCCTAGCACTCTAATAGGCTCCACCTGCCTGATTGCTTCTCTATTCTTGGCGTTACTCCCAATTTTCTGTATCTGAAAGGTGCGTTTTTCATCGATTTATCGGGCTTTACCTGGTTCACCGCCAATAGGCATTGCTAGGCCTAAGCGAAGCCAAGGCTTGCTAGGCCTAGCAAGCCGTACTACTGCCACAACAACATGGAGGTTTTCCCCGCCACTTGCACGCACGGTTCCCAGGTTTCCCAAATGTGCGTGCAAGTAGAGGGAGAAGAAATTATGCCCGAGGAATTTTATTGCATGCCCGGATGGCTGCACAACGGTGGGCACACGAGTCGAACATGCCTGCAAGCAACGCAGGGTGAGTCGAATTCTCGTACCGATACTCCGAGCTCTCAGCAGAAGACTAAATTCAACAAGAACGTTAGGACCGCAGTTATCGGGCGGCTCACATGCCCGCAATGCCTGCGGAAGAAATTAAGATCATCGTGCAGCCCCGCGGAGGGCTCGATATTTCCAAGGCGGGAGCTGCATGCATGGCTACTGCCATCATGGCGGCAGCGGGAATTGAGAAGGCAGATCGAGCTGAGGATATGGCGTGTCCCAATACCCATCAGAACATTATGGTGCTCAGCACTCCGTGCGAGGAGTGAGCGAAGAAGTATGCTCGAATACAAGCTATCAACGTCCAAGGCAAAATATACGAAGTGAGCGCTTACGGAATGACCGCCCACGACACAGTCAAGGGAGTGATCAGGGGCATAGTGCTTGAGGACAGCGAAGCCGAAATAATACAGCAATTCGTTACAAAGTACAACCCCCTCGCCGTGGGGGCGAAGCGTATCGGGAACACGACGACAATAATTGTAGTGTTCAATGGTATCAAGGTTCCCAAGTATGTGCGTTATGGATCCACGCTCTATCCGTGCAGTCTCTACAGGAAGCAAATAGAAGTTTTCAAAGTATGCGGCAAGGTTGGCCACAGGCGTGACATGTGCCCCACACCGAATGTACGTGTTTGTCTTTCATGCGGTGTTTCTAATCCTAGAGAGGGCCACAAGTGTGTCCCCAAGTGCAAGCTCTGTGGCGAAGAACGCCCCACTGGGGACCGCCTCTGCAGAGCCAAATACAAGGTTCCATACGTCGTGCGGCGACAGCGATGGGAGCGCCCTAACGCCGAAGAACAGCGAAAGCAAGCACTCGAATCAAGCTCCTTTTCACGCCCAGGACGCCCCCGCTTGCGCAGCACTTCCCGTGGCGGATCTCGCAGCGCGTCGCGCCATGCCTCGCACCACGCATCACGTTACGCTTCCCGTCATGGCTCGCGCAGTGCATCCCGCGGCCGTGACTTGTCGGGCAGGAACAGCTGCGGCGCAAAGCGATCACGCTCCCGTGACAAAGTCAGCTGGGCCGACGTAGCCAAGGGCGAAGTTAAAGGCAGCAGCGCCAGCTCCAACAGCGCCACTAGTGGCCGAAGCACTCCGAGCAGCTGGCAGGCGTGGATTACCAGACCCTACTACAAGGAACTCGAACAACTCCGCGCAACCAATGCGACAATGGTAGAAACCACGCGCTGGCTTGCCGAAGAGCTAGCCGAGGTCAAGAAAGAACTTCAAGCACAGCAAGCCTATCCAAGGACAGACCCAGCTCAGTCAATCGAGACACCTACACCCGCCACCGACACGCCATCACACCAAGGCATACAATCAATGGACGCAACCCAAGACGAGCCCCAGGAGGAGAAGACCACTGATCCAACCCCCAAGAAACGAGCACGCACCGAACCTACACCCACCGTTGTTCCCGAGCAGAACACCGACACGCTATCGCACCAAGGCACAAAATCAAAGGACAAAACCCAAGACCCGCCCCAGGAGGAGAACACCACTGACCCAACCACCAAGAAACGAACACGCACTTCATCACGACATTACAAGGAACTGACCCAATTGGAAACTCAGCTCGAAGCCAAAATTGAAGCGCTCGCCAACACCTACGCCAGCACGGCTGCCGTGACCGACCAATGACTGGCGCGGCTGGAGGAACTGATCACCACGTCCTTCCGCACCATACACGAACGTTTCAAATTCATTGAACACACCCTCAAGCCCATAGTGCGCAGCCCCATCTTTTCAGCAAAATTCGCCAACCACCCATACCTACAAGAACAGACGCAAGCCCCACCCTCGCCACAACTATGTCCCAACCCCAATCCGCAATAGGATCGTTACCAGGCCTTACGGTCTGGCAGTGGAACTGCCACAGTTACAACAACAAGAAAGCAGTGCTGCAACAACATATTACCACAGTAAACAAGAAACCCGACATTATCCTGCTGCAAGAAACGGCGACGGTGACCCCCACCCTCCCTGGATATCGCGTTCATGTTAGCCAAGCGGAGGGACGGTGCGTCTGCACATTCGTCCACAAAGGGCTCACGTTCATCGAGCACCAACTCAAACATGGCTGCAGCAGGGTGGAATACGCCTTCACCGAAATCATCCCAAGCAAACAACGGAAAGGCAGCCTGTTCATCGCCAACATCTACAGTAACCCCAAGCACCAAACACAGACATTCAAGACCCTACTACACATAGCCAGCACCCAAGACAGAAACAACACATTGCTGAGCGGAGGGGACTTCAAAGCCACCCATCGAGCGTGGGGTTACGTGAAGGACACAGCCAAGGGACGGGACTTATTACAGGATACCCTGGACCACAACTGTGTCCTAATCAGGAACCCCGCACATCCTACCTGCATCGGCAACTCCGTAGCACGAGACTCCACACCAGACCTTACATTCATCAAAAATGACCACACGGGCAAAGTAACATGGCACAACGCGGGCGTCGACCTGGGCAGTGACCACTACATCCTCCAAATTACAATACCCAACCAATTACGGAGCAATACCATTATACACAAGTGGACGGACTGGGACGGATTCCGTAAGGGGCGCCTCACCACAGCACAAGACATCACAGAGATCGAAACCTGGACGGCGGAGCTCCGCGATGCAGTGCACTCAGCCACAAAGACCATTGAAACAGATGAGGACGTCATCATCATGGACAGCCGCCTGGCCCATCTGATCGAGGTCAAACGTTTGATACAGGCGCGTTGGAAGCAGCACCAGTTGAATTGCAAATTGAGGAAGAAGGTGGCTGACTTAAACAGGGCCATTGAACACCATTGCATGCTCCTGTGCCGTCAGCAGTGGGATGAAATCTGCAACCAAGCTGACAGGGAACTGCATCGCAGTCGTACATGGAATCTATTTCGGCACCTCCTAGACCAAACAAAGACCAAGTCATACCAGCGCGACCGCCTGGCCCGCCTCATGCACACCATCACACAACAAGGAAAAGACGCTGTTATCAGGAGCCTGGAAGCCAAGTATCTGCCAGACACGCCAACGGAAACCCACCTGCTGTACGGGGGGCTGCCCAACGCGTGGCTCGACCGAGACATTACCATATCAGAGGTACGGGTAGCGCTGCACGAGCTTAACACCCGCTCAGCAGCCGGCCCCGATCTCGTTACCAACAAGATGCTACGCAATCTCGACGATGCTTCGATAGAGGCCCTGACCCATTACTTCAATGAATGCTGCCATTCGGGCAAGCTCCCCCAACAGTGGAAAACGGCAAGAATGCTCCTGATTCCGAAACCGGGCAAACCACTGGACATCAGCAACCTGCGTCCCATCTCACTGACGTCCTGCGTGGGCAAGGTGCTGGAGCACGTGGTCGCCAACCGGTGGCAGGAATACCTAGAGAAGGAAGGCCTCTATCCTGACACGATGATCAGCTTCCGGCGCAGAATCAGCACACAAGATGCCATGTTACAACTCAAACAAGAAATCATCGACAACAAAACACAAGACAGCAAAGTAATTCTGGGTCTCGATTTACAAAGTGCATTCGACAAAGTCAAACACTCAGCCATATTAGCACAAATATCAAAACTCAACATGGGGGTAACGAGCTACAATTATATTCAAGACTTCTTGACCAACCGCACAGTGGAGCTGCACGTCGGAGACCTAAAGCTCCCTGAACACAAGCTTGGCAGTACGGGTACTTCGCAGGGTTCAGTCATCTTGCCGTTGCTCTTTAACCTCGTCATGATCGGGGTAGCGAGGGCAGTAGTGGGGACCGGCGTCCGGCATACAATCTACGCTGACGACATTACCCTGTGGGCGGCCGGCGGCACCGACGCCAGCATTGAGCAACAGCTGCAAGCGGCGGTTACCGCCATCGAGCAGCACCTTGACGGCACAGGCCTAATGTGCTCGCCCACCAAATTCGAGCTGTTCGTCCTCACACCGCTTCGACCGGGACGGAAGCACGCTCCCCTTAGGGAGTGTGACCACATCAAGATTGTGACTGCATCGGGGCAATGCATCACCGAAGTTCCCAAGATCAGGGTCCTGGGCCTGCTGCTCAACAAGAGCGGCCGCAACGACGAGACCATCAACAAGCTTACCACCAAGGCAATGGACGCCATCCGGCTCATACACCGAGTCTCTACACGACGGGCGGGCATGCGTGAAGACAGTCTCGTGCGCCTTGTCCAGTCTTTCGTGATCAGTCACATCGCCTATGCTGCGGCCTACCTCAACGGGCACGTCACTGGCACGTCACTGACAGGACCAAGATCAACATGCTGATCAGACAGGCTTACAAGAGGGCGCTGGGTTTAATGGATACCACGAGTACGGCTCGGCTCCTGCAGCTCGGCGTCCATAACACCCTAGAAGAAATAGCCGAGGCGCAGCTCACCGCGCAATTCGAGCGCTTCTCTACCACCAAGACGGGCCGCAGTATACTAACGTCCCTGGGTTACAACCCCCAAGCTCCCAGCCGGCAACCGTGCGAGATCACAGATGAGGCGCGGGCCCACATTTAAGTGGACCCCATCCCAAATAACACGCACCCAGAGTACAACCAAGAATGCCGGCAGGCGCGGGCCAAGGCTCTCACCGAACAACACGCCCAAGACCCACATGCCCGGTACGTGGACGCAGCGGAATACAAGCGGGAAGGCTTCGCGGCAGTGGTCGTTGCGGCAGCTACCGGCACCAAGACAAAGGCAGTGAGCGTGCGGTGCATGAACGCCATAGACGCTGAGGAGGTTGCCATCGCTCTGGCGATCACTGAGGCTGAGTGTCGCACTGTGCTCAGCGACTCGAGGAATGCCGTGCGCAACTTTGCCAAGGGGCGAATATGCGCGCTGGCAGCCGCCATCATTGGCAAGCTCCAACTTCAAGACCGCGGCAGCACCGTCCGTATCAAGTGGTTCCCGGCGCACGCCGGCGAGAGTGCATCCTCACCGAACCACAACAGGATGGCCCATTGGGCGGCGCGAGCGCTTACCTTCAGCGCCCCCGAGAGTGACCGTTCCAAGTGGTGGCTCGAAACCATGGACAGATAGACCAGTTATGCCAAAGTAACCAATTAAGTGTTACCGCTTAGCTTGACGAACAATGCCGCCTCCCCACCCGGCACTCAGTCAGGAGGAGGCTGTAATCCTAAGGCAAATACAGACCGCGTCACTCCTCGCCCCCGCAATGCTGCACGTGCTTCACCCAGAGCTCTATCCGAGTGGGCAGTGCGGTGTTTGTGCAGCGGGTCTGGCGGACCAATGGCACATCATGTGGGAGTGTGCCAGGTTCCCCACAGCAGCTACCTCCAGGACTTACCCGCCCGAACTTCAAGGTGCACTGCAGTCTGCAGACACGGACTCACAACTATGGGCCGTCCAGCAGGCTTGGGGTGCGCTCAAAAAGCACAAGCCTCATGACCCACTACAAACGGGCCCAACTGGGGTAGTGCAGAGTAGGGTATAACCCCGGGTCGACGCTTGGCCAGCGTCATGACGCGTTAAACCGTCGTTTGCCGTCACTTTATTAAAGTTATCCCTATCCTATCACGTATGTTTCTAGCATCTTTAATGCGTCAATGCCAGAGAGAGTGCCGTTTAAAAATGTGCACTTATCCCAAGGTATATCTGCTACTGGTGGTACCAGTCCTCCCAGTGGTATTGTTGCCATTGGTACCAGAGTGGTATTGACATTGCTGGTACCACCGCACATGGAGTAATGATGGCACTAGTAGTGGTACCCAGAGGTATCGGTACCAGTGGTGCTAAAGGTAAGGAAAGCATTGTCGCATTCTTTCCTCGTGACATCTAGCATTTTGAGAGGCTGTTGGGATGCTACTGTGACTGGTCGAAGACACTAATGCTGTCGTTTGAGAGGTTGCGAGCCTCTCAGAATAAATTATATGGTTCACACACCCCATTCTTACCCCAAACTCGCGCAGGAAGACAGTTTTTCATCGATTTCAACAGGAGGTTGAATTGCCTTCCAACTTGTTGCACCACACGCACACACACACACACACGCATGCACACACACACACAAACACGCACACACACACACACACGTGTGCACAAAATTCAACTTGTGGACAATGCCAGCCTTTAAAAAAAAAAAAAAAAAATTGCTCCTTACTGAATTTGCTGCAGTGTTTGTGGACAGACGATCTTCGCTCCAGTGAGGCACAGTGTCTCCTGGAAATGAAACAGAAGCCAGTGATTTTTTGTGTATGCTCTGCATGCCCAGATGGACAGAGAAAAGTCGGCAATGCCATGCTCAAAAGTGAAAAATGGGTGAGTTGGTATGGAAGCATGGCTCAATTCAAAGCG